>NC_052320.1:41286079-41619415 GCF_016432855.1 Salvelinus namaycush
TGTTCATTACCTCGATATGTGGATTGAGAAATCAAATGGAACCCTGTTTACAACTCTGTATCGAAATAAAACAGACAAAAATACTCTATTACAGGTGGATAGCTTCCACCCTGAGCGATTAAAAAAGGACTTCCAAGAAGTACGTTTTTCAGACTGCACTGTATATGGGGCGGCAGGTAGCCTAGTGGTTAGAGTGTTGGATTAGTAACCGAAAAGTTGCAAGATCAAATCCCTGAGCTGACAAGGTAAAAATCTGTCGTTCTGCCCCTGAACAAGGCAGTTAACTCACTGTTCCTCGGCCGTCATTGTAAATAAGAATTTGTTCTTAACTGACTTGCCTAATGAAATAAAGGTAAAATAAGGACTATCTAGAAAAAGAAGCAGAGATGTGCATTAGGTTTCTAAGAAGAGGCTGTGTGGATGAAGCTCTTAATTTGGCATTGGTGAAAACATGAGATGAACTGCTACAATAAAGACCCACTAGAGCTAAAGAACACTCTGTGATGTTCACCACCACATATACTTGTGAAAAGTGGGAGATACTGTCAAGAAACACTGGCATGTTTTATCATCGGAGCCAGTTTTGCCATCTGAATTTAAGAATCCACCACTTGTATAGGAGAGGTCGCAATTAACGCAATAAATCGGTCCATGCCAACTGCCAGCTACAAAAGAAAATCAGCCAGGCTCTTTCATGCCCTCTTCCAAATGGTAGCTATACATGCAGAGGATGTACAAAGTGCAACAATATGATGAAGTGTGAATATTTCTACCACCCACATACAGGAAAACGGTTCCAAATAAATGACATTATTACGTGCTCCACCACCCATGCTAGGTACATGATTAATTGTCCATGTGGGCTGTGTTATGTAGGTAAAACCTCTCCTTCTCTCAAACAGATAATTTGTGAACAGGAGAAATGGAGAAACGACAGGGATTATCCAGTCGCAGTACATTTTAATGACCTAAAACATGACATTTCTACCGTTTAGATTTTGTGACATAGACAAAGTTAAGATATCAGACAGGGGAGGCGATATAAATATTACTCTGAGTAAAAGATAATGTTTTTGGATTCTCACACTCCAGAAATTATTTCCTAGATGTCTTAATGATGAAATGCCTATGTATGTTATGTTGTAAATGTGAACATTAATTATGCCCCCATTTCAAATTACTTTGACTTTTTCTTGCGCTGATTTATGAAAACTTGCTCGGTAGGTCGATGTCCTCCTTGTGGTTTTACAGACATGTTTCACACTATTAGAATATTTATGAAATGCACATTGTTATATTTGGTAGCACTTATATGTTTTCCCTCGACTCCAACCCCATTCGATGCGTGGAATGTTTGTCTACATAAGGGTGCTAATTTTAAAAACTCACAAAAGCTCTGACGAAGGACGTGTGTCCGATACGTAAAGCTTATTCATTGAAGAGCAGTGATACTATCAAGAACGGTGTGGGGGTTTCTTATTTTTTCTCAAATGCAATTACATTGCAATGTTTTGCGTTCAGGCCTGGTTCACTGAATATGTCAGTGCAATCTTGCATGCTCTGTTACTAATATAGTGTTGTTGTTTCAAAAGAATGCAATTTGTGCACTGTGCATTTAAGATACACTAATATGTACAAAAGTCTCTGTACACCCCTTCAAATTAGTGGATTCGGCTATTTAAGCCACACTCGTTGCTTACAGGTGCATAAAATCGAGCACATGGCCATGCAATCTCCATAGACAAACATTGGAAGTATAATGGCCTTACTGAAGAGCTCAGTCACTTTCGATGTGGTACCGTCATAGAATGCCACATTTCCAATAAGCCAGGTCGTCAAATTTCGGCCCTGCTCGAGCTGCCCCTGTCAACTTGAAGTACAGTTTTTGTGAAGTGGAAACGTCTAGGAGCAACAACGGCTCAGCCGTGAAGTGGTAGACCACACAGGCTCACAGAATGGGACCGCCGGGTGCTGATGTGCGTAGCTCGTAAAAATTGTCTATCATCTGTTGTAACACTCACTAACAAGTTCTTAACTTCCTCTGGAAGCAATGTCAGCACAATAACTGTTTGTTAGGAGCTTCATGAAATGGATTTCCATGGCCGAGCAGCCGCACACAAGCCGAAGATCATCATGCGCAATGCCAAGCGTTGGCTGAAGTGGTGTAAAGCTCGCCGCCATTGGACTCTGGAGCAGTGGAAACGTTTTCGCTGGAGTGATGAATCACACTTCACCATCTGGCAGTCCGACGGACAAATCTGGGTTTGGCGGATGCCGGGAGAACGCTACCTGCCCGAATGCATAGTGCCAACTGTAATGGTCTGGAGGGGAAATCTTGATGCCTTAGCATACAATGACATTCTAGATGATTCTGTGCTTCCAACTTTGTGGCAACCGTTTGGGGAAGGCCCTTTACTGTTTCAGCATGACAATATCCCTGTGCACAAAGCGAGGTCCATACAGAAATGGTTTGTCGAGATCGGTGTGGAAGAACTTGACAGATCCCTGACCCTATCCCCATCAAACACCTTTGGGCTAAATTGGAACGCCGACTGCGAGCCAGGCCTAATCGCCCAACATCAATGCCCGACATCACTAATGCTCTTGTGGCTGAACGGAAGCAAGCCCCAGCAGCAATGTTCCAACATTGAGTGGACAGCCTTCCCAGAAGAGTGGAGGCTGTTATAGGAGCAAAATGGGGACCAACTCCATATTAATGCCCCTTGATTTTGGAATGAGATGTTCGACAAGCAGGTGTCCACATACTTTTGGTCATGTAGTGTATATTGAATTGAGGCATTCTGGTAAAGAGTAGATTGTTGTCTTCTTTGGATGAGACAGTGTATCACTGAATTGGTGATCCTGGGCTCTATAGGAGTGTAGAAAGGATGAATAAGCAATAGGAAAAAAAGCCATGATCAATTGTACTGAACAACATTCCCTGGGGTTTGAATACATCTTCATTTGCTCAGTTTTACAGGAGCAATTTAGCCATATCAGGTTCTGTCATGCTGGATATGATTTAGCATGTCTCAAGTATGCAAGTAGAAGCCTGAGCTTGCAGTAAGAGAAGGGAGAGTGCCTTCCCTTCCCTGACTCAATCTCTCCTTCCCTTCCCCTATGGGAGAATACATAGGAAGGTTTGCTCTCAATCGCAGCTCCTAAAAATAGTCAACTCTCAACTGCTTTAAACATAATTTTCCACTATGATTGCCAGGAAGAAACCCACCGTGACTGTTCGCCATTCATCTTCCACCAGCATTCTCTGAGGACAAATCAAATGCTATATCACCCCCCCCCCCCCCCCCCCCCCCATCGGCCTGAAGATGAAAGTCTCCTTATTGAAGTGGTTTTGATATTGGATCCATCTCCCTGACAACATACCTGCTACATAATGTAAACAAACGTTTGATTTTGCAGAGGGGCCAAAGCAGGGGGTCCCGCTTCCACAACGGGTCAAAGGAGACGGAAGCATCTGGAGGATTTTATGATTTATGTTTGAAGCTTAATGGTCAGGAAGTTTCTCTCTGCTTGATTAAAGATGTTCCTCATTAGTGATGCTTTTAATTAGACTGCCGGTGAGTCTTCTCTAGCACACAGCACAGCACAGCCATACAAAACACTGTCTGTGTGACCCAGATTTTAATACTCCCTCAGAGATCCTAGTGTGCCATATATAGTGTACTGGATAAGTCCTTTGCTGCTGAGATGCCAGGGAGTTTATAGGTTTGAGGATAAAGTATCAAACATAAGAAACACGTAAATTGGAGGGGAGAGGGAGGTAAGACAAGACAAAAGGTTAGTTGAGCCACCCCTTGTTTCTTGGAAACCATACACAAAATGAATCATTGGAGCAAATATTTAGGAAGAGGTCATCATTTCATGGAGTCTTTGAAGGAAGAAACCACATGGCAAAAGTGGTAAGCAAGTTAGGTCCAAGAAACAGATTTTCACAAATTCAAATTCATTGATTGTATTATGTTTCATGATGATTGCATCTACACTAAATTAGATAGTTTTAAAATTGTCTTGAATATCAGTCGGGGTCTCTATTTAAGGTAGTCTCAAGGTATTGCTCGCCTGAGGTAGAGTACAACATGATAAGCTGTAGACCAGCTGTAGACGATGAACAAGCACAAAATCTTCAACAAAATCGTCTTCCACAGGAACAAAATCATATGCTTCAGGAACAACTCGATTTAGCCAAAAGTAAATACGATGATGTCCACACCAAACTAGATAAATCTGACGAGTTATCTACAAACAGGCGCGCTCAACTTGATAACATGCATGCGGTTTTGTTGAACGTTACTCAAAGTAACACGGTTCTACTCAAAATGCTGCAGACCAAAGACGATCAGTTAACTTCTTTGGGATAGGTGGCGGTATTTTGACGTCCGGATGAAAAGCGTGCCCAAAGTAAACTGCCTGCTACTCAGGCCCAGAAGATAGGATATGCATATAATTGGTAGATTTGGATAGAAAACACTCTAAAGTTTCTAAAACTGTTAAATAATAAATAATAATAACAAATGTCTGTAAATAATGTCTGTGAGTATAACAGAACTGAAATGGCCCGCAAAACTCCGAGGACAAACCCTCTGTCACATCCGTCGTTAGAATGAGACCAAGGCTCAGCGTGGTATGCGTACATTCTCTTTTAATAATGAATGAACACCAAACAAACCAACAAAATGAACAAACGAAACGTGAAGCTATACAAAATAGTGCTGACAGGCAACTACACATAGTCAAGATCCCACAAACACAAATGAGGAAATGGCTACCTAATTATGATCCCCAATCAGAGACAACGATAAACAGCTGCCTCTGATTGGGAACCATATCAGGCCAACATAGAAATACAAAAACACCTAGATGACCCACCCAAGTCACTATCACGCCCCAACCAACACAGAGAAAAAAACAGCTTACTATGGTCAGGGCGTGACAGTACCCCCCCCCCCCCCAAAGGTGCGGACTCCGACCACAAAACCTGACTCAATAGGGGAGGGTCCGGATGGGCATCTATGATGGATGACGCAGGGCGTCGGGGGCGGCTCCGGTGCGGGACGAAGTACCCACTCCGCTCGCAGATACAACTTCCTCCATGGCGGCTCTGGTGCGGGGATCATCGCCGGAAGCTCCGGACCGTGGGTCGTCGCTGGAGGCACCGGAATGTGGATCGTCACCGGAGGCTCCGGACTGAGAACCCCTGCTGAAAGCTCTGGACTGCAGATCGTCGCTGGAGGCTCTGGACCGCCGACCGTCGCTGGAGGCTTCGTCGCTAGAGGCACCGGACCGTGGATCATCGCCGGAGGCTCTGAACTGGGAACCACAACTGGAGGCTCCGGACTGCAGATTGTCGCCGGAGGCTCTGGACTGCAGCTCGTCGCCGAAGACTCCGGACTGCGGACCGTCGCCGGAAACTCCGGACTGCGGACCGTCGCCGGAAACTCCGGACTGCGGACCGTCGCCGGAAACTCCGGACTGCGGACCGTCGCCGGAAACTCCGGACTGCGGACCGTCGCCGGAGGCTCCGGACTGCGGACCGTCGCCGGAGGCTCCGGACTGGGGACCGACGCCGGTGGCTCCGGACTGGGGACCGACGCTGGAGGCTCCGGACTGGGGACCGACGCTGGAGGCTCCGAACTGGGGACCGACGCTGGAGGCTCCGGACTGGGGACCGTCTCAGGAGGTTCCGGACTGTCGACCGCCTCAGGAGGTTCCGGACTGTCGACCGTCTCAGGAGGTTCCGGACTGTCGACCGTCTCAGGAGGTTCCGGACTGTCGACCGTCTCAGGAGGTTCCGGACTGTCGACCGTCTCAGGAGGTTCCGGACTGTCGACTGTCTCAGGAGGTTCCGGACTGTCGACCGTCTCAGGAGGTTCCGGACTGTAGACCGTCTCAGGAGGTTCCGGACTGTAGACCGTCTCAGGAGGTTCCGGACTGTAGACCGTCTCAGGATGTTCCGGACTGTAGCCCGTCTCAGGATGTTCCGGACTGTAGCCCGTCTCAGGATGTTCCGGACTGTAGCCCGTCTCAGGATGTTCCGGACTGTAGACCGCCTCAGGAGGTTTCGGACTGTGGCCCGTCTCAGGAGGTTCCGGACTGTGGCCCGTCTCAGGAGGTTCCGGACTGTGGCCCGTCGAAGCTCTGGACTGGGAACTGTTGCCGGAAGTTCTGGACTGGGAATTGTCGCCGGAACCTCTGGACTGGGAACTGTCGCCGGAAGCTCTGGACTGGGAACTGTCGCCGAAAGCTCTGGACTGGGAACTGTCGCTGGAAGCTCTGGACTGTGGAGGCGCACCTGATGCGTGGGACTGCAAATCAATCACAGAACAACAGCAAAGGACCTTGTGAAGATGCTGGAGGAAACAGGTACAAAAGTATCTATATCCACAGTAAAACGAGTCCTATATCGACATAACCTGAAAGGCCGCTCAACAAGGAAGAAGCCACTGCTACAAAACTGCCATAAAAATGCCTGACTACGGTTTGCAATTGCACATGGGGACAAAGATCATACTTTTTGGAGAAATGTTCTCTGGTCTGATGAAAAAAAATAGAACTGTTTGGCCATAATGACCATCGTTATGTTTGGAGGAAAAGGGGGAGGCTTGCAAGCCGAAGAACACCGTCCCAACCGTGAAGCACGGGGGTGGCAGCATCATGTTGTGGGGGTGCTCAATAACATTGATTAATCATTTCAATTTGCATTTTGAAAATTGATTCACGTTCAACTCCTGCATTACTGATTCAGTATTGATGGTTCATTAACAGCTTTTTGCAGCTTCTAACAACTCAAAACCCAAACTTTGGAATAAAAAGCCATCAGAGGGGATCGTTCCCAGTCCCCTGCTAATTAGTGAACCCTCACCCATAAAAGGTTTGATCATTGACCAGCGATACAAACCTTAACTATACCATTAGTGGAAAAACAGCAGAAATTGCGAAAAACGCTCTTCAAAACCAACCATCGGACGCATGCATTGTAAAGGTTCTCTCCAGTTTATCCCTAATGTATCGCCATCAGAGATGGCTAATATGAAGGCACAGTGGGAGAGAACCGAGCAACTAATGACAAAAGCAGGAAGTGAAAACATTCCGTTCGCCGAGAAACTGCGTTTGAAAACTGAACAATTAAATGGAATTGCAAAAACTTATGACGATGAACGAGCACAAAATCATTTCTACAGGAACAACTCGATTTAGCCAAAACTGAATACGATGTAGTCCACTTCAAACTAGATAAATCTGTCGAGTTATCTACAAACAGGAGCGCACAGCTTGATAACATGCATGCAGTTTTGATGAACGTTACTCAAAGCAATAATGTTCTAGGCGTAATGCTGCAGACCAACACAATGACTAAGTTGGATGACAAATCAGCAGAACTCATTGAAGTCGCTGACCAAATGAATGATGAGAGAACTCAGGTGATGAAGATGGAAATATTGATTTCTAAGCAAGCGGAGGAAATCTCATCACTGAATTTTTCGTTCCGTACTCAAGACCTCTATCTGCAAACCATGACAGATAAGTATGAGACCGAACGGAGCAAGTGCGACACTCACATGTCTAAAATCAGTACTCTAAGCGCCCAAGTGGACTCTGCTATGCAGTGGAATACCACCCTTAGGTACCATCTGGAGGAAGTCCAGAACACTCACGAGCTACAGCGTGACTACCCAACCAAGCAACCGGAGCTCGGTACTGAAAGGAGTGAAGATGAAAGAAGGTTTCAGACTTTGGCTCCCTCATGTGTACCTCAGTTTTCTCCTCTTGGCCGTTTGGCACAGAGTAATATGGCGCCTCCTCGCCAACAAAGCCAAACCTTGGCTTTTCCTCTTGGCCTTTTGGCCCCAATTTCCCCACAGGATGAAGCCAACCCTCTCCGCCCGCTTGACACGGAACCCCTTGACAAACTTGTTAAAACCTTCCGCACCTTTGACCCCGTTCCAGGTCAGCCAAACGACACTGAGACGTTCCTAGCAGACATAGAGGACGCTTTGGATGGCTACCCAAACACTACGGGTTCTGACAGGCTTTACCTGTTGAAGCGAACGTCGAATAGACCGGTGATCAGTTTCATTCGTCTACAACAGCAACGTGCTAAACGACTACGCTAAACTTGCCACAGCTTTGAAATTATAATTCAGTGGTTCTGTGACTCGCAAACACAACAGCTCAATGGCTAACACCATCAAACAAGCTCGGAATTAACACCTACAAGCTTACTATCATAGGCTTCGTTCAGCTTACTTTGACCTACTCACTGAAACAGGAATGGAAGAGCTGTTACCATTCAAACAAATGTTTCTGTCACACCCTGATCTGTTTCACCTATCCTCGTTATTGTCTCCACCCCCTCCAGGTGTCGCTTATTTCCCCAGTGTATTTATTCCTGTGTTTCCTGTCTCTCTGTGCCAGTTCATCTTTTATGTTTGTCCAAGTCAACCAGCGTTTTTTCCCATTCTCCTGCCTTTACTATTCTCCTTTTACTAGTCCTCCCGGTTCTGACCCTTGCCTGTTTTCTGGACTCCATGCCCACTTTCCTGACCATTCTGCCTGCCCTGACCTCGAGCCTGCCTGCCCTTCGATACCTCCTGGACTCTGAACTGGTTTTGACCTTTTGCCTGTCCATGACCATTCTCTTGCCTACTCCTTTTTGGATTATTTACCATCTTAAACTCCAACCATCTGCCTCCTGTGTCTGCATTTGGGTCTCGCCTTGTGTCATGATAGTACGAACTGGCAATGACAGACCCAGCAGTCTTGGACCAGCTTCGCCACTCTGTCTCCCTGCAGGGAGCCACCATTGGGAGACATTAGGAGCTGTTACAGGACCTTCTGGAAAGGCTTCGTTCTCTGATCGACCGCCACGAACAAGGTTTAAGGCTACTGTGGAGCTAATTAAGAAGTTAACTCATAGGCTGTCTGCCATCCCTGAGAGACCCCAACCTCCCATTACATGTTATCCTTTTAGTGGTGAGTTGGTACAGCCTACCCCAAGAACCCCGCTTACCTCCTCTGGAGCAATATTCTGGAGATCCTGGTACCTGTCGGGGTATTCTTTCTCAGTGCTTGCTTATTTTTGGGCTACAGCCATCTTCATTCCCTTCGCACTGATCGAAGATAGCGTATATCAATCAATCAATCAAGTTTATTTTATATAGCCCTTCGTACATCAGCTAATATCTCGAAGTGCTGTACAGAAACCCAGCCTAAAACCCCAAACAGCAAGCAATGCAGGTGTAGAAGCACAGTGGCTAGGAAAAACTCCCTAGAAAGGCCAAAACCTAGGAAGAAACCTAGAGAGGAACCAGGCTATGAGGGGTGGCCAGTCCTCTTCTGGCTGTGCCGGGTGGAGATTATAACAGAACATGGCCAAGATGTTCAAAATGTTCATAAATGACAAGCATGGTCAAATAATAATCAGGAATAAATGTCAGTTGGCTTTTCATAGCCGATAATTAAGAGTTGAAAACAGCAGGTCTGGGACAGGTAGGGGTTCCATAACCGCAGGCAGAACAGTTGAAACTGGGACAGCAGCAAGGCCAGGTGGACTGGGGACAGCAAGGAGTCATCATGCCCAGTAGTCCTGACGTATGGTCCTAGGGCTCAGGTCCTCCGAGAGAGAGAAAGAAAGAGAGAAGGAGAGAATTAGAGAGAGCATACTTAAATTCACACAGGACACTGGATAAGACAGGAGAAGTACTCCAGATATAACCAACTGGCCCTAGCCCCCCGACACAAATTACTGCAGCATAAATACTGGAGGCTGAGACAGGAGGGGTCAGGAGACACTGTGGCCCCATCCGATGATACCCCCGGACAGGGCCAAACAGGAAGGATATAACCCCACCCACTTTGCCAAAGCACAGCCCCCGCACCACTAGAGGGATATCTTCAGCCACCAACTTACAATCCTGAGACAAGGCCGAGTATAGCCCACAAAGATCTCCACCACAGCACAAACCAAGGGGGGGCGCCAACCCAGACAGGAAGATCACGTCAGTAACTCAACCCACTCAAGTGACGCACCCCTCCTAGGGACGGCATGAAAGAGCACCAGTAAGCCAGTGACTCAGCCCCTGTAATAGGGTTAGAGGTAGAGAATCCCAGTGGAGGGGAACCGGCCAGGCAGAGACAGCAAGGGCGGTTCGTTGCTCCAGAGCCTTTCCGTTCACCTTCACACTCCTGGGCCAGACTACACTCAATCATATGACCTACTGAAGAGATAAGTCTTCAGTAAAGACTTAAAGGTTGAGACCGAGTCTGCGTCTCTCACATGGGTAGGCAGACCATTCCATAAAAATGGAGATCTATAGGAGAAAGCCCTGCCTCCAGCTGTTTGCTTAGAAATTCTAGGGACAATTAGGAGGCCTGCATCTTGTGACCGTAGCGTACGTGTAGGTATGTACGGCAGGACCAACTCGGAAAGATAGGTAGGAGCAAGCCCATGTAACGCTTTATAGGTTAACAGTAAAACCTTGAAATCAGCCCTTGCCTTAACAGGAAGCCAGTGTAGGGAAGCTAGCACTGGAGTAATATGATCAAATTTCTTGGTTCTAGTCAGGATTCTAGCAGCCGTATTTAGCACTAACTGAAGTTTATTTAGTGCTTTATCCGGGTAGCCGGAAAGTAGAGCATTGCAGTAGTCTAGCCTAGAAGTAACAAATGCATGGATTAATTTTTCTGCATCATTTTTGGACAGAAAATTTCTGATTTTTGCAATGTTACGTAGATGGAAAAAAGCTGTCCTTGAAACAGTCTTGATATGTTCGTCAAAAGAGAGATCAGGGTCAAGAGTAACGCCGAGGTCCTTCAGTTTTATTTGAGACGACTTTACAACCATCAAGATTAATTGTCAGATTTAACAGAAGATCTCTTTGTTTCTTGGGACCTAGAACAAGCATCTCTGTTTTGTCTGCGTTTAAAAGTAGAAAGTTTTCAGCCATCCACTTCCTTATGTCTGAAACACAGGCTTCTAGCGAGGGCAATTTTGGGGCTTCACCATGTTTCATTGAAATGTACAGCTGTGTGTCATCCGCATGGCAGTGAAAGTTAACATTATGTTTTCGAATAACATCCCCAAGAGGTAAAATATATAGTGAAAACAATAGTGGTCCTAAAACGGAACCTTGAGGAACACCGAAATGTACAGTTGATTTGTCAGAGGACAAACCATTCACAGAGACAAACTGATATTATTATGCAAATGTTGAGAAGGGCGCTCTCCTGGGCCACGGCTGTTTGGAAGCAACAATCCACCCTTTGCTGTCATCTGGAGGAATTCATGGCAGAGGTGAGGAAGGTATTCGAGTCTCCGGTATCCGGGAGAGAGGCGGCCAGTAAACTTCTTGATTTACGTCAAAACTCCCATAATGTGGCAGACTACGCGGTTGATTTTCGCACGTTGGCCGCCGAGAGTGCCTGGAATCCGGAGTCTCTCTTCGATACTTTTCTTCATCGATTATCCGAGGTGGTGAAGGATGAGCTAGCTGCTTGGGAATGGCCGGTGGATCTCGACTCCCTCATCGCCCTAACCATTACAATTGATGGACGCTTAAGGGAACGCAGGAGTGAGAGGAGGTCTGGCCTCAGGCACACTCGTTCACCCGTTATGGCTCACTCACCTTCGAAGGAATCAGTTTTCCAGAGAGGGTCCGAAGCCACCCGAGCTCCCTCGTGAATTATCAATGATGGGTGACTTGGATTCTCCTGAGCATATGCAATTGGGAAGAGCAAGGTTATCGGTTGGGGAACGCTCACATAGGCTGAACTCCAACTGTTGTCCATTTTATTGGTGCTTTTCCCATCTCTAGAATCCTTAGTTCCACTGCTGTCTGTCTCTTGTTACCCCACATCCTCCATTTTCGCCCGAAGTTCCATGTCTAGAATTAAGCCCGTGTCTCAGTCTTTTGTCCCCAGGCCCACCCCCCCTCCCCGTGTCATTGATGGCCATCCGGCATACACGGTGAAACGTCTCCTGGGTGTTCGACCACGGGGCAGGTGTTTCCAGTACCTGGTTGACTGGGAGGGTTACGGCCCAGAGGAGAGGTGCTGGGTTGCGTCATGATAGTTTCTGTTGAACATATATCCCACCTTCATTACCTATTTGGGCCCTACAGCCCACGTTGGCTTTCCTATCTTGCAAGCACATAACTTTAAAAAATGTTGCCTTCGAAATAACTACCGCTACAAACTACCTGATTGCTACGTTCCTGCACCCAACCCACACAAAGTGTCAGAGCACAAGGGTAGCAAAGGGTTCAAGGACGATCAAAACGTAGACCAATGTTCTCTAGAAGTTCTACTACGTGGAAAACTAAAGCGATAACAATTTGAGAAAAGGGAAAAAGATAAGTCACTAGGACTAGATGTGGAATTGCCGGACAACAGATCCGCCGGAATTAACACCCTTAACAAGAATGTTAACAATCAAATTACTCCCGCTCTTAATTGAGACCCTATCCAGGGCCCGCTCGATCAAGAGACAAGCCCACAGGCCTTGTCTATAGACCCTGATACAAATGTTGAAAAGAAAAAGGTCAAAAGCTTCGCAAAAGCCGAATCCACTCAAAACCCGATAAGTCGATCTGCTTTCACCATGAACAGAAACGACACATCACGTTGCTGTGAACAACCGTTCCACTTTGTGGGGAATATGTCCAGTACACGCCACTCAAAAAGGCCATACCTGGAAACAGTCCTGGTGGACTGCTTAACATGTCATGCGCTAATTGTTTCGGGCTTGACATTATCGATCATCTCTCAAACGTTGTTCAATGATCTCAAAAGGGTTTTGAAGCAAACGAAACGTTGGTTTAAAAGGAACGATGCGACACTATACTTCGAGGTTTCACTCAGACTACCTCGCATCTCACATTGAGACTCATGCTGAAACTACACTTCCAGGACGTATCGCTTGTTGTGTGTATGTTACTAGCCTCAAATCTGTACCCCTGCAACTCAGAGCAGACTTGATGGATCGTTTACTCCAACTGATGGATTGGAAAACCAATCACGTATGGTCACAGGTCACAGTGCCATCTCCACTGACCACACGGTCTTCTCCTAACGCTAGCTGCAGTGCAGTCATCCATGAAGGGTATCTGTTGACAGCACCCCTTGGGAAAAAGGCGTTTCAAAACCTTGTGGTGCAAAATCTGACCCAAGTAGATATTTTGATATCTCATCACATTCAATCAACAAGCCTGATTGACCATTATTTTCATGATTTTGAGGCAGCAGTCTCTGTGAAGGAGCAACTTCCCTCCTCCTTGGAGTCGTGCAATGCTGTATCTGAGATAAACTTCTCCTGTCCTATGGACACTTCCGCAAGCACTGCGGCTGTCTTAGCAATAAAAGCATCAACGTGCAGAGTGTACTCTGCTTCCGATTATACATTTAACGCTTTGTGGGCGACTGAAAACCCTTACAATGACAGCCTAACGGCGTCAGTCCCGCAACTGACCCGATGACTCCCACTGGTGAAACACTTTGCGATATCACAGACAGATATCCTCGTCTCAATTCGCAGGTACTGAAGAGGTCTCGACTGCCGCTGATCGTTTTCAAGCACAGGAGATTTAGTTGAAAGGTTTCAGCCAATCTAATAACAATGCGGCTGCTGACAACTCGTACAAAGGGTCCGACCTTTTCATTTGTGCCTCGAAAACCAACACCAACCGCTGGTGGAGGGGTCCTGAGACACAAAGGGGGGAATACTAGCCCAGACCCACGGTGACCCTGGGGGGTCGAGACTACGTGCAACACTGACGAGGCCACCAGACCAGAAAACAAATCTCGTTGTAACCTCCCCTATGAGAACAGTGAGGAGCAGACAGGACCCTCGACGGGGATAACCTTAGAACACATCTAAGATATCACTGAGGTGTACTCCACTGGTCGTAAAATAAGTCCAGTGGACTTTCCTCCTCCAAAACAAATGGCAACAATAATCACTCCTTGCCATGTGTAATTTCAACTACAATGCAAATAGTAAAATTTGTGTTCCGGTAGGATAACATTTCATAATAAATCGGTAGGATAACTGGTCCCCTTGAGTACCAGTACCAATGCCAGCACAGTCCAGCCACAATCAGTAAAAAGGTTAGAGACCTAACAGGTTAAATTGCGATTGATAACAGTGACAGAGGAGTTAGTAGTCATTTAGATTGCAACACGTGTAAGGGAATCTCCAGAACACTCTCTGATGGTTAACACACATGCCAATAATAAATAGAACCCTCCATTCAGGAGGAAAGTTATTAGAAGTCATGATCCATGATCACCATGCCTACGACTGGTTCAGTGCCTATAGAGTACTTCCGTCGTGAGCTTTGCTCCTCTGTGGATAACATAGCTATGAAATAGACTCCTTCATACCTATCACCACTACAATGGTGTAAGACACAGTGACGTGTAATAAAGCGACTATAGGGCCCCTTAACATATGTCTTTTCTTGCTTCAGGTCCTGAGCTACAGGCAGTCAGATTTGGGTATGTAATTTTAGGCAAAATTGAAAAAAGGGGCGGATCCTTAATTAAGAAGTAATGTCAATGGCCTCTCACTGAAGCTTTTACTAGAACACCATGTCAACCCCAGTGGTAACTTTAAACCTTAATGCTTTAACCATGACTGAGTACACATGAGAGAGAGAAGGAGCGCCTTCTAAAAATGAATGACAGAGATGGGGTGAATGTGAAAAGGCTGCTCCTGAAAGAGCAAAAATAGGGCCTTGGAAAAGAGCCTGAGTTTCCAGTGGAAATGTAACCGACCGGGAGGGTAAAGCCACTCAACACAGAGGGAAAGAGAAGAGGAGAGAATGGAGAAAGAGAGTGGAAGATAGGAGAGAAGGGTAGAGATGGAAGTAAGGGAGAGAGTTGGGAAGAATAGGGGAGAGTGGTAATAAGGGGATGGGGGGAGAAGAGGAGGGGCTAGAGAGAGGTGTAGAAGTGAAGGGAGAGAGTCAAGGAGAAGGGGAGAGTAAGGGAGTGTGGGTGAGTATGGGGGAGTGGAAGAGGAGAGCAAAGAGAAGAACAGTACAGTATGGGGAGAGGAGGGGAGAAAATGGGAAAGAAAGGGAAACTAGGAGAAGAGGGATGAGAGAGGGAGAGTAGTGAAGACAGCAGCTGTGTTCATGGATTATAGATTCTTCTCAGATGGGTGTGCTACCTTGGGTGTGCACAGTGCAGCAGTGGAGTTAGTTTATTAGGATCCCCATTAGCTATTGCACATGCAGCAGCTACTCTTCCCGTGGTGCACATAACACTTACAAATACTGTACATGTGATCAGGCACCAGAGAGAGAGTGAGATAGATGGAGAGAAAAAACGACACAATTAGCACTTTAGGGATGAACATGTAGTACACATACTGTATGTTTGCCATTCTAGCCATAGTGCCCTGTGCGACCACATCTGTTAGGATGATTATATTGTCCTAACATTGGAGTATGTTGTCCTCACAGAAAGCAACAACATCAGTGTCCACTCAAAACCACATCTTCACAGCTGGTTATTCTAACTGTCAGGGGATGTTAGACCCAACCACTTCAGACTAAGATCAGTGGCTCAGTGGCTCAGTGGAGTGTAACTAAACATCACATTTTATTACTGTGCCCCTGAGTTAAGTAAAGACAATGTCAGTGTGACATGACAACACAATGAACCGGCAGGTATGTCTTTTCTGGAGCCCGTTGAAAAATACACCAACATGGATTATTTTCTACATTGTCCCTCTGTAAAAAAAGAAGAAAAGAAAAACATATATTTGTACAAAAGTACAACCTGTACAAATAACAGTTAAATTACAGTAAACTGAATACAAAGGATATTATATTGGCTTTTGAGTTCCACACAGCCCCCAGTCAGAGAAAGACTATTAGGTGAAATATTGTAACAATGACCCAGCAGCGAGGAGAATGCAATGAGGAGAATGCAATTACTACTCTCTGTGTGAGATAGCCAACCCCGTAGGACCTCAGAGTCAGGAGAGAGGAGGGTGGTGGTTGCTTTGCTGATTGCTTTGCTGGTTAGTGGAGGGGGCATAGTGGGCCGTGATCGGGGAGAAGATAGGGCGATAGATGGGAAGGTGTGGAGTTGGGATATGATAGGGTATATTGGTGAGATGGCTAAAGTAAGCTAACGGATAGCGAGTTAGGGAGGATAATTTGGGTGCTAGATATAACGCCACCAGGAATTACCAGCCCACCCTTACAAAAAAAAAACATTTAAAAAATTACATGTGAAAATCCATGTCCTTTTCGGACATGTTTGAACACGGTCTCCCGAGTGGCGCAGCGGTCTAAAGCACTGCATCTCAATGCTAGAAGCATCACTACATACCCTGGTTTGATTCTAGACTGTATCACAACTGGCCGTGATTACAGCCTCATGTCTTCTTGGGTATGGAGCTACAAGATTGGCACACCTGTATTTGGGGAGCTTCTCACATTCTTCTCTGTGTAACGGATGTGAAATGGCTAGCTAGTTAGCGGGTACGCGCTACTAGCGTTTCAATCAGTTACGTCACTTGCTCTGAAACCTAGAAGTAGTGTTGCACCTTGCTCTGCAAGGGCCGCGGCCTTTGTGGAGCGATGGGTAACGATGCTTCGTGGGCGACCGTTGTTGATGTGTGCAGAGGGTCCCTGGTTCGCGCCCGTGTCGGGGCGAGGGGACGGTTTAAAGTTATACTGTTACATCTGCATATCCTCTCAAGCTCTGTCAGGTTGGATGGGGAGTGTTGCTGCACAGCAATTTTCAGGTCCCTCCAGAGATGTTTGGCTGGGCCACTCAAGGACATTCAGAGACTTGTCCCGAAGCTACTGGGGCAGGTTTACATCAAGGATCACTCTGTACCTTGCTCTGATCATCTTTCCCTCGATCCTGACTAGTCTCCTAGTCCCTGCCGCTGAAAAACATCCCCACAGCATAATGCTGCCACTACCATGCTTCACCGTAGGGATGGTATTGGCCAGGTGATGAGTGGTGCGTGGTTTCCTCCAGATGTGGCTTTTGGCATTCAGGCCAAAGAGTTCAACTTGGTTTCATCAGATCAAAGAGTCTTGTTTCTCAGGGTCTGAGAGTCCTTTAGGTGCCTTTAAGAAAACTCCAAGTGGGCTGTCATGTGCCTTTTACTGGGGAGTGGCTTCTGTCTGGCCACTCTACCATAAAGGCCTGATTGGTGGAGTGCTGCAAAGCATTGCTGTCCTTCTGGATGGTTCTCCCATCTACACAGAGGAACTCTGGAGCTCTGTCAGAGAGACCATCGACTTCTTGGTCACCTCTCTGACCAAGGCCATTCTCCCCCGATTGCTTAGTTTCGCCGGGTAGCCAGCTCTAGGAAGAGTCTTGCTAGTTCCAAACTTCTTCTATTTAAGAATGATGGAGGCCACTGATGGAGGCCATGGCGTCGAGGCCTCAATGCTTTTTGAGTTATGGTCATTTTTCTGGGATTAAAGGTCAAAAACGAAAATAGAGAGCTAATTTGACTGCTTCACGTCAAAGTACATGAACCTACGGTGTCAGGAAAAAAAGAACAAGCCATTTATCTATCGTAATTTAAGAGAAATCGTACAATGTACAATTGGTGATGTTAAAAAAACATTGGTGATGTTAAAATCCAAAAAGTTACAGATCCAGTTGCAGCGTGTTCAGACAAATCTTTTTTAAGTGGGTTTTGGAGCTCTGTGAGATTTCTGTGATTTTCTGAAATAACACACACTCATTCAACCCGCTGTAAATAAGTCAGTTCTTAACATAAAGACTTAAAACTCATAATTCTATAAGAGCCTACGCCAAGGAGGATATGTGTTCACTTTCAGCTTCCTGTGTCAACCGGAAGTACCTTAAAATGGTGTCATAGTGGCTAGATCTTTTCTAAACTTCATATGTGTGATTAAGCAACCCTTATGAACTGTAAATCAGTAATTTCTCCCAAGAGATGTAAAATAAAAGCTCTTACACACACACACACACATACACATACACAGAGCAAGGATGGAGTGACACAGTGCGGGGCTTAAAGATACACAGAGCCTGCAATGGCATTACCATAATCTCTAGGCTGTGCCGAGTTCAACGAGATGCCCCGCTTGACCGTAGCTTGTTCGGTCTGAGCTCAGCGACCATGAAAAAAGTAGGCCCATAATGAAGCCTGGCCATAAATTGCAGGTGCTTTTGGGTGACAGCGGGAGAACAGTTAGGGTTAGAAGCACAATTCGACCTCAGGAACATTCCTGAAGTCCTCCCGATCTGTGCAAGCCTAACCTTGACCATGTGGCATTAACCCTTAACAGTGAAAATAAGTTGTTTACATCAAACAGTTTTCAATGACTTCTCTCCCCATAGGAATACATTGCCTGCTCCCCTAAATTCAACCTGAAGCCTATGTGGGTTATGAATGTCTTATGAACCTGTCTTCGATGAAAATCCATCAGGCCACTATGAGGTCTACCTGTGTTGATTCTAAGCTTCCTGGAGCAACCGGAAGTGGTTAAAATCACCCTAAAAGTGTTTTTCCATACCCAACCAGCAGTTTGTGATAAATAGTGCATTCAACCCTGTGTAAATCAGTCAGTTCTTAACGTAAAGACTTAAAACTCAGGATTCTGTAAAAGCATACCCCAATCAGGATATGTGTTTACTTATAGCTTCATGTGCCAACCGGAAGTGCCATAATTGGGGTCAAAGGGGCTGTTTCGAAGGGTTAAAAGTCAGATCTTTACAAAACTTCATATGTGTGATTAGGCAACCCTCATGAACTGTAAATCAGTCATTCATCCCATCAGATTTCCAAGAAAAACTCACACTCACACACAGCAAGGATGGAGTGACAGAGTGTGGGGCTTAGAGACACACAGAGTCTGCAATAGTTACCTTTGTTCCAACTATCAAAGAACCGTCAGACCTAGAGCTCTGAAACTTTAGAAACCTGTTATATAGCTCAAGTCTATAGTGCATGGTGAGATATGTGGCTCTAGAAGGTTCTCAGACCGAGAAACAGCCTCATACATTTGCAATAACTTCAGTTCATTTGGTCCATTACGAAAATTACGACATTTAGAAAAGTCCCAGAGTCGCAAGACTAGGTGCATTGAAACTGCCTCGGCCCATAGACACGGACCCCAAAGTTTCTGTCCGATAGCTCATTCAAGGACCCCGTAGCAACGCCCGGAAAAAGTGGATTTTCAGCACCAATTAAGGTCGCTGCTCGGGCTCCAAATGACCTATCGAGCCGAAACTTGGGATTTGAGGTCGCCTCAGCTAGGCCTACATATAATGTCAGAACTGGACCCACAGCTAGATAGTAACTACATGTTATATGTTTTTATTATGGTTTAAACAGAAGGCGCTGTGAATTTTGGGCCTGCTCTGAAATGTGTGATAGTTGGCTTCTAAATGAGTTTGAAAAAGTAGGTGTGGTGTCAGTTTGTTGTAAGAATGATATCTAATTGATTGATGGACGGTGACTTGCTGGCTGACTTTTGTCCATTTGCAATATGTTTAACTTCTTGACGCTAGGGGTCAGATTATTTTTTTTATTTTTTTTAAATAACGTTCCCAAGATAAACGGACTATTTCTCAGGTCCAGATCGTAGAATATGCATATCATTTACAGATTAGGATAGAAAACACTCTGAGGAAATCTAACAGCTAGCCCCAAATTAGCATGGTCACGAAAGTCAGAAAAGCAATAAAATTAATTGCTTACCTTTGATAATCTTAGGATGTTTGCACTCACGAGACTCCCAGTTACACAATAAATGTTATTTTTGTTCGATAAATATTACGTTTATAACAAAAAAACACCATTTGGGTTGCACGTTATGTTCAGAAAACCACAGCCTCGTTCCGTTTGACGAAAATTCCAAAAAGTATCCGTAATGTTCGTAGAAACATGTCAAATGTTTTTTATAATCAATCCTCAGGTTGTTTTTAACATAAATAATCGATAATATTTCAACCGGACTGTAACCTATTCAATAAAAGAGAGAAAGAAAATGGAGAGCTACCCCTCTCGCGCGCAGGAACTAATCAAAGGACACCTGACTAGTTTTGAAAAATCTTGCTAATTTTTCAAAATAAAAGCCTGAAACTATGTCTAAAGCCTGGTCACAGCCTGAGGAAGCCATTGGAACAGGAATCTGGTTGATACCCCTTTAAATGGAGGAAAGACGGGCAAGGAAACACAGATAAAAAAATAAAAAAACACTTCCGGGTTAGATTTCCTCAGGTTTTCGCCTGCAGAATCAGTTCTGTTATACTCACAGACAATATTTTGACAGTTTTGGAAACTTTGGAGTGTTTTCTATCCTAATCTGTAAATTATATGCATATTCTACGATCTGGACCTGAGAAATAGTCTGTTTACCTTGGGAACGTTATTTAAAAAAATATATAATAATCTGACCCCTAGCGTCAAGAGGTTGATGAGTTACCATTTCCCGAATGAACTGAAGAATATATCAGAATATATCGTTATCATACCAGTCATTCATTAAACATAAGTACCTCATATCAGTCTCATTCTGAAAGTTGCTGACTTCATAAATCTGCATGAACCCTAGTCTAAATGATGATTGAGTGATATACAAACTGTCTTAATTATTTAGTTACTAACTAACTAACTAATCACACAGAAATACATAAACACACACAGTATAGGTTAAATTGATTACTAGAGGGCCTTACCATTTCGTAACATTCAGCTTATGCTGTTTGTCACGCTGGTCTGTATTTAAATTGCCACCATTTCAATGTGTAGCCACCGCTCCACGCTTTCTGGTCTGGAAGAGTCTAGCCATTTGTGACGTCTGGCTCAACACCATCCACCTGCTTGGTCTAATGTACATTTTGTTAGCAGTCCTTTTATGCACTCTGGAAAAAGGGGTGTTCCATCCTGTTGGCATAATGTCTGTGCTCACGTGGGCGTGGTTACTGACTGGGGAAAACTTTATATGACAACCGTTATCTCATTTAGAAGGCAAAAATCACATTGCTATCTTTTCACAAATAGTTTCATATTTTATCATGTAAGTTTTACAACATTTAGATGTAAATCTGATAACTGGGACGTATATATTTGTAGAGTTTCCTTTATCTCGTTATACCATCTTTAATGACATCACAAAACAACAACTGATTTGACATTATTATTGTTTGGAGTCCCACCAACCATTTCCCACATTCTTTATGTTAGAAATATTGTTTCAATGTCCAATCTTTTGATATAAAAGTACTGCAAAGTCTCTTTCTGTTGTAACACCCATTCCATTCTCAATACTGCAAAAGCAAGAGAGAGGGAGGAGGGAAAGTCATAACAATGGGAATGATGATGTCTGCTCTGTAACAATATAAATGCACCATCTTGAGTTCATATGCATGACATATTGCAAAATAATATGCATATTATGCATTAAAATGGACACAAATTGTATCATTTGTTTTGGGTATTGTGGCCATTAACTTCTTTGATATAGGGGGCAGCATTTTCACTTTTGGATGAATTGCGTGCCCGTAGTGAACTGCCTCCTACTCTGTCCCAGATGCTAATATATGCATATTATTATTACTATTGGATAGAAAACACTCTGAAGTTTCTAAAACTGTTTGAATGATGTCTGTGAGTATAACATAACTCATATGGCAGGCAAAAACCTGCAAAAAAATCCAAACAGGAAGTGAGAATTCTGAGAGTGGTCGATGTTAAAGTCATCGCCTATTCAATTCCCTGTAATATATGGATCTGTTTGCACTTCCTACGCCTTCCACTAGATGTCAACAGTCAGTAGAACGTGGAATGAAGCTTATGCTGTGTTGTGGGACCGGATGGGAGGTGTTTGAGTCAGTGGTCTGGCAGAGTGCCAGTTCTTGGTCACGCACATTCCCCATGATATCGTCATGCGTTCCATTACTTATAGAGACTGAAAAGAATGCTCCGTTTGGAACGTTATTGGATATATATGATAACAACATCAAGATTGATTCTCTACTAAGTTAACCAGTTTATTCGACCTGGAATATAACTTTATGAAGTTTTCGTCCAACGTTTGCCTGCATCTGCGCGAGCGTTTGGACATGTGCACTACACATGCTAGCAAAATTAGCTAATTGGACATAAGTAATGGACATTATTGAACAGAACAACGATTTATTGTGGAACTAGGATTCCTGGCACTGCATTCTGATGAAGATAATCAAAGGGAATATTTATGATGTAATTTCGTATTTCTGTTGACTCCAACATGGCGGAGAAATGTTTTTAAATCTCAGCGCCGTCTCAGATTATTGCATGGTGTGCTTTTTATGTAAAGTTGTTTTAAATCTGACACAGCGGTTGCATTAAGAACAAGTGTATCTTTAATTATATGTAAAACATGTATCTTTCATCAACGTTTATGATGAGTATTTCTGTTATTTGACGTGGCTCTCTGTAATTACTCTGGATATTTTGGAGGCATTTCTGAACATGGCGCCAATGTAAACCGAGATTTGTGGATATAAATATGCACATTATCGAACAAAACATAAATGTATTGTGTAACATGATGTCATATGAGTGTCATCTGATGAAGATGTTCAAAGGTTAGTGATTCATTTTATCTCTATTTCTGCTTTTTGTTAATACTATATTTTGCTGGGAAAATGTCTGTGTTTTTCTGTGGCTATGTACTGAGCTAACATAATTGTTTGGTGTGCTTTCCCCGTAAATCCTTTTTTAAATCAGACATGTTGTCTGGATTCACAACATGTGTAGCTTTAATTTGGTGTCTTTCATGTGTGATTTCATGAAAGATTGATTTTTATAGTAATTTATTTGAATTTGGCGCGCTACATTTTTTTCTGGATTTTGGCCAAGTGGGACCTTAGTGTCCCACATATCCTAGAGGAGTTAACTCATCTTACCCCAAGGCAAACATTTGGACTATATTAGCCCACACAGCTACAAGGATGCACTTTCATGCTAGGTGTAGGACCTCATATTGTAGCTTATAGATCAAATCAAATTGTATGTCACATGCGTCGAATACAACAGGTGTAGACCTGGAGAAAGAGGGGGGAAGTGGGCTCTCTTTGATCCTCACCCAGGAGGGAAAGTCATGACAGTCCCCCTGTGGTGGGTTCAATGTTGTGATTATCCTGCACGTTGCAACCCAACATACATATGACCACAGGATGCACTGGTTGTGGATCACATTGCGGCCCCCTCTGGTGGTTTACCCTGGTAGGCTTTCTGCCAACAGAGCAGTCTACCACAAGAATGGGCAGCGGCTGTCCGGGTTGGGGATCGGCGTTCCGGACCTGTCGTCTGGTCATCCAGGCTGGTAGATCTGGGCTGTAGATCTGGGCAGATGTTAAAAACGCACACCCACTCACAAAATATATAATTACATTTCTTCCCAAATGAGCGGAATTGTGGCACTAACTGATGGTTGTATTGGGAACTTGATTATGGCTCTATCACTTTCTAAGTATCAAATAAAATGAAACGAAAAGGTATAAAAGCATAAACAAAATATATACATAATATAGTTATCACACCTTAATCATCTAATTTTACTGTATTCTATATATATATATATCCAAGGTCTTGGCAAAATGACCCTGTCATGGCATTGTCTAATGTCATATCTAGTGTTCCTAATTCGCGGTATGTTGCTTCAGGCACTATCCTAAATTGATAACTACGTGATGAAGTTTACAGCTGTAAGGCACCAGCTTTGGGCAGTCTACAGGGATGACTTATGGACCTCTGTGGAGAAACTGGTGAGTACTGTAGCTATAGAGTCAAAAGGCCTTAGAGTAATTTGACTAAGGCTGGTATTTTGCTCAAAACCTTAAGTGATCCTAGCATAAATATTAATTTGCCAAGGGAAAGAACACCAAGTATCCTGGTAGGCTGCAACCTGTTCAGAATGAGTCTGACGTCATCAGATCATTTCCAGGTCAATGCCGGGAGGTCAGTAAGAATTGATGCCGACCTCACGACATATGTGAACCACATGTTTTCACATGTGAAATGTCAAGTGTGAGGTGTTCCAAAAACCATATGTTTTCATCATGTGATTTTCCTCATGTGAAATCATGTGTTTTTCCTGTAAGGGCTAAGAGTTTCCCTCCATAGGTCATTTAGAATCTCAACTGTACATTTCTCATTGTGAACAGATACAAAATGAATATGCTGTGAGTGCTTCTTTGGAAAAGTCATGACCCTTTGACTGAAGCTGTTGGTGAACCAATGTAGTCTTTCAACTTAACCTTGTCAGGCTATTTGCAGTTAGACCAGTGCATCCACAGCTTGTTGACGGTGAAAGCTTTCAGTTTCAAATGATTAGGTTCAGAGAATGCTATACAAACCCTGCAGCCCTGCTGCAGATAACTGAGAGTAACTATACAGGAGTAAAATTAAAGGGAGAAGTAGAAAGAATATACAAAAAGAGGGATAAATAATCAATAACGAAATGGAATCTTGTCTTGCATTTGAAAATAACATAAAAAGAGATGCTTAATCACAGAAGACAGAACTCCATTTGATGTGCATTCTCGCTCTCGTGCTCGCTCTCCCTCTTTCTCTCTCTCTCTCTCTCTCTCTCCCTCCCTCTATCCCTCCCTTCCTCTCTCGTGATGAGATGGTGGATGGTGATGAGTGTGTGTGTGAGAGAATGAGAGAAAGAGAGAGAGAGATAATGTGTTTTGAATGCATGAGGAATTTAGTCAACAGCTTAGGCCGACTGAGGGCCGATCGTAGCTGTGCAGTGCACGGATCGTGCGTGTGAGTGAGAGACCGTGCTCACAGGCACTCCATCATCAGCTATACCCTGCAGCCTCTCTCACTCTCCTTATCCTCCTCCTGAAAAGAGAGAGATCACGCAACACGCCAGGGAAAAGACGACAAGAAGTGTAGGAGAGAAAAAAATCTGCAGAGGCAAAGACTCTCTCCTCTCTACACTGCTCTTTTTCTGAGTGTGAGAGGGAAGGGAAGAGGGAGAGACAGGAAGGCAGTGAGCCGCAGAAATAAAAAAGTGCTTCTTGTCATTCGTGCTGCTTTCCCTGCCGTGGCTCCAACCCACAGAGCTCTGGTTGTCAGCCAGCAAAGAGCAGAGCGCTAGAGCAGTAGCAGTGTCTCTCTCTCCACAGAAAGCAGCCTGAGGAAGAGAGGATGCTAAACAACTTGACAGACACCGAGGAGGGAGAGGGGGGACCCAACTGCCAGGGTGAGTGATGAAATCTATCACATAGATGTGAGGGGGTGTGAGTGGGTGTGTGGGGGTGACTGTGTTTGTGTTGGAAGGTGGAAGGGGAGGGAGGTTAATACGTGTGTTTGTGAGGGGGAGTATAAGGTGTTTATGGCAACATTATTTTGGGGGGAGGTGTATGTGTGTTCATGTGCTCATGAATGTGTGCATGTGAGTACAGTGCTTGTCTTTGCAAGTTACAGTATACAGTTTGTGGGAGTGAGTGTGTGTCTATTTTCAAGGATATGTGGGGGTGTGCAAACACTCATGTGTATGTCACTCCACGACAGAGACAGACAGAGAGAGAGAGAGACAGACAGACAGACAGACAGACAGACAGACAGAGAGAGAGAGAGACAGAGAGAGAGACAGAGAGAGAGAGAGAGAGAGACAGAGAGAGAGGGGGGGGACAGAGGAATGTATCTGTATCTCTGCACTCCTCTTCCTCCACCGGCATTTACAGTGTTCAGCTGTAGCTGTTACTGCAAGGCTACTGTGACAGGAATAATAATGATGTTTCAGTGGGAAGAAGAGGAAAGGAGAGGAGCAGCAGATCTATTGTATTCCTGTAGCCAGAGGACCAGTCTGCTTCATGGCACTGTCACTGTCACTTGGCTCCCAGGCAGAGTCATGTTTGGGTAAAAGGACTGCCTGGGGATGCATATGTCAACCACAGTCCGTTTGCCAAGCGTTCAGACCATTTCCTTTTTTTCTTGACTATAATCCCCCCGTTTTTTCTGAAGTTGAGTAAATACAGTGGCAGGATGGATGTCCCTCGACCCCTGCGTCTTTGCGCCAGAGCGGTGCAGTAACGTTTCTGTGTACCTGCAGAGAAACTTCTTTCCTTCAGATGTGGCTTGCAGTGCTCTGAGCCTCTGCTTGTAGATTCTTGTATTCTTGTCATAGCCATTTTCTCTGCTCTATGATAAGGCATAGAGTGAGCAGAGCAGAAAGTCAGCCCCTACAGAGCGTCTGGGGAATCCTGTCTTTAGATTCAACTCCAGGGATCTACAGAACTCATTCATGCTGATGGCTCACCCCATCAAGGATATTGTCTCAAGGGGGCATGATGAGCCATTCACAATGGTGTGAATTTCGATAGCCTGATAGCCCCTGTGTGTGTGTGTGTGTGTGTGTGTGTGTGTGTGTGTGTGTGTGTGTGTGTGTGTGTGTGTGTGTGTGTGTGTGTGTGTGTGTGTGTGTGTGTGTGTGTGTGTGTGTGTGTGTGTGTGTGTGTGTGTTCACATTGAGCTCACGCTTCAGTCATCTTGGATCATATTGAAAAGCCTTTTGATGGAAGTTGACAGTATGCATATGTGGGCAAAAACAGACTTTCCATGACAGGCTTGTTTGTGCTCCACCTGTGTATGCATGCGCATGCGTGTGTTTTTGCATGTGCATGCATACGTATTTGTGTGTGCTCTACAGCTCACCACTGCTGTAAAGGCAGGATTAATTATGTGCTGATAAGACAAATTAATTATGAATCACAGGGATTTCCCAAAATGTATTAAGCTGATGTTATTTCTGAACACTTCAATTATGCTTTTGAACTACTTACATTTAAACATGTGAAGCAACACTTTCAAAGCCACTGCAGTCTTACCTCCATGGTGCAAGCATTAATCTTGGTATTCACACAGTCGCTGTCCGTGGTTCTGAATACTGTTGTTCTCTGGAACTATGCAATGCTGTTCCAGTCTACTGCATTTGTTAATACAGTGGACTGCACACATTGCTGGGATTAGACTCTGTCCATGGTGCTGAAATGAGGCTGTGCGGAAATCTCTCTCTCTCTATCTACTCCTGCCCCCAGTCTGCAGCAAATGCTCAAACTCTGCTTCGTGTTCAATCCCCAGCTGTGTGGGATTTTAGGATCTCACGTTACCAAGGAATAGTACAATTCCTGCTAAACTATCTTTCCTAGAGTGTGCGCATTTGCGTGCACATTCTTGCGTCCATGTGTTTTTTTTTGTGTGTGTGTAGGAGTGTGTGCACATTTTAAACTCATTCTGAATTCTCCTAGGTTTCTCATTGGACTCCTGTGGTACAGTGGTCCTGGCTGGTTTTTGGCTTGTCATTGGTCATTGTCTGAAGTTAAATTATGACCCAGTGTTGCTTAGAATGGGCAGAGAGCCCGAATGTGTGTTGCACAGGGAATAAAACATTAGGGAATTAAAACTACTGCAGCAACATGCATATATCAGCATATGAGCCTTCTGCATTATAAACGTTGATGTATTTCTAAAGGATTTTTTTGTTTTATAATGCATAATGCTATGTGATGCATTGTGAATGCAGAGCCTAAAGGCTGTTAAAATACGTTGTGACCTTTTTATGAATGCTTATAGCAAGTCTTATAATGCACCATGTGTGATAGAGGGAACTATAAATGAATTCATAATGCATTACACAGGTGGGTTATAAAAAGTGTTGCCGTAATCCCTGTCCAACTCATGTCTTTGTCAATGAAGGGTTGATCTGGTCTGTAATATTTTGGATTGACTGCCTGACTTGGCATTTGTCTCAAGGCCTGCAGTTTGCAAATAGTCTGGGTAGATATTTGACTAGATGTCCAGGAGTCTTATGGCTTGGGGGTAGAAGCTGTTTAGAAGCCTCTCGGACCTAGACTTGGTGCTCTGGTACCGCTTGCCGTGCGGTAGCAGAGAGAACAGTCTATGAATAGGGTGGCTGGAGTCTTTGACTATTTTTAGGGCCTTCCTCTGACACCACCTGGTTTAGAGGTGCTAGATGGCAGGAAGCTTGGCCCCGGTGATGTACTGAGCCGTACGCACTACCCTTTGTAGTGCCTTGCGGTCGGAGGCCGAGCAGTTGCCATACAAGGCAGTGATGCAACCCGTCAGGATGATCTCGATGTGCCAGTGGATGAGAGGGTACATGAGACATGGCTTAAGTTCATGTCAGGAGAAAGTTGACGCTGGTAGTAGAGTGGAGTTGTCATCACCTCTTAATCAGGAACAGGAGGGGACTACAAATAGCAGAAACATTCCATTACAGTGGCGTCGTCATAGTTTCTCCATGAAGTTGAACTCAGACATCTCAGAATTCACAAAGTCAAACAGACTGTGCATCTCGCCCACTCGACACGTCAAAGTAGCCCAAGAAATGGTCCTGAATAAAAATCATCCACATACCTGACGATAACTGACAACTGCGAACAGACAGGTGGCACCACAGGTCCCAGAGTGGTGGGGCAATTGTTTTCCCCTGGGGCCTGCAGTTTCTGCTTATCTGGTAAACTAACCAGGTAAAACCCTGGACCCTATAGGGTATGACAGTGATTAATCAGTTGTAAAAAGATTTTATAACGGCTATGATGGGACCAGCTTTTCCTAATCAGGTCACATGGTTTTAAAAAAACTCCTGGCCCTGGGCAGGATGAAACCCTGTCAAACTGCACCTACCTTGTAATTATATTTAGACTAGACTAAAAGGGTGGTTTCCTCCACACAGACAACAATTGATCGACAATAGAAATTACAGGGCTGAGCTTGCTTTATGCGTGTTTGCATAATGTAGGCCTATGCTGTCATGTTTTGTCATTGATCATCATGTCTTGTCCCTGTGCTTCCCTCTGCTGGTCTTATTAGGTTCTTTCCCTCTTTCTATCCCTCTCTCTCCCCCTCCCTCTCTCCCTCTCTCGCTCTCTCTCTCTATCGTTCCGTTCCTGCTCCCAGCTGTTTCCCATTCTCCTAACTACCTCAGTTACTCTTTCACACCTGTCCCCTATTTTACCCTCTGATTAGAGTCCCTATTTCTCCCTCTGTCTTCCGCTTCTGTCCTTGTCGGATTCTTGTTTGATGTTTGCTGTTCTGTGTCCTTGTTCCGCCCTGTCGTGTTTTTGCCTTCTTCAGATGCTGCGTGTGAGCAGGTGTCTATGTCAGCTACGGCCTGTGCCTTCCTGAAGCGACCTGCAGTCTGTGGTCGCGTCTCCAGTCGTTCCTCTCTACTGACGAGAGGATTTCAGTTTCCTGTTTTGGATTTACCTTTGATAATATCCAGGAGAATCATTGTTTGTTTAATACTGGAATAAAGACTCTGTTTCTATT
The DNA here is from genome assembly GCF_016432855.1 of Salvelinus namaycush. Classification (NCBI taxonomy): domain Eukaryota; kingdom Metazoa; phylum Chordata; class Actinopteri; order Salmoniformes; family Salmonidae; genus Salvelinus; species Salvelinus namaycush. The sequence goes on from NC_052320.1 coordinate 41,315,400, forward strand.
ACGTCGCTTTTGGGTCCTCATTCACCAGCATAACAGAAGAATCCGACCAAGATGGACCCAGCGACTATGGATTCTCTCAACACTGCCATCGAGTTCCAGGGAGCAATGCTCGGCAGACACGAGCAGGAATTGTTTGCTGCTCGTCATACCGTTGAGACCCTGGCCGCTCAGGTCTCCGATCTCTCTGGACAGTTTCAGAGTCTTCGTCTCGTGCCACCAGCTACTTCCTGGTCTTCCGAGTCTCCGGAACCTAGGGTTAATAACCCACCATGTTACTCTGGGCAGCCCACTGAGTGTCGCTCCTTTCTCACCCAGTGTGATATTGTGTTCTCTCTCCAGCCCAACACGTACTCAAGAGAGAGAGCTCGGATCGCTTACGTCATATCACTCCTTACTGGTCGGGCTCGGGAGTGGGGCACAGCTATCTGGGAGGCAGGGGCTGAGTGTTCTAACGATTATCAGAACTTTAAAGAGGAGATGATACGGGTTTTTGATCGTTCAGTTTTTGGGAAGGAGGCTTCCAGGGCCCTGGCTTCCCTATGTCAAGGTGATCGATCCATAACGGATTACTCTATAGAGTTTCGCACTCTTGCTGCCTCCAGTGACTGGAACGAGCCGGCGTTGCTCGCTCGTTTTCTGGAGGGACTCCGCGCTGAGGTTAAGGATGAGATTCTCTCCCGGGAGGTTCCTTCCAGCGTGGACTCTTTGATTGCACTCGCCATCCGCATAGAACGACGGGTAGATCTTCGTCACCGAGCTCGTGGAAGAGAGCTCGCGTTAACGGTGTTTCCCCTCTCCGCTTCTCAACCATCTCCTCCCACCGGCTCAGAGACTGAGTCCATGCAGCTGGGAGGTATTCGCATCTCGACTAAGGAGAGGGAACGGAGAATCACCAACCGCCTTTGCCTCTATTGCGGTTCTGCTGGACATTTTGTCATGTCATGTCCAGTAAAAGCCAGAGCTCATCAGTAAGCGGAGGGCTACTGGTGAGCGCTACTACTCAAGTCTCTCCATCAAGATCCTGTACTACCTTGTCGGTCCATCTACGCTGGACCGGTTCGGCTGCTTCCTGCAGTGCCTTGATAGACTCTGGGGCTGAGGGTTGTTTTATGGACGAAGCATGGGCTCGGAAACATGACATTCCTCTCAGACAGTTAGGGAAGTCCACGCCCATGTTCGCCTTAGATGGTAGTCTTCTCCCCAGTATCAGATGTGAGACACTACCTTTAACCCTCACAGTATCTGGTAACCACAGTGAGACCATTTCCTTTTTGATTTTTCGTTCACCTTTTACACCTGTTGTTTTGGGTCATCCCTGGCTAGTATGTCATAATCCTTCTATTAATTGGTCTAGTAATTCTATCCTATCCTGGAACGTTTCTTGTCATGTGAAGTGTTTAATGTCTGCTATTCCTCCTGTTTCTTCTGTCCCCTCTACTCAGGAGGAACCTGGTGATTTGACAGGAGTGCCGGAGGAATATCATGATCTGCGCACGGTCTTCAGTCGGTCCAGAGCCAACTCTCTTCCTCCTCACCGGTCGTATGATTGTTGTATTGATCTCCTTCCGGGGACCACTCCCCCTCGGGGTAGACTATACTCTCTGTCGGCTCCCGAACGTAAGGCTCTCGAGGATTATCTGTCTGTTTCTCTCGACGCCGGTACCGTGGTGCCTTCTTCCTCTCCCGCCGGAGCGGGGTTTTTCTTTGTTAAGAAGAAGGACGGTACTCTGCGCCCCTGCGTGGATTATCGAGGGCTGAATGACATAACGGTTAAGAATCGTTATCCGCTTCCCCTTATGTCGTCAGCCTTCGAGATTCTGCAGGGAGCCAGGTTCTTTACTAAGTTGGACCTTCGCAACGCTTACCATCTCGTGCGCATCAGAGAGGGGGACGAGTGGAAAACGGCGTTTAACACTCCGTTAGGGCATTTTGAATACCGGGTTCTGCCGTTCGGTCTCGCTAATGCTCCAGCTGTCTTTCAGGCATTAGTTAATGATGTACTGAGAGACATGCTGAACATCTTTGTTTTCGTTTACCTTGACGATATCCTGATTTTTTTCACCGTCTCTCGAGATTCATGTTCAGCACGTTCGACGTGTACTCCAGCGCCTTTTAGAGAATTGTCTCTACGTGAAGGCTGAGAAGTGCGCCTTTCATGTCTCCTCTGTCACATTTCTCGGTTCTGTTATTTCCGCTGAAGGCATTCAGATGGATCCCGCTAAGGTCCAGGCTGTCAGCGATTGGCCCGTCCCTAAGTCACGTGTCGAGTTGCAGCGCTTTCTCGGTTTCGCTAATTTCTATCGGCGTTTCATTCGTAATTTCGGTCAAGTGGCTGCCCCTCTCACAGCTCTGACTTCTGTCAAGACTTGCTTTAAGTGGTCCGGTTCCGCCCAGGGAGCTTTTGATCTCCTCAAGAAGCGTTTTACATCCGCCCCTATCCTTGTTACTCCTGACGTCACTAAACAATTCATTGTCGAGGTTGACGCTTCAGAGGTGGGCGTGGGAGCCATTCTGTCCCAGCGCTTCCATTCTGACGATAAGGTCCATCCTTGCGCTTACTTTTCTCATCGCCTGTCGCCATCGGAACGCAACTACGATGTGGGTAACCGCGAACTGCTCGCCATCCGCTTAGCCTTAGGCGAATGGCGACAGTGGTTGGAGGGGGCGACCGTCCCTTTTGTCGTTTGGACTGACCATAAGAACCTTGAGTACATCCGTTCTGCCAAACGACTTAATGCTCGTCAAGCTCGTTGGGCGTTGTTTTTCGCGCGTTTCGAGTTCGTGATTTCCTATCGCCCGGGAAATAAGAACACCAAGCCTGATGCCTTATCCCGTCTCTTTAGTTCTTCTGTGGCTTCTACCGACCCCGAGGGGATTCTCCCTGAAGGGCGTGTTGTCGGGTTGACTGTCTGGGGAATTGAGAGACAGGTAAAGCAAGCACTCACTCACACTGCGTCGCCGCGCGCTTGTCCTAGTAACCTTCTGTTCGTTCCTGTCTCTACTCGTCTGGCTGTTCTTCAGTGGGCTCACTCTGCCAAGTTAGCTGGCCACCCCGGCGTTCGGGGTACGCTTGCTTCTATTCGCCAGCGGTTTTGGTGGCCTACTCAGGAGCGGGACACGCGCCGTTTCGTGGCTGCTTGTTCGGACTGCGCGCAGACTAAGTCGGGTAACTCTCCTCCTGCCGGTCGTCTCAGACCGCTTCCCATTCCTTCTCGACCATGGTCTCACATCGCCTTAGACTTTATTACCGGTCTGCCTTCGTCTGCGGGGAAGACTGTGATTCTTACGGTTATCGATAGGTTCTCTAAGGCGGCACATTTCATTCCCCTCGCTAAGCTTCCTTCCGCTAAGGAGACGGCACAAATCATCATTGAGAATGTGTTCAGAATTCATGGCCTCCCGTTAGACGCCGTTTCAGACAGAGGCCCGCAATTCACGTCACAGTTTTGGAGGGAGTTCTGTCGGTTGATCGGTGCTTCCGTCAGTCTCTCTTCCGGGTTTCATCCCCAGTCTAACGGTCAAGCAGAGAGGGCCAATCAGTCGATTGGTCGCATATTACGCAGCCTTTCGTTTCGAAACCCTGCGTCTTGGGCAGAACAGCTCCCCTGGGCTGAGTACGCCCACAACTCGCTTCCTTCGTCTGCTACCGGGCTATCTCCGTTTCAGAGTAGTCTTGGGTACCAGCCTCCTCTGTTCTCGTCCCAGCTCGCCGAGTCCAGCGTTCCCTCCGCTCAGGCTTTTGTCCAACGTTGTGAGCGCACCTGGAGGAGGGTCAGGTCTGCACTTTGCCGTTACAGGGCGCAGACTGTGAGAGCCGCCAATAAACGTAGGATTAAGAGTCCTAGGTATTGTCGCGGTCAGAGAGTGTGGCTTTCCACTCGTAACCTTCCCCTTACGACAGCTTCTCGCAAGTTGACTCCGCGGTTCATTGGTCCGTTCCGTGTCTCTCAGGTCGTTAATCCTGTCGCTGTGCGACTGCTTCTTCCGCGACATCTTCGTCGCGTCCACCCTGTCTTCCATGTCTCCTGTGTCAAGCCTTTTCTTCGCGCCCCCGTTCGTCTTCCCTCCCCCCCCCCCGTCCTTGTCGAGGGCGTACCTATTTACAAGGTACGGAAGATCATGGACATGCGTTCTCGGGGACGTGGTCACCAGTACTTAGTAGATTGGGAGGGTTACGGTCCTGAGGAGAGGAGTTGGGTTCCATCTCGGGACGTGCTGGACCGTTCGTTGATTGATGATTTCCTTCGTTGCCGCCAGGGTTCCTCCTCGAGTGCGCCAGGAGGCGCTCGGTGAGTGGGGGGGTACTGTCATGTTTTGTCATTGATCATCATGTCTTGTCCCTGTGCTTCCCTCTGCTGGTCTTATTAGGTTCTTTCCCTCTTTCTATCCCTCTCTCTCCCCCTCCCTCTCTCCCTCTCTCGCTCTCTCTCTCTATCGTTCCGTTCCTGCTCCCAGCTGTTTCCCATTCTCCTAACTACCTCAGTTACTCTTTCACACCTTTCCCCTATTTTACCCTCTGATTAGAGTCCCTATTTCTCCCTCTGTCTTCCGCTTCTGTCCTTGTCGGATTCTTGTTTGATGTTTGCTGTTCTGTGTCCTTGTTCCGCCCTGTCGTGTTTTTGCCTTCTTCAGATGCTGCGTGTGAGCAGGTGTCTATGTCAGCTACGGCCTGTGCCTTCCTGAAGCGACCTGCAGTCTGTGGTCGCGTCTCCAGTCGTTCCTCTCTACTGACGAGAGGATTTCAGTTTCCTGTTTTGGATTTACCTTTGATAATATCCAGGAGAATCATTGTTTGTTTAATACTGGAATAAAGACTCTGTTTCTATTACGTCGCTTTTGGGTCCTCATTCACCAGCATAACATATGCAACTGTAGGCCTAATAAAGAATTTACTCACAGTCTATGTCATCACTATTGTGTTGATGATGTCATCACATCATACAGTTGATTCAAATGTTCTTTTCATCCCATACAGCATGTCAGATCACTAATGTTTAGTTGTAGCCTCGGCTGCTGCAACATTTATATATTTCAAATTTACATTTTAACCTTAATTTAACTAGGCAAGTCAGTTCAGAACAAATACTTATTTAAAATGACGGCCTATCGGGGAATAGTTTGTTAACTGTCTTGTTCAGGGGCAGAACGACAGATTTTTACCTTGTCAGCTCGGGGATTCAATCAAGCAACCTTGCGGTTACTGGCTCAATGCTCTAACCACTAGGCTACCTGCCGCCCGCCTAAAATGTTTACTTGTGTCGGTCATGTTATCAGGTTTGCTAAATAAATACTGGAGGAAAGTGGAAAGTGCACTTGAGCACGTGTTGTGCCAAAAAACATGCCGCATCAACCTTTCTTTTAATCTCACTTTTAATGGATGATGCGATGAACGCTATCAAATCATTCAGAATGGATTTCTACATCCCAGAGACGACAGTAGAAATGGCCATATGCTCAGCAAGTAAAGCATTGTAACATGCAATTACCTCTGCAAGCTCTTTGTAGTTGCCCTTGTTAGCAAAACTTTCCCTCTCACCGTGCCCCTAAGTAAAAGCCAACTCTTGCATGACCAAAAATGCAGTAGTGTCGATAAGCTGCTTGAGGGCATCCCTGTTCCTTCTTAACTTCTCGTTGTGTTGCGCAGTTTGAATACACAGACCTTCGTCCATTATATGAACTATACAGCTTTTTCCCAGAAGCTGGAATCTGAGGTGGTCAATGAAAGGGCTTCTTCAACATCAAATCCACTACATTGTTGTTAGAGTTAGCCATTCTGGCAGAGAAAATGGCACTCTGGTAGCTATCTATCTACTTGCTACTGAAGTTAGCAAAGCATATTGAAATAAATTACACTAACACAACACAAAAATAAAAACAAGCAAGCAATATATAATCCATCTCGTGTAGATTGAAGAAACAAATTTGAATGTAATAATATCCTAAGAATTCTCAACTGTCATTATTCACGACCTCAATTTCAATCTTAATCTATCCAACAATGTTACCAAATCTCCAAGCTTCTAAATCATAAATGTGTAGTACTAGGCTCATTTGCTGATCCTTTGATTGGATGGACAACATGTTAGTTCATAGTGCAAAATCTTTGATTTGTAGGAGGACTTCCTCCAGAAGTCATCATAATTACCATGTACAATAGGTCTATGGAAAGGGGTGAGGAGGTTTTGTGTTGAAGTCAATCTACCCAGAGGAGGACGGAAACTAGCTGACCTTCGTCTACACCATGGTGCAACCCTAGAAGGTGATGCTGAGGCTACTGTGGACCTTTATTGCATAACAGTTTGGTTTAATCAGGTATTTAGTGATGTGAATATATTTAGTATAGTTTTATCTAAAAAGGATTAAAAAAATTATGATTTATTATTTATGGTTCTACGCATGGTCCTCTGCTTCCTCCTCCTCTGAGGAGTTGCCACTGGCTGTAACGCTGAACTTCCACGATACGGATGGAATAGAGCCCTAAGATTGAAATTGGATTAACGGCGAAGATGTGCTGTCTGTTTATTTACTTGAAACTCAGTGAGCATTGACCCTGCTGCGGTCTCCTGGAGTTGCTGAGAACACTGACACATTCCCACACGTGCACTCACACACTCACTGGTCCCTCTGATGAGTTAAGGGGTTATGGTTAATAGTCTGAGTTACGGGACTGACCCAGCATAAGATGAATGTTCCAAGAGAAGGTGCTAATTTGCACCGCTGTGACACAAAGACGACAAATCAAACTGTTAATAGCCAGCGTATACACTAAACACCCACCTCAGTAGAGCAAACATCATTCAAACATTTAAACTTCAAATAGAGCTTCAGGGCAAATTTGGCCCATTAGCTTTAGTGCCATAGGTGTCATGCAATATTATCACCCGTTTCCATGCAATGTTGTTGGAAAGGCTTATTCACAATTAAATGTTGGCACCTGCTATTTTCAGAAAAGAACAATAACAGGCATCACAATAATATAAACTGTGAAAAGAGCAGGTGCAAGCTTTGCTCTGACGCAAATGCTTAATTCAGTCTGCCCCACAGTATATTGCCAATAAAGGTAGAATATGGAGGGAAAATATATATATATAGAAAAACATCTTAATTATGCAGCAGGCTCTGCCATCTACTTCCTTGTAATTGCTTGGTGACTGTTTAAATATATAACTAGTCATTACTTCGGTTCCAACCTGTACTTATTCTATTTGACGAAAACAGCTGATGCGAATCCCTCCCTGGTGAAAGAGTGAAATGTATTTTTTTTATTTAGCAGTGATTAAAAATGTTTTTGTGAGCTTAATACTAATGGAAGGTGAGGGACTGTGACTAGAGAGGTCCAGATCCTTGTTTCTGAGTTTTATTTCTCCCAATCAGCTCTGAAATATGTTTCAGAGAGACACAGAGAGAGAGATAGAGAGAGAGAGAGAGAGGCAAAATCTGATGACACGGGTTTAATTTTACACGTTTGTTAAAATGACTAGGGAGTAAGTGGACAGCCACAGAGGAGTGTAATGGCAAGACAATTGGAAATTGATACACTTGATAAATAAGCCTTGGCCTGCTGTCAGACCAGCAGACATATTGTTATCTCTGGGGGTAAAGGATTGTTCAGCTGCGTCTCACCAGCATTCAGGGTCCTGTGGAGAAATACACATGAATCTCATATCAGGAGCGAATTGTGCCACTGTTTAATGGTAATGGTAATGTACTTGAGGCCATTGAAGAACATACAGACATACCTCAGATTGTTCAGTTAGTATTTTATACATCTTCTCATAGAGATGAAGAGAGAAACGGGTATAGAATAAGAGTAAGACAGACAGGCAGATGAAAGGAACACAGAAACAGATATGGGATGCGAGGGAGGGAGAGAGAGAGAGGAACCTGAGTCACTCCTTTCTTCACCTACCTTCTCCTCCTGTACTCTGATCTATGCTTTGGTTATGTCACAGTCTGACTGCATGTGGCTCCATTTGTCCCCTGCGTGTGATCCCAGATAATTACTTCTCTATTATGATTCTGTACATTGAGCCAGACATCAGCACAAACAGGCCTGGGAAAGACACAGCTAGCTGGCTGATACACAATCTAGAAGGGCAACTGTGAAATTGAAAGTTGAAATACCCCTCAAAGGTCCCCCCCCCCACACTTGAGGATAGGTCTTCAAGTTTGTGTCTCAACACTCATGTCTCAACATTTAGAGTGCAGCATATGCATTTGAATGTACAGTGCAGAAGATATATGTGCATCGCATACTGCACCCACAATATACAGTGAAACAAAGTCAGTACAGGACATAGTCCTTGAATCCACGTGATTTTCACTGCCCACCCACAGCAGAATTGTCCATTGTTTCCTGTGTAGATACGAGACTGGGAAATGCACCAAACTCTAATTGTTTGGGTGTCAGACACGGCTCACAGGTGGAGCGTGACCTTTTGTTTTCAATCCAACATTTGAGATACATCCTTATGCGTGATTATGTGGGATAATGAGGCAGTCTGCAGTCTTAACATATAAAACACACACGCACACACGCGCACACACACACACACGCACACACACACACAGGAGAGTGATCATCGGCCCCATAGAGACAGACAGAACGGGAACATAATAATGAAATAGGCCTTGGAACATACTCTGATCGTCTTCAAAGACAAACTACATAAAACAAAAGTCCAAGGGAAACGGAGTCCATTCCAAGGGAAACTGAGGCTACAGAGTCCCCAGAGCCTCAGCTCACTGCCTGCCAAGCAGCAATACAAATTGACGCGTTGGGGGCTAATAAATAGTCTATCAATGGGACTGGCGCTAAGGTGAGGAGAGAGGACGGGAGGCTCTCTTCTGGAATGTGCTTGCACATCAGACACACTTTAATTCACTCCATTTCTGTATCGACTGCTCTAGTACAAGATCTTCCCTCTCCCATCCCACGCAACAGAGGTCTGATGTACCTAGCAACACTCGTCATTGGCTAATTAAACAGCATTGTGTTACATGTTTGCAGCTTTGAATTTATTAGAGTATGCATTACTAAAGAACTCAATAGATGATCTTATACTGGCGCAGTGAACCACATAGCAAAACATCCAATCAGGTTTTTAAGGACCCTAATTGCCTATCTCTACAGAATAAATTATGTAAACTCATAAATCCAAGCTATGTGCATCCATCTGAAGGCCAAGTGTATTTTTTGGGGTTTATCAATCTCGCTTCTCGTAACCTCTGAGATTTAATTCCCTCAAACATCTTTCGGTCTTGATACACATTGATTTTCACCAATTAGAGTCAGATGGAAAGTTTATTATCCTCTCCTCGCTTACTCTCACTCTCCCTCTTTTTCAACATTTTTCTCCCTTTTACTCTGATTCAGGATACGGAATGTGAACTATATGTTCTTCACAGTATACATCACCTTTCTATCTGCAGTGATCTAAATATTACACACCACTGCATATGCCCCAGGACACTGTGTTCTACCTGGTTAACCCCACCCGCAAACACACACGCGCGCACACACACACACACACACACACACACACACACACACACACACACACACACACACACACACACACACACACACACACACACATACACACACACACACACACACACACACACGGACTTGGACGTGACTTGGAGGCCCCAGGCAGAGCCCAGTCTGAGGCCCCCATGTCTATTTAAAGACAGACTGCCCCTAAAAAGCAACTTTTAATTTCTAAAATGGCCTATGTGGCGTCAATACGAGTCAGAGACATTTATTAAATTGACGACAATTTCGCCATAAAGTCAGAGATGGTAGGAAAAAAGGGTATGTGGGTTGGCAGCACCCAGGCAATCATCAATTCGGAGCTCAGCTGCATGTGACACAATCGTCATGCCCATGGTCAATTTAGTTTGACATTCGATATCCCTATGGGGCTAGATGGAGACCATCAGTAAATTGTACAATGTACATGGGGCCATATTTTAAAATATCAATATCTCCAAATGTCAATGACTTAAAAACCCCAAACCAACTATAAATTGTAGAAATCCAGATACAAATATTTAAAGCATTTAATGAGACAACAAAAAAATGTGCAGCATGAAAAATATTGTCCGATTTACATTGTGTAATTTATTGACGGTTCCTAACTATCCCCAGAGATAATGTACAGTTCCTCTGTCCAGTGTCAGTGTTCTTTTGCCCATCTTAATCTTTTATTTTTATTGACTTTGCCACGGTCGCACACCGGCTGGCTGAAGCTAATTGACGAAATGATTTGGTTAAAAGGGCAGTTATTTTAAAATATAGGTTATAGGTCTGTCATGACTGTCCTGTGAGGATCAAAACGTGTCAGACCAGCTTGGCAATGGCTGACAATAACCAGACCGTCTCCAACACACAAAGGGAGGGAGGAGGGAACTCTGGGGGTTTTGAAACCTCCAAACCCGGTCGTAAATTTAGGCAGGAGAACTCTCTCTCTACCCTTTAGTATTTGCATTTGTATTTGCCAAAGCAGCAGCTACTTTTCATGGGGTCCAGCAAAATTAAGGCAAATTATACAATTTTAAGAACATTACAATTCATTCACAGATTTTACAACACACTGTGTGCCCTCAGTCCCCTACTCCACCACTACCAAATATCTACAGAACTAAATCCATGTGTATGTATACTGCGTGTGTTATTGTGTGTGTGTGTGTGTGTGTGTGTGTGTGTGTGTGTGTGTGTGTGTGTGTGTGTGTGTGTTATTGTGTGTGTGTGTGTGTGTGTGTGTGTGTGTGTGTGTGTGTGTGTGTGTGCGTGCGTGCGTGCGTGCGTGCGTGCGTGCGTGCGTGCGTGTGTGTGTATATGTCTGTGCCAATGTTTGTGTTGCTTCACAGTCCCCGCTGTTCCATAAGGTGTTTTTTCATCTGTTTTTTAAATAAAATGTTACTGCTTGATGTGGAATAGAGTTCCATGTCGTCATGGCTCTATGTAGTACTGTGTGCCTCCCATAGTCTGTTCTGGACTTGGGGACTGTGAAGAGACCTCTTGTGGCATGTCTTGTGGGTTATGAATGGGTGTCTGAGCTGTGTGCTAGTAGTTTAAACAGACAGCTCGGTGCGTTCAACATGTCAATACCTCTCATAAATAAAAGTAGTGATGAAGTCAATCTTTCCTCCATTTTCAGCCAAGAGAGATTGACATACATATTATTAATATTAGCTCTCTGTGTACATCCAAGGGTCAGCCGTGCTGCCCTGTTCTGAGCCAATTGCAATTTTCCTAAGTCCTTTTTTGTGGCACCTGACCACACAACTGAACAGTAGTCAAGATGCGACAAAACTAGGGCCTGTAGGACTTGCCTTGTTGATAGTGTTGTTAAGAAGGCAGAGCATCACTTTATTATAGACAGACTTCTCCCCATCTTAGCTACTACTGTGTCAATATGTTTTGACCATGACAGTTTACAATCCATGGTTACTCCAAGCAGTTTAGTCATCTCAACTTGCTCAATTTCCACATTATTTATTACAAGATTTGGTTGAGGTTTAGCGTTTAGTGAGTGTTTTGTTCAACATACAATGCTTTAGTTTTAGACATATTTAGGCCTAACTTATTCCTTTCCACCCACTCTGAAACTAACTGCAGCTCTTTGTTGAGTGTTGCAGTCATTTCAGTCGCTGTAGTAGCTGACGTGTATTGTGTTGAGTCATCCGCATACATAGACACTGGCTTTACTCAGTCAGTGGTATGTTGTTAGTAAAAATTTAAAAAGCAAGGGTCCTAAACAGTTACCCTGGGGAATTCCTGACACTAACTGGATTATATTTGAGAGGCTTCCATTAAAGAACACCCTCTGTGTTCTGTTAGACAAGTAACTCTTTATCCACATTATGGCAGGGGGTGTAAAGCCATAACACATACATTTTTCCAGCAGCAGACTATGATCGATAATGTAAAAAGCTGCAATGAAGTCTAACAAGACTGCCCCCACAATCATTTTGCAATCAATTTCTATCAGCCAATCATCAGTCATTTGTGTAAGTGCTGAGCTTGTTGAGTGTCCTTCCCTATAAGCATGCTGAAATTCTGTTGTTAATTTATTTACTGTGAAATAGCCTTGTATCTGGTCAAACACAATTTTTTCCAGAAGTTTACTAAGGGTTGGTAAAAGGCTGATTGGTTGGCTATTTGAGCCAGTAAAGGGGGCTTTACTAACCATGGGTAGCGGAATGCCTTTAGCTTCCCTCCAGTTCTGAGGGCACATGCTTGGCAATGAAAAATATATTAAAGTAGTTTGCAATATCAGTGGGCTTTGTGATGAATGAGCCATCTGATTCAATGAATGAAGGTTTGAAGTGGGCAGCTTGTTTATAGCCCGTCAATATTTAACCTCACTAGGGTAGGGGGCACTATTTTCACCTCCGGATGAAAAGGGTGCCCAAAGTAAACTGCCTGCTACTCAGGCCCAGAAGCTAGGATATGCATGTAATTAGTAGATTTGGATAGAAAACACTCCAAAGTTATTATTTTGAAATGGTTGTTTTTCCAATGAATGCCTATCCACCATTTAAAGGGATAGGACCCAGATTCAGTTCCCTATGGCTTCCACTAGTTAGGAACAGTCTTTAGACATTGTTTGAGGCTTTTATTCTGAAAATCGAGGGAGAATGACAACTTTGAGTCAGTGGATAGTGGGATGTCCCCAGAGCTGTTTCCTGCGCACGACCGAGAGCGCGCCTTTCTTGTTTTTCTTTTATATTGACGACGCTATTGTCCAGGTGAAATATTATCGATTATTAGGCTAAAAACAACCTGAGGATTGATTATAAACATCGTTTGACATGTTTCTACGAACTTTACCGGTACTATTTGGAATTTCCATCTGCCTGTTGTGACCGCATTTGAGCCATTGGATTACTGAACAAAACGCGCCAACAAAATTTAGGTTTTTGGATATAAAGAAGGACTTTATCGAACAAAACAAACATTTATTGTGTAACTGGGAGTCTTGTGCGTGCAACCATACAAAGATCTTCAAAGGAAAGTGATTAATTGTATTGCTATTTCTGACTTTCGTGACTAATCTACTTGGCTGGTAACTGTATGTAATGTTTTGTGTGCTGAGCGCTGTCCTCAGATAATCGCCGTAAAGCCTTTTTGAAATCTGACATGGCGGCTGGATTAACAACAAGTTAAGCTTTATTTTGATGTATTACACTTGTGATTTCATGAAAGTTAAATCTTTATAGTTTGGCGCTCTGCAATTTCACCGGATGTTGGCCAGGTGGGACGCCCAGGTACCCATAAGAAGTTTTTAAATCACCCAGAAAATATACTTCTCTGTTAATATCACATATGTTATCAAGCATTTCACATATTTCACATAATAAAATGCTAATTAATTACTTAAAAATCATACAATGTGATTTTCTGGATTTTTGTTTTAGATTCCGTCTCTCACAGTTGAAGTGTACCTATGATACAAATTACAGACCTCTGCCGATTTTGCAGGTTTTCCTACTTACAAAGCATGTAGTGTCTCAAATACTTGTTCTCCCCACTGTATCTACAGTAGATTGCAACTCCACCCCCTTTAGCAGTTCTATCTTGACGGAAAATGTTGTAATTGAGGATGGAGATTTCAGGGTTTATGGTGGCCTTCCTAAACCAGGATTCAGACACAGCTAGGCCATCAGGGTTGGCGGAGTGTGCTAAAGCAGTAAATGAAGCAAACTTAGGGAGGAGACTTCTGATGTTAACATGCATGAACCCAAGGCTTTTCCGATTACACAAGTCAACAAATGAGAGCGCCTGGGGAAACACAGGGCCTGGGTTAACCTCTACATCACCAGAGGAACAGAGGAGGAGTCGGATGAGGGTACGGCTAAAGGCTATAAGAACTGGTCGTCTAGTGCGTTCGGAACAGAGAGAAAAGGAGTAGACTTCTGGGCGTGGTAGGATAGATTCAGGGCATAATGCACAGACAAGGGCATGGTAGGGAGTGAGTACAGTGGAGGTAAACCTAGGCATTGAGTGACGATGAGAGAGGCTGCATCTCTGAAAGCGCCAGTTAAGCTAGGTGCGGACTCCGCATGTGTGGGAGGTGGGGCAAGGGAACTAACTGAGGCATGTAGAGCGAGACTAGGGGCTCCGCAGTAAAACAAAACAATGAGAGCTACCCTAAACAACAGTACACAAGGCATATTGACATTAGAGGGAGGCTTAAAGCAATCACGGGTGTTGATTGGGAGGGCTAAGACAACAACGGGTAAAAAGCTAAGACAACAACAACGGGTAAATGACGATGAATGGGCAGAGAGGGTCAGTTAGCTACAAACAGGGCCTGAGTTCGAGGCTGGGGCCGACAGATAAACAAAATGAAGTACCGTGTTAATGAACAGTCCAGTAGGCATCAGCTGTGTAGCCGATTGATCATAGGGTCCAATAAGCTGCAATGGATGAAACAGGGAGATGCTCGGCAGTCATCACTACGCTAGGCGAGCGGGAGACACGGTGCTCAGCGAGTTAGCGGGCCGGGGCTAGTAGCTGGGTCCTCACCGACATCAACGGCACAGGGGCCGGTTGAAAGAACTGGCTGGCTAGCTTCTGAAGGCTAGCTTCTGATGGAGGTTCCAGTTATAAGGTCTAAAAACATGGTAGATCCGTACCACGTTGGGTGAGGCAGGTTGCAGGAAGGTATATATAATTTGAAAATGGAAAAAGAGATTGAAATGTATACAGAAAAATAAAAAAAATGCTGAATATTTACAAGAGGCAAAACAAGGGACAAAAACGTCTTGCTGCTACGCCGTCTTGGATCATGCCTCAGTGCTAACAGTGTAACTGGTTTATAGGCTCATGATTATTGCTTACAATACCTGTAGGATTAACAGATGTATTCAGTGCAATTAGGGGTACATAAATTGAATTACTTAATTGTGTTTGCCAATGCCCCTAAGATAACTTCTTATGGCTGCAGCCCGAGGCCGCACACAATATGACAACAGCCAGCTCAAGTGCAGGGCGCGAAATTCAAAAGATATATTTTTTTAAATATTTAACTTTCACACATTAACAAGTCCAATACAGCAAATGAAAGGTACACATCTTGTGAATCCAGCCAACATGTCCGATTTTTAAAATGTTTTACAGCGAAAACAGCACGTATATTTATGTTAGCTCACCACCAAATACAAAAAAGGACAGACATTTTCCACAGCACAGGTAGCATGCACAAAGCCAACCTAACTAACCAAGAACCAACCAAACTAACCAACAAACAACTTCATCAGATGACAGTCTTATAACATGTTATACAATAAATCTATGTTTTGTTCGAAAAATGTGCATATTTCAGGTATAAATCATAGTTTACATTGCAGCTACAATCAGAAATTGCACCAAAAGCAGCCATAATAATTACAGACACCAACATCAAATACCTAATTACTCATCATAAAACATTTCTGAAAAATACATAGTGTACAGCAAATGAAAGAGAGGCATCTTGTGATTCCAGCCAATATTTCCGATTTATTAAGTGTTTTACAGCGAAAACACAATATAGCGTTATATTAGCTTACCACAATAGCCAGAAAGACAAGCCATTTCCCAGCAGTAAAAGTTAGCGATCGTAACAAACCAGTAAAATATATATAATTTTTGACTAACCTTGATATTCTTCATCAGATGACAGTCCTATAACATCAGGTTATACATACACTTATGTTTTGTTCGAAAATGTGCATATTTAGAGCTGAAATCAGTGGTTATACATGTTGCTATCGTAGCTACTTTTTCCACAACGTCCGGATATTTTTCTGACACTTTTTCTGACACACATATTCTGACCAAATAGCTATTCATAAACATAACTAAAAAATACATGTTGTATAGGAAATGATAGATCCATTAGTTCTTAATGAAATCGCAGTGTTAGAATTCTAAAAAATAACTTCATTACGACATCCAGCTTCGGTATAGCTAGAGTACCCCAAAGTTGGGCGCCGACGACTAATTCACATGTACGACAGATATATGAAATAGCATCATAAAATGTTTCTTACTTTTGCTGATCTTCCATCAGAATGTTGGACAAGGGGTCCTTTGTCAAGAACAATCGTTGTTTGGATTTAGAACGTCCATTTTCCCTCTCGATTTAGCAAGCACACTAGCCAAGTGGCGCGAATCTCTCCATGTCAACAAACGGAAGAGAACGGAACACGGCAAAACTCCCGAAAAAATTTCAATAATCTGATGAAACTATATTGAAAAAACATACTTTACGATGATATGGTCACATGTATCAAATAAAATCAAAGCCGGAGATATTAGTCGCCTATAACGGCAGCTAAACAGAAGGCAAATCCAGGTCCCTCTTCGCGCTCTCCAGAAAACAAGAAATGGGGGACATGTCATACAAAGAGCTTGTATTCCACTTCAGACCAAGATAAACACTAAATTTCTTCTCTCACCGCCTCTTGACATCCAGGGGAAGGTCTATGAAGTGCACGTATACTAATACGTATCATGCCCATTTATAGGCAGGAAGTAGAACAGAGCCTCGATTTCAGACTTTCCACTTCCTGGTCAGGAAGTTTGTGCCAAATGAGTTCTGTTTGACTCACAGATATAATTCAAACGGTTTTAGAAACTAGAGAGTGTTTTCTATCCAATAGTAATAATAATATGCATATTGTACGAGCAAGAATTGAGTACGAGGCCGTTTGAAATGGGCACCTTTTATCTGGCTACTCAATACTGCCCCTGCAGCCCAAACAGGATAATGTACATTTGATGCAGCATTATGATGGCAATAGTATCACAATAGTATCAACCAAAGGAATGCCTTTGTCTAGAGAGACTTTTGCCCGCCCAAAAAGTTAATAATGGGACAATATTTCTAACTTAACGATGTGGGAAATGGTCAGTGGGGAGATGTAGAAAATGAATGTCATATTGTTTTTCATTTTGTAATGTTATTAAAAACCGTATGAACCAAATGCTGTAACTTGGAAAGGATACCCCCTTTATCTGTCAAATGTTCATCCAATATGTTGTGAATACAATATGAAAATGATGAAAGTATGTTTGTTAAGATAATAATGTGATTTTAGGAGGGATAAGAGAATCTATCTCCCATATCCTTTGTACATTAAGTAGCCACGCCCCGAGTGATGTCAGAGAGCTTGTCAGCATGACGGAATGCCCCTTTTGACCAAGAGTGCATAAAAAACATTGCCGACGAAATTAACATTAGACCAGGAAATGTGATGTTTTAAATGGTTTAAACTCTGAACCTCAACACGAGGTATAGAAATAAACTCACCTTCCTTTAGACCAGAGAGACAAAGAGCTGCAGCTCATGTCCATCGTGGTCCGAATCTTGAATACCAACACGAGGAGGAAGAGGCGAGAAGCTCATATCAGACAATCACTGGTACAGCTGATTAGCTGTCTTAAGTCAGATATCGAGAAAATTGAATCTTAGTGAGACTATCCTTACTACTCTCATCACCAATGGGAACCGTCGACATGGCTGGTTATCTTCCAGAGTGAACAACAGCTGAAGAGGGGAAAGGGGAGACCCCTTTCGGACAATCAGAGCCATACAGCTGGAAGGCCAACAACCTTCCAAAGGAGGGCTGTTCCGACAGAGATAAAACTCACACCTAAATACATTTATGATTTCTTATTCCAAACGGGCAGCGGTTCGTGTGAAAACTATATGATTAACGTAACTGTGAGAACAACTCTGAAATGTCTCGACGATAAGTGTGTCTTTTTCCCTCTCTTTTCCCCCTCTCCATCTATGTTGTAACAAGCCGTCATATCTTGTCAGTCCACTAGGGACCTTAGTCTCATGTAAGTGTGTGTGTGTATTCTGTGTTATTATTTAGTTAGCTAGTAAGTAAATGATTAAACCAATTTGTGTAGTTCGGAATAATGCGCAAGGCTGGGGTTTTTGCAGATACAAGAAGGTTCTGATCGTTTAGAATGAGTATTTGATAATGATTATTGATGTTATAGGTAAAGACCTTATAGAGTTTAATTCGGGAGATGATAACTCTCTAAACAACTTATTCCATGGTGCCCCAAATCCTAATGAGTTAATTGTTACATGATTAATTTAATTGTTAGTTGATTAAATAAATAACAGTCATCAGATTAATGAAAGTAAAGTCATGACAGGTCCATTATCATTTCTATCTGGTTTTAGTTAGTTATGGATGCACTGGACCAATACCTACAGTATATCTGATATAGGAGATAAATGCTGATGTTGGTACCCAGACCTGCGAAAATCTGTGGTCCCTCATGATGACTTCAGTTTTTTTGTGGCCCCCACAACCATCAAAGTTCTCCATCCCTGTTCTAATCAATCCTGAAGAACATCTAAAAGGCTTTACGCTTGAAAGCTGGGTCACATGGCATGGCACAGAAACATTTGGGCTCTGCTTACGTAACAACAGCATGTGGAGACAGCATGTTGGCATGTCTGAGCACGACATAGGTCAGAGGTTAGAATATTATTATGATGGATAGACAGAAGCCTGCTAAAAATAAAACACAAGCACAGCACTGCCAAATCAACTAAACATGCCCTTAAATTGCTTTAAGCATGCAGAATACTACATTACTTCAAAGGCTGGTGAATAAATTTTTGTTGTTGATAAAGACGGAATATTATTATCCAAAGATTACACAGGTAAGACAAGTTGTCTTGGAAATGTAGATGTGATTTTCAAGTTCAGAGTTCAAGGCCGCGTCATTCTTCTCTGCAGAAACAGTAAGCAGTTACAAAACATACAGTTGAAGCCGGAAGTTTACATACACTTAGGTTGGAGTCATCAAACTTGTTTTCAAATAATCCACTAATTTCTTGTTAACAAACTATAGTTTTGGCAAGTCGGCATGCCACAGTCATTTTTCCAACAATTGTTTACAGACAGATTATTTAACTTATAATTCACTGTATCACATTTCCAGTGGGTCAGAAGTTTACATACACTAAGTTGACTATGCCTTTAAACAGCTTTGAAAATTCCCCCAAATTATGTCATGGCTTTAGAAGCTTCTGAAAGGTTAATTGATATCATTTGAGTCAATTGGAGGTGTACCTGTGGATGTATTTCAAGGCCTACCTTCAAACGCAGTGCCTCTGCTTGACATCATGGGAAAATCAAAAGAAATCAGCCAAGACCTCAAAAAAAAAATTGTAGACCTCCACAAGTCTGATTCATCCTTGGGAGCAGTTTCCAAATGCCTGAAGGGACCACGTTCATCTGTACAAACAATAGTACGCATGTATAAACACCATGGGACCATGCAGCCGTCATACCGCTCAGGAAAGAGACGCGTTCTGTCTCCTAGAGATGAACGTACTTTGGTGCGAAAAGTGCAAATCAATCCCAGAACAACCTTGGGAAGATGCTGGAGGAAACAGGTACAAAAGTATCTATATCCACAGTAAAATGAGTCCTATATCGACATAACCTGAAAGGCCGCTCCGCAAGGAAGAAGCCACTGCTCCAAAACTACCATAAAAAATCCAGACTACGGTTTGCAACTGCACATGGGGACAAAGATCGTACTTTTGAGAAATGTCCTTTGGTCTGATGAAACAGAAATAGAACTGTTTGGCCATAATGACCATAATTTTGTTTGGAGGAAAAAGGGGGAGGCTTGCAAGCCCGAAGGACACCATCCCAACCGTGAAGCACGGGGGTGGCAGCGTCATGTTGTGGGGGTGCTATGCTGCAGGAGGGACTGGTGCACTTCACAAAATAAATGTCATCATGAGGCAGGAAAATGATGTGGATATATTGAAGCAATATTTCAAGACATCAGTCAGGAAGGTAAAGCTTGGTCGCAAATGGGTCTTCCAAATGGACAATGACCCCAAGCATATTTCCAAAGTTGTGGCAAAATGGCTTAAGGACAACAAAGTCAAGGTATTGGAGTGGCCATCACAAAGCCCTGACCTCAATCCTATAGTAAATGTATGGGTAGAACTGAAAAAGCGTGTGAAAGGAGGCCTACAAACCTGACTCAGTTACACCAGCTCTATCAGGAGGAATGGGTCAAAATTCACCCAACTTATTGTGGGAAGCTTGTGGAAGGCTAGCCGAAATGTTTGACCCAAGTTAAACAATTTAAAGGCAATGCTACCAAATACTAATTGAGTGTATGTAAACTTCTGACCCACTGGGAATGTGATGAAAGAAATAATAGCTGAAATAAATAATTCTATCCACTATTGTTCTGATATTTCACATTCTTCAAATAAAATGGTCTTCCTAACTGACCTAAGACAGGGAATTTTTAACAGGATTAAATGTCAGGAATTGTGAAAAACTGAGTTTAAATGTATTTGGCTAAGGTGTATGTAAACTTCCGACTTCAACTGTAGGTTCATCTAAGTTTATCAACATGTATAATAGATCACATGAAGCCTCGCTACCTTATGGTGTACTTATGGTCTTTACAACATGTATTTGTAGGTCTACATGTTTATACATATTTTAAATGCCAAACGTTCATATATTTGCAGTTATGGATACCCTCAAAATTGTATTTTGTGAGCTGGTGACAGACAGATGGTATCACAGTTGTGTTGCAGGTGTCGCTAGTCTCCTGTCTGCCTGTCCTTGTCTAGGTGGAGTGGGTCAGAATGATCACCAGGCAGATGGTACTCACCTGTTGTTGGGTCTGTTGGAACTGACAGATTAAACAGGGGCTGGAACCATGGAACCATGTAACATGGAATGTAGATAAGAACACGCTATGGGCTAGCATTCATTCACCCCCCTAATGTTGAGTCTCCCTCGTAAGCAATGTGGCAGTGCGACCATGGCATCAGTGTTGTCAATCTGTGACACTCCATTTAGTATGATATGTTACGTTATGTTACATTATGGAGTAGCGGGCGTACAATATCATGCGAATTTGAGTATAGTATCATACATCTAACCCAGTTGTGCAATAGCATGCGAATTGGATTGTCATTTATAGTACTGTATATTTGAGGACGTATCCCACTGGGAACAAACTGGTTGAATCAACGTTGTTTAAACGTAATTTGTTAACGCATTGTGACGTAGAATCAACTGTTGTTCTGAGGGTGAAATTTCAACCACAGGATTGTGTCACCACGGTAACCAAATGTCAACATAGACAAACCTTGTATAAAGTATGTTCAATTTAAAACAACGTCAGATCTTCAACGTTAAATCCACTATCAGAAAAAAAACTATAGACTGGGCAGCACCTCCTACTGGAGAGTTGATATATCTACAGCTATCCATTTGGTCTACCATCCAGGGTTTAACCTCTTGGAACTATAGGGGGTGCTGTTCCGCATTAGCATATTTGGGTCTCCAAATTAAACTGCCTCGTGCTAAATTCTTGATCGTACAATATGCATATTATTGTTATTATTGGATAGAAAACACTTTATAGTTTCTATAGCCGTTGGAATTTTGTCTCTGAGTGGTACAGAACAATATCTACAGCACTTTTCATGACAGGGGTCAGATTTCAGAAATTTTTACCCCTGATCTGGAGTCTGTTTTTAAGGCGACAGTGAATGCTATGAAGAAACCGACACTGCCTACGTCTTCCTCTGGGTGTCTGTACGTCATCACGTTTTGAATGGAATCGATTGCACAATCCCAGCCCATATAAAACCACAAAACGTGGGAGTACACTCTCTTTTGTTCGCGCGTCACAAGCGGGATGGACATCGGACTTGCCTCATTCCAAATCGTTGTTTAACCAGTAATATTTCTCTGGTCATGTTTTTACTCGTTATAGTTGTTAAAAACATCATAATGTAGTTAATTTGAACCGTTTTATAGCAATTTATATCCGTTTAGTGCGATTCTGAGGAATTTCTTTGTCGTGCACTTTTTAGCTTTGGGAACGTTTCGGGGGTCTCGGTCGTTGGTAGTGGACATTTCGAAGGACAGAGGACATCTATCGACCAAAAGAAATTTATAACATAGAAAGGATACATTGCCCAAGAATCTGATGGAAGAACAGCTCAAAGTAAGCAATATTTAATATGATAAATCGTTGTTCTGTCGAAATATTTTAAACGCATATTTCGCCATTTTGTTTGGTATAGCTTCACTTGGCGAACCCTGTATTGAAAAGTAAGGATAATTTTAAAAATGTAAGTCAGCGGTTGCATTAAGAACTAATTTGTCTTTCGATTCCTGTCAACTCTGTATTTTTTAGTCAAGTATATGATTAGCTTTCGATTAAACTAGATCACTCTGAAAGCTGACGTCCCTCATTTTGATGCTTGAGTTGTGACTATTTCCATTGTATAACCACGGTTTTGTATGGCTAAATATGCACCTTTTCGAACAAACTGTATATGTATGTTGTAAAATGATGTTACAGGAGTGTCATCGGAAGAATTCTGAGAAGGTTAGTGAAAAAATTAATATATTTTGGCGATGATAACGTTATAGCTCCCTTTGCCTTGAATTCATGCTCTACTAACGTTTGCACATGTGGTATGCTAACTTATCGATTTATTGTGTTTTCGCTGAAAAACGCTTAGAAAATCTGAAATATGGTCTGAAATCACAAGAACTGTGTCTTTCCATTGCTATGCTTTGTCTATTTTTATGAAATGTTTTATGATGAGTAAATTGGTCATACACGTTGCTCTATCTAGTAATTCTAGTCGATTTGTGATGGTCGGTGCAATTGTAAACTGTGATTTCTACCTGAAATATGCACTTTTTTCTAACAACACCTATCCTATACCATAAATATGTTATCAGACTGTCATCTGATGAGTTTTTTTCTTGGTTTGTGGCTATCAATATCTTAGTTTAGCCGAATTGGTGATAGCTAGTGGTGGAGAGAGAAAATGGTGGACAAAGAAAGATGGTGTATTTTGCTAACGTGGTTAGCTAATAGATTTACATATTGTGTCTTCCCTGTAAAACATTTTAAAAAACAGAAATGATGGGTTTATTCACAAGATCTGTATCTTTCATCTGGTGTCTTGGACTTGTGATTTAATGATATTTAGATGCTACTATTTACTTGTGAAGCTATGCTAGCGATGCTAATCAGTGTGGGGGGGGTGGGGGGTGATCCCGGATACGGGGTTGAGAGGCGGTAAAAGTTAATCAAGCCCAGCCCTGCATACAGTAGCTATGATATTTGTCACTGTGCTATCATGAGAATGATTGTTGAGAGAACCACACCTAAAAACTGAATAGATTCACTGTTGCAATTAAAGTCATTCCAAATGGTAGGTTTAGCAGAGTAAAAAAAAATCATTCATCTATAATCAATTCCGCTATTTAGGCCTATATAGCATTTGCATAGTCATAAACAGCCATTGTTTCAATTCAACCCAGAGATCAACAAATAAATATACAACAGGCCTAGGGTTTCAAGCTCTGGTTGATTTCAAATCATATTTTGTGATATTTAACTGTGTTTGGTGGTCAAAAAAAAAAGCTGAATATTTACAAGAGGCAAAACAAGGGACAAAAACGTCTTGCTGATACGCCGTCTTGGATCATGCCTCAGTGCTAACAGTGTAACTGGTTTATAGGCTCATGATTACTGCTTACAATACCTGTAGGATTAACAGACAAACCTTGTATAAAGTATGTTCAATTTAAAACAACGTCAGATCTTCAACGTTAAATCCACTATCAGAAAAAAAACTATAGGCTGGGCAGCACCTCCTACTGGAGAGTTGATATATCTACAGCTGGTGGTCAACACAACCAAATATCAACTTTTGAAGGAGAGGCATCTTCTGCGTGGATAGTTGTATCTGTACCACTAACTTAGTCTGGGTTAAATTCCAGTTTGTTTACAAATGAGTAAATAATATGTTGGATTCACGTCTCCAACTCAACCAAAAATCTAAGTTAGAGAATAGGACTAAATCAAACTTATTTAAAATGGGGAGTGCAGGAAACATTCCACCTTAAAATGATTAGCACATCCAAGGCCACATTTTGAGGTTACTGTAACTATACATTTCTTATTATGTAATCATACTGTATAACGCATGCATGTTCAAGATAGCATGCGCAGGTTGTCGCAGGTCTGTGGAGATCTTCACATTTTTAATTGCTGTAAGAATCTGTGCAGAATCTAGAATGGCATTGATCACTTTCACCATTTACTTTGAATGTAATCTCAACTGCAATCCAGGTCATTTGGTTCTGCTATTAGATGAAGCACAGTGATAACACAGTAACCTGTTGTATAAATAAACAACATCTGACATTTGAACTTTGCCGTACTTTTAAAATGTTTTTTTTCTAACATTGGATTTTTTTTCTTTTTTTTCTTTTATTTTAGATCATAGTGATAGCACATTGGAAATTCATTTTTGCCTGTCTTTTTGAGTGGTCCATATTGTAATGAAGACGAGGGAGACAGAGCTGGTTTCAAGCGCAGGGTGCAGCAGGTGTATAATGTAAAGTACCACAGGAGGAGGCAGGTAGCTGGTTCCAGGGGCAGGCAGCAGGTCATACACAGGGCGTCCAAAAGGCAACAGTACTGGCAGGGAAAAGGCTAGTAACGTTGTCCGGGAGATCAGGCAATAGGTGAGTAACAGGATATCCGACAGGCTAAGGTACAGGCAGGGAATAGGCAAAAGGCATCATTAGTGAGGCAGGCAAAAACTATCATACACGGGAGGAGTACATTACGGGAAAAACTCCGAAGAGAAGTGCTCCGAAGAGCTCCGAAGAGAAGTGTGTCAAAAAACAAACAATACCTTACAATGATGGGGTGCAAAGAACTGAACTAAATAGTGTGATAATGACGAGCAGGTGATCAGAATTTGGGTGATTGGGATCTGGAGAGTGAGCTGCGTTCTGTGTTTATTTATTTACTTATTTCACCTTTATTTAACCAGGTTGGCCAATTGAGAACAAGTTCTAATTTACAACTGCGACCTGGCCAAGATAAAGCAAAGCAGTGCAACAAAAACAACAACACAGAGTTACACATAAACAAACGTACAGTCAATAACACAAAAGAAAAGAAAAATAGAAAAATCTATACACAGTGTGTGCAAATGTAGAAAAGTAGGGAGGTGAGTGTCACGGAATTTCTATCCCATTGGTTGAACTCAACTATCACTATAGCTTTGACCAATTCCCAGAAGTTTGTAAGACTCTGGTTAATGAAGAATTAGACAAAGCCCCCAGTCTGCAATAGATCAATCCTTCATTCAGAGAGTACTCTGAAGTCAAAAATGCAAACACAGTCATTTTATAACTCCCACCCCCACCTACACACACACACACACACACACACACACACACACACACACACACACACACACACACACACACACACACACACACACACACACACACACACACACACACACACACACACACACACAGAGTCTATCACTTTTCTACCAGCAGTTTCTAGCTGTTCCTCTCCTCCCTAGATTAGAGGGGCCTTGGAAGGGCCCTCTTTCCTGTTGTCAGTTTTCAGAGTTATCACAAGTCGACAGTTCAGTTGGCCTTGAATATCTCAACTCTACCCAGCTCATATTGTGAAATAGTAACACAATGGTCTAGTCACACACATTATTAAATTATGACTCTAACACATTTCATACAATTATATGATTTCAGGGTGGAATACTTTAATCATTACTTTAAACATATAAATTCCTTTATCAGTGAGGCAATACATAGGCCCTAGATGCAAAAATAATTACAATTTAGCATTAATACTGGAGTGATAGATGTGCAGAAGATGAATGTGCAAGTAGAGATACTGGGGTGCAAAAGAGCAAGAGGGTAAGTAATAATATGGGGATGAGGTAGTTGGGTATGCTATTTACAGATTGGCTGTGTACAGGTACAGTGATCGGTAAGCTGCTCAGACAGCTGATGCTTAAAGTTAGGGAGGGAGATATAAGACTCCAGCTTCAGAGATTTTTGCAGTTCAGTCCAGTCATTGGCAGCAGAGAACTGGAAGGAAAGGCGGCCAAAGGAAGTGTAGGCTTTGAGGATGACCAGTGCAACATACCTGCTGGAGCGCGTGCTACGGGTGGGTTTTGCTATGGTGACCAGTGAGCTGAGATAAGGCGGGGCTTTACCTAGCAAAGACTTATAGATGACCTGGAGCCAGTGAGTTTGGCGACGGATATGTAGTGAGGGCCAGCCAAAAAGAACATACAGGTCGCAATGGTGGGTAGTATATGGGGCTTTGGTGATAAAACGGATGGCACTGTGATAGACTGCATCCAGTTTGCTGAGTAGAGTGTTGGGGGCTATTTTTTAAATGATATCGCCGAAGTCAAGGATCGGTAGGATAGTCCGTTTTACGACGGTGTGTTTGGCGGCATGAGTGAAGGAGGCTTTGTTGCGAAATAGGAAGCCAATTCTAGATATAATTTTGGATTGGAGATGCTTAACCTTTCTCGCCCCAGGGTTCCGCTAGCGGAACACCCACAACATTCCACTGCCTTCGCAGCGCGCGAAATTCAAAAATATTTTTTTGAAATATTTAACTTCCACACATTAACAAGTCCAATACAGCAAATGAAAGATAAACATCTTGTGAATCCAGCCATCATTTCCGATTTTTAAAATGTTTTACAGCGAAAACACAATATATATTTATATTAGCTCACCACAATAGCCAAACACACAACGCCATTTATTCACCGTCAACATAGCTTTCACAAAACCCACAAATAGAGATAACATTTATCACTAACCTTTGAACAACTTCATCAGATGACAGTCTTATAACATCATGTTATACAATACATTTATGTTTTGTTCGAAAATGTGCATATTTAGAGGTATAGATCGTAGTTTTACATTGCAGCCACCGTCACAAATAGCACCAAAACGGCCAGAATAATTACAGAGAGCAACGTGAAATACCTAAATACTCATCATAAAACATTTATGAAAAATACATGTTGTACAGCAAATGAAAGATAAACATCTTGTGAATCCAGCCAATATTTCCGATTTTTTAAGTGTTTTACAGCGAAAACACAATATATATTTATATTAGCTCACCACAATAGCCAAACACACAACGCCATTTATTCACCGCCAACATAGCTTTCACAAAACCCAGAAATAGAGATAAAATTAATCACTAACCTTTGGACAACTTCATCAGATGACAGTCGTATAACATCATGTTATACAATACATTTATGTTTTGTTCGAAAATGTGCATATTTAGATGTACAAATTGTGGTTTTACATTGTGAATACGTAGCCATGATGCACCAAATTGTCCGGAGAAATTTTGGACAGTCACGTAATCTAACCAAAAAACTAATCATAAACTTTACTAAAAAATACATGTTGTACAGCAAATGAAAGATACACTGGTTCTTAATGCAACCGCTGTGTTAGATTTAAAAAAATAACTTTAGTACAACGTACATTATGCAATATTGTGAGACACCGCTCACCAATTCTCCGCCTTGTTGGAGCCAACATAAACCACAAAAATACGAAATAACATCATAAATATTATTTTACCTTTGATGATCTTCCATCAGAATGTAGTGCAAGGAGTCCTAGTTCAGAATAAATCGTTGTTTTGTTTTAGAATGTCAATTTCTTCTGTCGAATTAGCAACTTTGGCTAGCCATGTGGAGCGCACATGTCCAAGAACTCTTCGCGCATGGAACGAAAAATTCCAAAATTCACAATAAACGTAGAATAAACTGGTCAAACTCGGTTGAAAATCCATCTTTATGATGTTATTATCATATGTATCCAATAAAGTCAGAGCCGGAGCATTTCGTCGTGTATACCTAATGCATTTCAGAAGACAATGTGAGGTTCCCTGGTGCGCAGTTGAATACTGCCAAAAGAGCGGACCTGTCACTCCAAAAGCTTTCATTCGGTCTCACATCAAGCTAGACACCCCATTCAACATTCTACTGCCTGTTGACATCTAGTGGAAGGCGTATGAAGTGCATACAGATCCATAAATATAAGCCAGTTGAATAGGCAGGCCCTGACACAGAGCCCCATTTTCAGAATTTTCACTTCCTGTTTGGAAGTTTGCTGCCAAATGAGTTCTGTTTTACTCACAGATATAATTCAAACAGTTTTAGAAACTTCAGAGTGTTTTCTATCCAATAGTAATAATAATATGCATATTGTATGATCTAGAACAGAGTACGAGGCCGTTTAATTTGGGCACGATTTTTTCCCAAAGTGAAAATAGCGCCCCCTATTCACTAACAGGTTAATGTGAGTCTGGAAGGAGAGTTTACAGTCTAACCAGACACCTAGTTATTTGTAATTGTCCACATATTCTCGGTCAGAACCGTCCAGCGTAGTGATGCTAGTCAGGCGGAAGGGTGCGGGCAGCAATCGGTTGAAGAGCATGCACTTAGTTTTACTAGCATTTAAAAGCAGTTGGAGGCAACGGAAGGAGTGTTGTATGGCGTTGAAGCTCATTGGGAGGTTTGTTAGCACAGTGTCCAAAGAAGGGCCAGATGTATACAGAATGGTGTCGTCTGCGTAGAGGTGGATCAGATAATCACCAGCAGCAAGAGCGACATCATTGATATATACAGAGAAAAGAGTCGGCATGAGAATTGAACCCTGTGGCACCCCCATAGAGACTGCCAGAAGTCCGTACAACAGGCCCTCCGATTTGACACACTGAATTCTAGCTGAGAGGTAGTTGGTGAACCAGGTGAGGCAGTCATTTGAGAAACCAAGGCTATTGAGTCTGCCGATAAGAACGTGGTGATTGACGGAGTCGAAGGCCTTGGACAGGTCGATGAAGATGGCTGCACAGTACTGTCTTTTATCGATGGTGGTTATGATATCGTTTAAGACCTTGAGTGTGACTGAGGTGCACCCTTGGCCAGCTCGGAAACCAGATTGCATAGCGGAGACGGTACGGTGGGATTCAAAATGGTCAGTGTTAATTTGTTTATCTGTTTATTAACTTGGCTTTCTGAGATTTTAGAAAGGCAGGGCAGGATGGATATAGGTCTATAACAGTTTGGGTCTAGAGTGTCTCCTTTTTGAAGAGGGGGATGACCGCGGCAGCTTTCCAATCTTTGGGGATCTCAGACGATACGAAAAAGAGTTTGAATAGGCTAGTAATAGGGGTTTCAACATTTTTGGCTGATAATTTTAGAAAGAGAGGGTCCAGATGTGTGTGAGAGTGTGAGCTGGAAAGTTGGCTGGAAAGTGAGCTGCGTTCAGGGGATCTACATGTATGAGAGTATGAGTTGGAAGCAGACGTTACACATATAAATTGTAATCTCATTGATTATTAACATCTCAACCAAATATTACCCAATTATCCACGTTGAAATGATGTGGTGTGACCAGTGGGATAGTATTGTGCGTCATTATCTGAGACCAAGTTTCTTGTTTTGCCGTAACAACAAAGGAGAATTTATGTTGATGGTTATGAGAACTAAAACTGTTGAATTTACGTTGCAGGTTAGGTGAATTGGATTAGGTTTAGAGTAATGGTTAGCTAAAATGCTACAGTTGTCCCCGATGCGACCTTTGGATTGCTAGACTGTCATGAATTACACCCACCCATCCTCCCCGAACAACCTAACTACTTTTGCTTCTGTCTCAAGTAAGTAGACCATTAGTAGTTATCATTTGTCTTGGAGGTGCTCAAAAACACGCAAATTATATTTTGTATGGCTCTGAGGCCAGGATGTTCAAGAGGATTGCTTTAATGAAATTGCTGAAAAGAGGGTAGCTGCATCACAATATGGTGACCGGAGTATGGGTGAGTGGGTGTGTCAAAAGGAAAGTAGTGGGTGTGTGGAAAGGAGTGGGTGTGTCAAGTGCTCTGCTATAGGTTGGACGGTTTTGATTGAGTAGTGTTTTTTTTTCTTCCGTTTCTTACCAGGAAACTACTGTACATTGAGATACCGTAAAACGAGAGTTTGGACTTCTGTTTTTAAGCCACAGAATGAGTCTGAGTTGTTTTTCACAGTTAGTTTTACACAAATAATTTTCAATTATTAAACTGATTATTGTTTGTGTACTGTTGCTTCAAGCGTTGTACTGTGACTGTCACCCTGATATTGGCTACGAAGGTAGCTACTTCCCTTGGCGTTGCCGGATAGTAGTACTTGTCAAGCTGGAGCGAAGGGTACTGTGTCCCTGTGTTCTTGCCTTTCCTGCCCTCCCCATTGAGCAGTAGACTGTATGTACACTACATATACAGAAGTATGTGGACACCACTTCAAATTAGTGGATTCGGCTATTTCAGACACACCTGTTGCTGACAGGTGTTTAAAATCGAGCATACAGCAATGCAATCACCATAGACAAACATTGGCAGCAGAATGGCCTTACTGAAGAGCTCAGTGACTTTTAACTTGGCGCCGTCATGAGATGCCACCTTTCCAACAATCAGTTCATCAAGTTTCTGCCCTGCTAGAGCTGTCAACTGTAAGTGCTGTTATTGTGAAGTGGAAACATCTAGGAGCAACAACTGCCCAGCCGCTAAGTGGTAGTTCACACAAGCTCACAGAATGGGACTGCTGAGTGCTGAAGCGCGTAGAGCGTAAAAATCGCCTGTCCTCGGTTGAACACTCAGTACCGAGTTCCAAACTGCCTCTGGAAGCAACATCAGCACAATAACTGTTCGTCGGGAGCTTCATGAAATGGGTTTCCGTGGCCGAGCAGCCAAGTCTAAGATCACCATGTGCAATGCCAAGCATTGGCTGGAGGGGTGTAAAGCTTGCTGCCATTAGACTCTGGAGCAGTGGAAACGCGTTCTCTGGAGTGATGAATCACGCTTCACCATCTGGCAGTCCGACGGACGAATCTGGGTTTAGCCGATACCAGGAAAATACTACCTGACGCATTACATAGTGCCAACTGTTAAGTTTGGTGGAGGATGAATAATGGTCTGTGGCTGTTTTTATGGTTCAGGCTAGGCCCCTTAGTTCCAGTGAAGGGAAATCTTAATGCTACAGCATACAATTAACATTCTAGATGATTCTGTGCTTCCAACTTTGTGACAACAGTTTGGGGAAGGCCCTTTCCTGTTTCAGCATGACAATGGCCCCGTGCACAAAGCGAGGTCCATAAAGAAATGGTTTGTTGAGATCGGTGTGGAAGAACTTGACTGACCTGCACAGGACCTGACCTCAACTCCATCGAACACCTTTGGGATGAATTGGACTGCGAGCCATGCTTAATCGCCCAACATCAGTGCCCGACCTCATTAATGCTCTTGTGACTGAGTGCAAGAAAGCCTCCACAGCAATGTTCCAACATCTAGTGGAAAGCCTTCCCAGAAGAGTGGAGGCTGTTATAGCAGCAAAGGGGGGACCACCACCATATTAAACCTCCATATTAATGCCCATGATTTTGGAATAAGATGTTCGCCCGAGCAGGTGTCCACATACTTTTAGTTGACATCTAGTGGACAAATTAGGAACTTCTATTGACAGACAATGGGTGACTGGAAAGGTAGAAGCAATTTCTGTCCATACCCATCTAGGTTTTTAATGTACGTTATGTAGTGTATATATCAAGGTGAGATCTAGATGGTTATCAATGTTAGTATTTTCTTGTGTAGTCTGCTATCCTACTTGAATAAAAATTCTGTGAGATAAAAAAAAAAATCCACATTCGCGCTACCGCTGGTGACACGACCGTGACACCCAGTAAGAAGCAAGTCGGCAGATAGGTCGATACTCCGGTGCACTTATCGTCTCGTCGTGCAGACCAATTAGCCATGCAAAACGATCTTGAGTGGCAACAAATCTGCCCAATTATCTGATTCGCTTTCCATACGCCCACTCACTTTCGACACACCCACTTGCCCATACTCCAGTCGCCGTATTGGGCTGCAGCTACCCATACTTGAAATTGCTCCCCAATACGTCATCTCTGCACACTCCAAAGTAAATGATGAACGGTGGCATCATTAGGTATTAGAGTATTAGGTTGGATAATGAAAATAAATGAAACATTTCCATCTCAAGGTTAGTGGGCCTGACCAGAGGCATCTGCCTGTCCTTCTCTGTCTCTCAGACTCTGTCCCTGACTCTTTACCTTTGTCTCTCTCTCTCTCTCTCTCTCTCTCTCTCTCTCTCTCTCTCTCTCTCTCTCTCTCTCTCTCTCTCTCTCTCTCTCTCTCTCTCTCTCTCTCTCTCTCTCTCTCTCTCTCTCTCTCTCTCTCTCTCTCTCTCTCTCCCCCCCCCCCCCCCCCCCCCATTGCTCTCTCTCTGAATTGGCGTAATCTGCTTGCCAGATGTCACCAGCCCATCACAGTGTTTTGGATCTGAATCAATGTGCGTGATTGCCCATACACTAATGCAGAATGACCCCACTGTAATTATAGTAATAGAGAGAGAGTGAGAGAGACGGCCGCTTGTCTTCAGACTCATCTGATCCTGATGTCTTTGCTGTCAGTCTTTTCTGTCTTTCGACCTGTCTGGTCTTTGGGAAGCAGCAAAAGTGCAGCATACTCTGTCATTCCACTGCAATGCAGGCAGCATCTCATTGGCCAACCTGGCAGAGGTCAACTGTGGTCAGGTGCTCTCCCACAGTCTACAGTCCGATTACCCCATCCCAATCCTCACCTCAACCAGCAGGGAGGCAGAAATGAAACCGATTTCAGGTCTGTGCTTCATGGTGCTGCTTCAACCAATATCGTAATGTACAGTGGGTTCCATTACCCACCCGATTTTTCCAGGTTCTCACAGTCTGTTCCTTGCCTATTGTATCCAAGGTGAATATTGTATGGAAATATTGTGTTGGAAAACAAGTCATGAAGAGTGGTGTGGTGTGATGTGGTTTGCTTGCAAAAACAGGTTCACAGTAGATATGGGAGACCATTATATTTATTCGGTGGACCAAAATTGCTGCAAGAAGCAGAAAAGGGAAAACAGTGCATGCAGTGCATTAATGTTTGTGAATGTCCTGTCTTCCTTCTTTACAATGTCTATTCATTTAACTATCTATTCAATAGTGTGTTCATTCATTCAGTTGTGTATTTGTCGGCAGGTTTTAGTGAGAGAGCTGAGCAGTCATTATATAATTGTGGAGTGTGTTGGGTATTATGTCATTGCAGTAGAGTGATGCATTATGTAAGGCATTCCTCCTCGTATTACCATATACAGGGTTTTAATACCGCTGCTGCTTCCTGGTAATTCCACTGGTGTCTCAGTTGATTTACGGCTTTTGGAAATTGCCTGCTGTTTCTGGCTGGTTTGGATGATAGGATACTAGCCAACTATCCGTGTCATAACGATGGTGGTGATGGTTAAATATCTCAGGCCTGCTCCTACATTCCAGCAGGTGAAGGACGGCCAACTGATCTGATCTTGGAAGAACTGGAATATCAATAGGGAGGTTGAGGGTTGTTTAAAATCATGTGCTATGCTTGCTTAGTTTAGCAGTGCCTGTGCCCACTCTCATACTTGGGTGTCAGAAGCTGTCATTAATCTATAGCGAGTGAAAAGGTCATAATATCTTGTTCAGATTTTAAAAAAATGCTTGTACATCTTGTACGCATTAATGTAGATGCAGTGATCAGATTAAAAAAATGGTGATTGATGTAGATCCACTCCAAAACAAACATGGCCTTGCCATCTCCTCTATTTCTAGTGTTATACTGCATTTAGTACTATTCATTAGTATATTGCAGCATTGTATTACACATAAGTATCATCAAATAGCACCAGCATTTCAAACGATCACACATATTGATCGAAAAATCCAGGGAGATCGTTCAAGATTGACTTTGAAATCGGACATCTGTCCATGTCTTGAGTACATTGGGAAATACCTTCAAAACCGACCACTAGGGGCAACAGTAAGCACTATTTCCATCAAGTAGGCTTTAGTTTTGCAAAGGCATTGTGGATGGGTCTGGCGGATATGCATAGTCCCATGACTCTAGATTGGAAGGTTACACGTTCAATCCCAGTGGTAGACACTTGTTTTTAATTTTGGGGGTTTTAACCCTATCCCAAACCTTAACCCTTAACTTAAAAACATTTAGAAATTGGACATTCGGAGAAACGTGGATAAATGTCCGAATCTATAGTCAAACTGGTAAACCGGGAGATCTTGTTGGAAAGTCGCACTTATCTATTGATGCAATCAGGAGGCTTGTTGCCTCTCCTGCTGCTGATTGGAGCTGTATTAAGTCCCTGTTCTTTAACTTTGATCACAGGGATCATCAGGATGCCAGAAGAGCAGAGCTGGAGCTTAAAATCGGCTTCTGTTTTCTGTGGTAAGAGAAACCTCGAACAGATCTAGGGCCTGCCTGCCTAAATAATGGGTAGTAATGCTCTGCCACTTGTCTTTTCGGGGAGAAAGACCTATGGGTGCCATACTCGGAAACTTTTGCTTAGAACCAAGGTTTATACCTGTGTCTATTCCATGGAGCCTGTTTATTCCTCTCTCTCTCCTTCTCCCTAGTTACTGTGCATGCCTAAAGAATTTCAACTCAGTATCCTCTTTCCCATCGCAAGGATCTAGAAATGCTAAGATATACAGAATATGCTGAATAACTACAACTAGATAAATTGTGCAGCTAAATCCTGTGGAGAGAGAGCATTGTCAATAAGCAGATTCAAATGTGTGTGATGGAGTTGGCAAGCAGCTAATGTGGTGTGACACTGGAACAGTGTGAGCTGGTTGCGAGAGAAGAAATGACGAGGAAGGCAAACAGGAGGAGAAGGGGATTAGATGAGAACTATATTTCATAATCTCCCATCTAAAAAGACAGTTGTATTATCTTAGCTCGAGGATTAGTGTTGTGTCTCTCTCCCTCTCTCTCCCCCTCCCCGCTTTCGTTCTCTCCCTCCTTTCTCTATTTCTCTGCGCTGCACAAAGTGCTGTCGAAACAAAATAAAACAGAGGAGTAAACCCTAAAGACTAAGGGGCCAAACTTGCAAACCTTTGGTCGTCTTCAGCATCATGGCTAATTGTGCCAGGTTGACCTATGAGAAAAGCTAGCAGCTAGCCATTGAATACACAGGCTCCATAGAACACAGAGGAATTATCTGAACATTATTCACTATTTCATGTTCATTGGCAGGCAGCCCTCCCCATAGCCGACCATTATGTTGTATACAACTGGAATAAATTGTAACTTTGACTGTCGTTGTCATGCCATTGATTGAGTAGTTGGCTAAAGTACATAGAGATCTGGTACCAGGCTAAACACACCAGTGTAGATACACCAATCTGAATATACCATACTTAAGGTAGCTGGCTAAATATTTACCTGATAGCTGTTACTATTGGCATGTGTCTATATGTGAGTGAACACGTCAGTCTCACAGCTAGCCCTTAATAAAGGGGTCCCGGTGAGAGGTGGAACATGAAATAAGTGGAACAATGCTTCAGTCCTACTGTGGCGTACCATACCGTATCGGAGCCTCCTCGCTGATTAGCTGTGCCTGTCAGCAGCGCAGGTTGATGATACGCAGGCAAGGTGTGATCACAGCGGCTGGTTAAATGTTTCCAGTGGGTAATGAAGTTCAAGAGCTGGCTTAGGTTTGATCATCAACATGGAGGGAAGGGAGGGCGACACCAGGCAGCTGTGTCCAGGGGAGACAGTGGGCCCATGTGTAGCAGCCCATGTGAAGCCCTGGTACTGGGAGCATACACAGCAGGGCATCTGTCTCCTCCATACATACAATAACATTATGATTTCTAGTAGGACAAATCCTCTACTCAAGCAACACAAATGTGCGAAGGAGTCGTGCTTAGAAATCGGATCCATTTCAAAACAGCTAATAGAAGATTAGACGACAACAGTCTTTTTGAGTCATGAAAATAGTAGTGGATGTTGTCCTTAATTGGATGGATGTGAGTGTACTTCCCTGGGGGATCGGTCAGGGCCAACCCGGGTTGAGTTATTACGTGACTGCACTGAGGCTGGTGTTCTGATTGAGACTAGAGGCCTACTCATTCTCATCTCACTTGTTGTATCTCTCTCTGTTGGTTTCTTTCTTTCGCTCTCATTCTCCCTCTCTCTCTGCATCTCTCTCCCTCTCACCACAGCATTGAAGCAAACACCAGCGGAAAATAGCTCAGTAGTGTTCGGTAGAAGCCAACGTTCTCTTAAGGGAAGTTGCACATACAGAATGCATTCAACAAATAAATGGTTTTAACACAACCACTCTGCATCACAGAGGTGTGGGGGGGCATCCTTAATCGACATAATCTGCACCCAGGGAGCAGTTGTTGTGAATTGACTGCCTTGCTCAAGGGCAGTACAACCGATTTGACCACTTTGCCAGCTCAGGGATTCGAACCAACAACCTTTCAGTTACTGGCCCAATGCTAGGCTACCTGCATCCGAATACCCACCTTAGAGGCTATGTCACTCAACTTTGAAGATCTCAAGCAATGGATGCACCTGAGAAAAGGTGGATGGGCTTTGGAGGGCTGTTTGCATGATGGCGCGTCTGCAACTTGTTTTCTTCCAGAAAGCACATCTGACTCATCATCACACAGTCTCGGCTGGTGCTGGGTAGAGGTCGCTTTTTCACTCTTTGTGCAAAAACAAATACAGGCACAGTTATGGTCAGCAGGTTGAATTAAGCATATCTGAGGTCTGCTTGCGATTGTAGACATGTTTCCTCTACAGTGTCTCGCTAGCTAGCTCGTCTCCCCCTACTCTCTGATACTTTACACTCTTAGAAAAAAGGGTTCCAAAAGGGTTCTTCGGCTGTCCCAGTAGAACCCTCTGGTGGAAAGGGTTCTACATGGAACGCAAAAAGGTTTTACCTGGAACCAAAAGGATACTTCTCCTATGGGGACCGCCGAAGAACAATTTTATGTTCTATATGGCATCTTTTTTTTCTAAGAGTGTACTGCTCTGGAACACTCTGTAACAGTCAATACATGGTTTAAGGTTCGGTGTTGAGATTCAGTTTTGAAGGCGTATAGTGGCATCCAAATTTGGAAGCAGCCCTCAGGCCTGTAAACAAATACTGAATAACCACTTTAATCTTGAGCTTCAGCCCAAAAATTATAATTAAATACACTATTGTCCTCAATTAGGGGTAAACCATATAGTCAATTTGGTTTGTGCTGAACGCTGCCTCTGCTTGCAAACAGGCAAGATACTCTAAGTCTCTAGCACTAGGCTAGGCTTCCAGTTATTTGATTTTGGAAAAAGCATTTGAAAGCGTTAAAAAACTATCTTTATTGTTAACTGGAAGCCAGAACCGGCATGTTTTGAATCCATTATTAGAGTAAACTGGGATTTTTAAGAGGTGTGGTTTGGCAAATGATTGCATGGATGAAAATCACTCTCAGTTGAACTTTACCTTTACCTTGTGCAGAAGCCAAAGCTTTGTCTCCCCTCCTCCCCTACTTTTCCTGCTAACGATCATCTCTCTTATGCAGGCAGGAACTGGCCTTAGACCCTCATGGGATCCAATCAGTCATTTAAGTCCTGCTGATGGTTGGTGGCCAATTCCCCCTAGTGGTTCTGTCTCATTCCTCCCTAGTGGAAAATGAGAACTGCCTCTCTCTGCAGAACAGTCTTGTTTTACAGAATAAACAGACTGCCTCCAAAGTGTT
The DNA here is from genome assembly GCF_016432855.1 of Salvelinus namaycush. NCBI lineage: Eukaryota > Metazoa > Chordata > Actinopteri > Salmoniformes > Salmonidae > Salvelinus > Salvelinus namaycush. The sequence goes on from NC_052320.1 coordinate 41,352,942, forward strand.
TTTGTTCATTCACAGACAGTGACATTTCTCATCCCTGCTTCATGACGTAGAGCTGAGAATACATTTCTGTTCAATTTCAGTTGAATTACATTTCCAGAAAAAACAGGTGGACATTCATATCCTGAAATGGAACTCACCGCCAACCCTGCTTATGGAAATGAAGCTGGGATGCAGAGATGTTACACAATACTATAAAGCGAAGTGCCATGCCAAGTACAATATCTCTGTCAGAATGGTTCTCCTTGTCTCCAGTGTGAGCAGTACCTGCCAACTGCCCAGTAACATGGCTCTGAACCACTGTCATGCTGTCTCGCCGTCCTGCCTTCCTGCTGTCCTGCTGTGCTCTTGTTGTTAGGCCTGACTAAGCCCAAACAGGAAGGACACTAATCTTTTTTTAACGTAGTGCTCCGGGGACTAGAGGGCCAGGATTAGGACTAGCAAACAGAGGATTACTATCAGCACAGCAAAAAAAAAAGGTAGCTAGCCTCTCTTTTCAGAGGCAATAGGCCCTTTGACATTTTGTTGCACAACAAAAGGATGTTCTTTTGAACATCTCCACCCACAGTCACAGGGCCAATTGTCCTAGCAGGAATTGGAGGAGGAGCCCTGTGTGATTTGGCTGCCGTGAACACGTCCCATAGGGTGAGTTCCGGAATGGCAGTAGGGTTCGGAATGACATCACCGTCGCATGGTCGCTTGTGTAAAGAGCAGGCCCATGTGGCTGCATTGCGGTTGACTGAGCAATAGCAGAAGAACTGGACAGCAGTCTCAGACATATGCCAGCCTCAGATCAGGCCTTTCTGTCTCACACAGCTGGGGATGGCACGTGTCACGGTCTGAAGCCCACTATAAGCCAAGTGTCTAGAGGACTCCTCTTAGCCTCAGCCCCGGGCACTACTTTACTCCCCAACTCGGTGTGTGTGAGTGCGTATGGGGGGGGGGCTTTTGTGGGTGTATGTGTACAACTGTCAACTGTATCGACCTGTACACTGTACACTGTATTCCCCTGCAGTGTGAGCTCATTCCGTTGCACAGAGACACAATCTGTAGCAGGGCTGACTGCAGCTGCCTGAACCATCGGACTCTCTCTGTCTCCGTCTACACTCGACTACTGTATATAGGTCAAACTGCAGGCAGGCAGAGGGAGAGAGATGAAGAGAGAGAAAGAACGAGAGAGACAGAGAGAGAGAGACAGAGCGCGAGTGAGGGTGACAATGAGAGGCAGAGAACGAGAGAGGGACTGCCTCCACAGGTCCATGACTGTCATGGACGGGCATTCCCTCACCCTCTCCATCGGCTGCTAACGTGTCAGCAAACAGCGGAGCAGAGTGCGCTCATTACCGCCTGTGCTCCACAGAAAATCCATCTCCCCAGAGTATTGTCACCAGGAGCTCAGCGGCTCACTGCCACCCTCAGGGGACAGTCATGTTGCAAGCTGCAGCACCACATGCTTATGGAGGTGTTGGGCTTTTTTTGTAAGGTGATTTCATGGATGTAAGAGATGATGCTGAAAGGATGCCTCGGTGGTGAGAACATTGTTTTAGAAGTGAGAAAAAAGCTGGGATTTTGTATTCCTTATTAGTTGGTTTTCTCATACTATACAGCTCTGGACATATACTTTGTACTGTTACTAGAGATAATATGTACTGTGCTCTTATATAAGGTGTTATATGTGCTTCTGAGATCTCAGTTGTTCTTTTCCGTCACAAGCTTGGTTAGGTGAAGAGCTGGTTAATGAGAATCTATGACTGGTAGCTATGCCCTAGGTGTAATCATTGACATGCTGGTGATGTGGATTCACCTGTAGACAGTAGGCAGTGATTTTGAACAGTCTCTATCTAGGTCATGTCACGTCCCCCTCCGCACACACAAACATGGCAGCTTCTACCGAGGATCCATCTCCGTGCTCTATGTTCTCTTCTCACAGTCTCGTTTGGAAGACACTCTGCAGATTTATTTATAACCCCATCCACAGGCAGATACCTGGGCTGAGTGAGAACACAGAGAAAGTCACAGTTATATAACCAGCAACCACAAGAATCATTGCTCTCTCTCTCTCTCAATTCAATTCAAGGGCTTTATTGGCATGGAAAACATATGTTAACTTTGCCAAAGCAAGTAAAGTACCTTCATTTTCTCTCGTTCTCTCTCTCTACCTCTTTATGTCTTCCTCTTTCTCTCTCTATACATCCATAACATCATCTCCTACAGTCAGGCCCGTCCGAAGCCTCTGCATGATGGCACTGATATGTACCCATTGGCCAAGGTGCACAGAGAGAGAGAGAGAGAGAAGTAGTGAAGTAGAGAGAGAGAGAGAGAGGTAGTGAAGTAGAGAGAGGTAGTGAAGTAGAGAGAGGTAGTGAAGTAGAGAGAGGTAGTGAAGTAGAGAGAGGTAGTGAAGTAGAGAGAGGTAGTGAAGTAGAGAGAGAGAGGTAGTGAAGTAGAGAGAGAGAGGTAGTGAAGTAGAGAGAGAGAGGTAGTGAAGTAGAGAGAGAGAGGTAGTGAAGTAGAGAGAGAGGTAGTGAAGTATAGAGAGAGAGGTAGAGAGGTAGTGAAGTAGAGAGAAAGACAGGTAAAGAGAGAGAGAGACAGGTAAAGAGAGAGAGGTAGTGAGGTAGTGAAGTAGAGAGAGAGAGAGGTAAAGAGAGAGAGAGAGAGAGAGAGAGAGAGAGATAGAGGTAGTGAAGTAGAGAGAGAGAGAGGTAAAGAGAGAGAGAGAGAGGTAGTGAAGTAGAGAGAGAGGTAAAGAGAGAGAGAGAGAGAGAGAGGTAGTGAAGTAGAGAGAGAGAGAGGTAAAGAGAGAGAGAGAGAGAGAGAGAGAGAGAGAGAGAGAGAGAGAGAGAGAGAGAGAGAGAGGTAGTGAAGTAGAGAGAGAGAGATGTAGTGAAGTAGAGAGAGAGAGAGGTAGTGAAGTAGAGAGAGAGAGAGGTAGTGAAGTAAAGAGAAAGACAGGTAAAGAGAGAAAGAAATAGAGAGGGAGGGAGAGAGAGAGAGAGATCCCGTGCCAGGCGGAGCATTAATCTAAATTAAAAGCAGGGCCCGGACAATGGATGACCCCTTTCAGCACCCATCTCAGCCCTGTCAGCCGCAGCCAGCCTGCATACCAAACAGCCTTCAATTTCATTAATACCTGGAACCCCTGTAAATAGCTGTAGATGGCAACAGGGACGTCATTTCATTTGGACAGATCGGGCCAACTCAACGCTCTGCAACCCTCTCTCTCTTATCTTATCATCCCCACGCCATCTTATCTCTCTAGCTCACAGCAGCTGCCTCGCCCAGGGTGACAGAGGAAAGAGGGGGAGGGGAGGAAAGAAAAGTGGGGATTACTAAGGATCTGACTTGCCTATGGGTCTTAAGTGCAGTTAAATGGAAGGAGGAGTGTGTTTATTAATGATGTTCTCCACAATGTAGAGCAGCTCAGTTGCCAGTTTTGACTGACAGGTTTACAAGGCACTATACCTGTCGGTAGAAACGATGCACAGCATTTTATTAGAATAACACTGCACGGGGCATCTTTAATCAGACACCCAATGATGCATGCTATTTTAATTGACTGATATTTTGCAATATTCACCTGTCTCCCTTGTTACATGAACAATACAGAGAGTTAACTTAATAAAGGGCGTCAGGATTATGCAACAGAGTATTCAGGAGCGTGCAATAGTTAAGCATCACTGTTACAGAGTGCCAGGTGCCCCAGCTTCTATCAAGGACACAGAGCTATGGCATGCCATCAGTTGGCACAATGGGCTGCCTGCCATAAGCAAGTAAGCAATATGATACCCTGTTTAGTTAATTCAACTTGATCATACTGTAATTCACCCCATATCTACCCTGCCTGCCAAGGGCAAATCTCAACTGTGTGACATTGAGTTCCCACCATCCCATAAAATGCAGTGTAATTCCTCCATTTGGTATTCCCTCCACACTGCCGCCAGGGGTAGTCACTTTTTACACAGCAATACATCTGTTTTGATGACAAGTGGCAATGAAATGCACATTTGACATTTAAAGTGGATGTGTTGTTGGCAGATTGAGCTACATTTCATAGTCATCTGGCTGGGGATGGGGATGTGAGCAGCACTGCAGATGGACCGACAGGTAGGCAGGCAAGCAAGCAGGCAAGCAGGCAATGCTGTCACTCAGAGACAAAACACTATCCTAAAACAAAACAGAGATAGGTGTCATAAAAGCAGCAGACCGAGAGCAATGGCCTTTACCTTCTCGGATAGATTTGTGCATGTGTGTGTGTTCTTGTGCGTGTGTGTGATGTGTGTGTATGTGTGCCTGTGTCAGATGGACAGAGAGTGACAGAGAGAGATCTCTCTCTCACATGCAGGGGTTAATTCCTTCCCTCCACTGTGGCCTCCAGCAGCTGTTGGATAATCCCCTTGAGCCAGCCTTCTATTAAGCTTTTAAAAGCCGGTATAAACTGTCCATTTTGTAATATCCATGTCACATCAAAGATACAATATGCACCACCCGCAGCTTTTCAACTCCGCTGCAGCAGCGGTCGGTCGCAGCCAGCCAGAGGCTCCTGCTGTTTCTGTGGCAGAGTTGTATGACATCAGCTTACAGACAGACGTCTCGTACTCTTTATGAGTGTTTGTTCATGTCTGATGATGACAAAACCATCACTATATCAGGCCTTTTTATTTCTCATAATTCTATGGGGATAATGTCTGTTGTGTTGTGGCTGAATGGTTGGATAAATACACATGGTCATCAGGAGATTACTAAACAGCATGGAACACGAATCACATCATTGAGATGAAAAAGCGTCTTTACTGTACGTCACTGTTAACCCATATCTAAGCTGTTCAAAAGAGCGCATGTGTGAGGGAGAGAGAGAGAGAGAGTTTGTTCTCTACAAAAAAGGAGGCACGATTCATTTTGCAAATTTTCTTTTTTTGACAGATAATTATCTTGACGAGGCTGCGTCACTGAGACATGATAATGCTGTTGCCTCCAAATGTGCCACCAGCATGACAAGTACATTTTGTACATTTTTAAATGGGGCTGCTGTGGCAATTAGGCCTGGTAGAGAATGGCAGCTTATCTGCTATGCAGCACCCCTCTCTCCTAAATGTCGAGGCCGGACTGGGCCACAGAGGCACAGGGACTTATCCCGTCAACTAATGAACTCTGAGAGTCGTGCGTACACTACACTCCTGGGGGTCAACAGTGTGCTCTGACAGGCCATGTCCAATTTTAGATTCGGAGTTGAACAACCTTTGTCTGCATTTTTAAGCCCTTAACCTCCAGCCCTGCATATCGAAATTCATAATCCGAGTCATTGAGCCACTGGAGTGTGGTTTTTATTCTCCCTCTTTTCGACTGTGGATGATATGCTAGTGCGGACCGAGGTATGTGGAGGCTCACTGTTTGGCGCTCTGTGCATGCATGCAAGTGCGGGCATGTAGGTCTTTGTGCACTACCTTGTGTGTTTCTTCACTTAAGTCTGTGCTGTAAGCGATAGTGTTTGTATGTGTGTGTACTACACCCATCTTAGACGACCAGCGTTTCACCATGGGCTGGCCAAAATGGGTCAGATGAAACGACTCTTCTTCCTCGTGATGTCTGACCTACAAAATGAGGGATAGCAGGGATTACGGTAGCTCTGTGCTCCTACACATGTCCATATTACCCCCACAAACATGGCAGGTTCAGTCAGCCAATGAAAGCTAATCGCCAGGTGAGACTGGTCCTTCTGCATTGGCTCTGCACTGTAGACCTCCACCTTGAATGAGGATCATTAGTGAATATATTAGGTTGGTTTAGTGTTATGTTATTATTGAATAGATTGTAAGAATATACAGCGATTACATAATCTAGTGATGATACTACAATCTAGGGAAGGAAATATTTGAGTATTTTCCGAATCCTTGATGATTTAAAGCGGAAACTTTCCTCTGCCATGCCTATTTGTGTCGTTACTTTTTATGATTGGCAGTTTGTTTGCTACTTAATTATATGTAACTCTTACCCAGATATACATATTTTGACTAGTGGCGAGTGCTAGAGAGCATACACTGCATCTTAAAAAAATGTGATCCGTTTTTAAGTGTTTGAGCTTTAAATGTTTGAGCTTTCGCAAAACACACCAGTTAAGATCCTCTTTCTGTGAATGTAACAGCCCAAGCATTGTTTTTACACTAATATAACAAAGTCAATTTTCTGTGGTCCTTTTACAATTCCTTTCATGATTTTTTCCTCAACCAGTAACAGGACTAGTGCCCAGTGAGTCTGCACATCCAGCCATTGCTTGACATAAAGTACCAGTTAAAAGCTTGGACGCACCTACTCCTACTAAAGTGTTAAAAAATATATATATATATATCGTATATTTGAGATTCTTCAAAGTAGCCACCCTTTGTGCATTGATGACAGCTTTGCACACTCTTGGCATTCTCTCAACCAGCTTGTTAAAAGTATATTTGTGGAATTTCTTTCCTTCTTAATGAGTTTGAGCCAATCAGTTGTGTTGTGACAAAGTGGGGTTGGTATACAGAAGATAGTCCTATTTGGTAAAAGACCACGTCCATATTATGGCAAGAACTGCTCAAATAAGCAAAGAGGAATGACAGTCCATAAGACATGAAGGTCAGTCAATACGGAAAATTAGAACTTTGAAACTTTCTTCAATTGTAGTCGCAAAAACCATCAAGTGCTATGATGAAACTGGCTCTTCACAGGCAAGGAAGACCCAAAGCTACCTCTGCTGCAGAGGATAAGTTCATTAGAGTTACCAGCCTCAGAAATTGCAGCCCAAATAAATGCTTCACAGAGTTCAAGTAACAGACACATCAACTGTTCAGAGGAGACCGCGTGAATCAGGCCTTCATGGTCAAATTGCTGCAAAGAAACCACTACTAAAGGACACCAATAAGAAGAAGAGACTTGCTCGGGCCAAGAAACATGAGCAATGGACATTAGAATGGTGGAAATCTGTTGTTTGGTCTGATGAGTCCAAATTTGAGATTTTTGGTTCCAACTGCCGTGTCTTTTTGAGAGGCAGAGTAGGTGAACAGATGACCTCCGCATGTGTGGTTCCCACCGTAAAGCATGGAGGAGGAGGTGTGATGGTGCTTTGCTGTTGACACTGTCAGTGATTTATTTAGAATTCAAGGCACACTTAACCAGCATGTGTAACGGCGGTCTGAAGAAGAAGGAGTGGACCAAAGCGCAGCGTGGTAAGTGTTCATGATTTATTAATAAAACGGAACACTAAATAACAAAACAACAAAGAGAACGAACGAAACCGAAACAGTTCTCTCAGGTGCAGAAACACAAAACAGAAAATAACTACCCACAAAACACAGGTGGGAAAAAGCTACCTAAGTATGGTTCTCAATCAGAGACAACGATAGCTGCCTCTGATTGAGAACCGCACCCGGCCAAAACCAAAGAAATACAAAACATAGAAAATGAACATAGAATGCCCACCCAAATCACACCCTGACCAAACCAAAATGGAGACATAAAAAGATCTCTACAGTCAGGGCGTGACAGCATGGCTACCATAGCTTTCTGCAGCAATACGCCATCCCATCTCATTTGCGCTTAGTGGGCTATCATTTGTTTTTCAACAGGACAATGACCCAACAAACCTCCGGGCTGTGTATGGGCTATTTGACCAAGAAGGAGAGGGGATTGAGTGCTGCATCAGATGACCTAGCCTCTACAATCACCCAACCTCAAACCAATTGAGATGGTTTGGGATGAGTTGGAAAAGCAGCCAACAACTGCTCAGCATATGTGGGAACTCCTTCAAGACTGTTGGAAAAGCATTCCAGGTGAAGGTTGATGAGAGAATGCCAAGAGTGTGCAAAACTGTCATCATGGCAATGGGTGGCTACTTTGAAGAATCTCAAATATAAAATATATTTGGATTTGTTTAATTTGGTTACAACATAACGCGTTATTTTATAGTTTTTATTTCTTGAATCAGTAGGGGTGACCAAACTGTTGACTGGTACTGTATGTGTCACGCCTTGACTTTAGTTATATGTTGTTTTCTTTATTGTTTGGTTAGGTCAGGGTGTGACAAGGGTGGTTTGTTTAGTTTTTGTATTTCCTAGGGGTTTTTGTCTTGTCTAGGGTTTTTGTTTATCTATGGGGATTTTGTATGGTCTAGGGGTATGTAGGTTTATGGCGACCTGAGTTGGTTCCCAATCAGAGACATCTGTTTCTCGTTGTCTCTGATTGGGGAGCCTATTTAGGTTGCCATTTTCCATGTTGGTTTTGTGGGTAGTTGTTTTATGTTTTATGTTGCTGCACCTTACAGGACTGTTTCGTTTTCGTTCTTTCTCTTTGTTATTTTGTTTAGTGTTCTGTTTTAATAAATATAACATGAACACTTACGACGCTGCGCGTTGGTCCGACTACTCTTCATCCGACGACGAAAATCGTTACAGTATGCCCATGTGAAAACTGGCCCATTCATTCAGATCCCCCCCCCCCCCAAGCCACTGCACTGCTCAACCTTTCACAGCATAGCAGATACTGGATAATGAGAGGAGAAATGTTTTGAAAGAAAACAGGAAAACAGAGGAGTGATAAAGTTGACCAAACATTTCTTATCATTAATTATTCAACATTACTTGCACTATTTATTTACTTGCACTGTCTTGGCATAAGTTCAACCTTGAGGCTTGGATGCATATAATTAGTGTGTAAATGAATAATTCAGTGTTAACCACACAGCCATAAGTAATCAATCAGTCACCATTTGTATTGGTATTGTTTACTCTATAACTAATGGCACCAGGTTAACACAGGAATATCAGATGGTTCTGATTTACACAGCATGTCAATGGTGAGATCAATACAGGGTCTGTTTGAACAGACCATAATTTGGCCCTGAGGGAGGAAAGGAATTCAACAAGTGTCACAGGGTAGGGAGAGAGAGTGAGTATGGCAGAGAAGACGAAGAAGGGTCAATTTAGAGATGTCAGTTGCAGGTGAGGGACTGAAGAGGAGAGTGCAACCCCAAAGCTTCTCACATCTGATCCCCTCCTCAAACGAGCAGCAGAGCAGCAGGTAGCCTTAACCTCAGCCCTCTGGGCAGGTAAGCCCACGGAGAGAAAAAAGTCTAATTGGGAGGAACTCACTGGGAGATAGACAAGTTTGATTGGAGCAGACTCCGAAGCTGACCTTGTGGCACTGAGCAGACTGTTACATTGCTTGTTCTCTCTCTGTTCCTTTATTGTTGTTCAGGGAGGCTTGATGCTATTGCAGCCTTTCACGTCATGGCCAGGGCAGTCTAAATGTGAGGCTATATTGTAGCTGTTTGATTTAAAGGTTGTGGGGAAGGAAGGGAATACAAGAGGTAATGGCCCCAATAGCAATAACCCATCTACTGTAGGTATATATGAGACTGGGCCTATTATAGCAGCTTGGCATGGAGCAAGGGAAACTGTTTGGATGCCTTGTACTCAACATGCTTTGACGGCTATGGTCGGATTTTACACTAGTATAAGCTGCACACTTCAGAATCCATGATAGGTGTCGAAAACATTTTACATATTGTAAAAGTTCAGATTTCAATAGAAAGTAGTGAGGGAGGAATTCAGAGTGATGTCAGAACAAGGTCAAAGGTGAGGGTTCATTGGTAAAACTAATTTGGTAGATTGGAATGAAGGAGAGGTACAGTATGGAGGGATGTACATGCAGCTAAAACCCTGTGGATTATGGTCAGGAAATACTTAATAATCGGTTATGATTCATGATTTCTTAGGCTCTTAGGCTTCATCTTTAATCTTTTTGAAGGAGAAGAGGCTATGGATGGACCCATCTGCCAGTGGGGTTATTGATGATTATCTGATGTTATACTATGCATGAAACCAGTGTCATGACATGGCCCTCTCTGGGTGTAGGTCGTGCCCCCCCCCTCTCACTCTCTCTCCTAACTCAGGTTTTATTATCTCAGGTCATAAATTCCTGGTCATGCAGAAAGAGAGGGATAGAGCCTATGGAGAACAAAGAGTTTCTCTTTAGAAACTCCTAATCCCCAAAATGGGAGAATTAAACAATATTTCCACTTTTGAGAATTTGGTGATCTCAGGAAGGACAGGAAACACATAACTGTATCTCTTAAAGTGTACATTTCCCAGCTGTCAGGTTTACATCTAAATATTGCCCCTAAAAGTGCGGACTCCCGGCCTCAAACCTGAACCTATAGGGGAGGGTCCGGGTGGACATCTACCCTCGGTGGCGGCTCCGGTTCGGGACGTAGCCCCCGCTCCCTGCGCTGATCCCTCCGCTTCTGTGGAACCGGACAGTGGATCGTCGCCAGAGACTCTGGACTGTGAATCATCGCCAGAAACTCTGGACCGTGAATCGTTGCCGGAGGAACCGGACCGTGGATCATCGCCGGAGGCTCTGAACTGGGAAACACCGCTGGAGGCTCCGGACTGCAGATCGTGGCCGGAGGCTCTGGACTGGGAACCCCCGCTGGAGGCTCTGGACTGCAGACCGTCGCTGAAGACTCTGGACTGCAGATCGTCGCTGGAGGCTACGGACTGCGGACCGTCGCTGGAGGCTACGGACTGCGGACCGCCGCTGAAGACTCCGGACTGCGGACCGTCGCTGAAGACTCCGGATTGGGGACCGTTGCTGGAGGCTCCAGACTGGGGACCGTCGCTGGAGGCTCCGGACTGGGGACCGTCGCTGGAGAATCCGGACTGGGGACCGTCGCTGGAGGCTCCTTGCCCTGGATTTTCACTGCAGGCTCCGGGCCATGGATCATCACTGGAGGCTTAGTGCCATGGATTATCACTGGAGGCTTCGTGCCATGGATCATCACTACAGGCTCCGGGCCATGGATCATCACTGGAGGCTTCGTACCATTAATCATCACTACAGGCTCCGGGCCATGGATCATTACTGGAGGCTTCGTGCCATGGATCATCACTACAGGCTCCGGGCCATGGATCATCACTGGAGGCTTCATGCCATGGATTATCACTGGAGGCTCCAGGCCATGGATTATCACTGGAGGCTTCGTGCCATGGATCATCCCTACAGGCGCCGGGCCATGGATCATCACTGGAGGCTTTGTGTCATGGATCATCACTAGAGGCTTCGTACGTGGAGCCGGAACAGGTCTCACAGGACTGAGGAGACGTACTGGAGGCCTGGTGCGTGGAGCTGCCACAGGGCTTAACAGGCTGGGGAGACATACTGGAGTCCTGGTACGTGGAACCGGAACAGGTCTCACCGGACTGAGGAGATGTACTGGAAGCCTGGTGCGTGGAGCTGCCACAGGGCTCACCAGGCTGGGGAGACATACTGGAGGCGTGGTATGTGGAACCGGAACAGGTCTCACCGGACTGGGGAGATGCACTGGAAGCCTGGTGCGTGGCACAGGGACCGAATACACTGGGCCGTGGAGGCGCACTGGAGTTCTTGAGCGTAGAGCTGGCACAACCCGTCCTGGCTGGATGCCCACTTCCACCCGGCAAATGAGGGGCGCTGGCACAGAGCGCCTGTGAATACTCACTGGAGACACCTTGCGCATCACCGCATAACACGGTGCCTGATCAGTCACACGCTCCCCACGGTAAGCACGGGGAGTTGGCTCAGGTCTAAACCCTGACACCACCAATCTCCCCGTCCTCGGGCTCCCGTTGTTGTCGTGACTCCTGGTCTCGTCGCCGTTCCTCTAATTCCTCGTATCTTCGCGGTTCCGCTCTTGCTGCTTCTATCCCCTCCCTTGGACGGCGATACTCTCCAGCCTGCGCCCAGGGTCCTTTTCCGTCCAGGATCTCCTCCCATGTCCACTCGTCCTTTTTACCACGCTGCTTGGTCCTTTGGTGGTGGGTAGTTCTGTAACGCCTGTCGTCGGAAGGAGTGGACCAAAGCGCAGCGTGAAAAGTGTTCATGATTTTATTTATTATCAAAAAACACTCGAACAAAGTAACAAAATGAAAGCGAACAGTTCTGTCAGGTAACAAAGACTAAACAGAAAATAACTACCCACAAAACACAGGTGGGAAAAAGGCTACCTAAGTATTATTCCCAATCAGAGACAACGATAGACAGCTGCCTCTGTTTGGGAACCACACTCTGCCAAAAACAAAGAAATAGGAAACATAGAATTCCCACCTTAATCACACCCTGACCTAACCAAATAGAGAAATAAAACGTCTCTCTAAGGTCAGGGCGTGACACTAAGGTTGCAAATGGTTAAACTCTGAGACTATCGATCACTACAGAATAATAGTAAATCTTAGACTATAATTACTAGTCTGCAGCTAGAAATTACTTAAGTCTAGAACAAGAATACCGACAACCGCCAAAGAATCTATTCTATGGAAACTTTTCCGAATGGTACTCTGAAGTATCCATTCTAACCACCTACAACCAGGAAAGACATCGTGACTTCTGGGAAAGTGAACCAGAGACTCTGATGAACTCTACAGGACGATCGAGGATTTCAATAGAGAAGACAACAACGGGCGTAAATATATAAATTGCAATTATTCTCGAATGAGTGGCCATTCATGTGCAAAGGATTAGCATTTCAATGAATATAATTATAGACTGTGTGTAGTGAATCCATTTTGTCTTTCCCGCTCTTTCTCAGTCCCAACCCTTTTCCTTATGTCTCCCAAGCTGTCATATCGGCTTAGCCCACTAGGGACTTTTCTATCATTGTTAGTAACCAATATCTACTGTTTGTTTGTTATGTATTTCTGTGATTATTTAGTTAGTTAGTAAATAAATAAGCCAATTTGCATATTGCTGATTCTTTATGGAAACTAGGTTTTGTCCAAGAATTTTTGATGTTTGGAATGAGACTAATGAGGTAATGATGAATAATTCATTAATAGAAGACTAATTGATCAAAATTAAAATATTCTGAAAATTATAACTTTCTAATCAACATTTTCCATGGTGCACCTACTTCCTAGTAAATTAAAGTTTACATGATTATTTTAATCACATAATAATAATTACACAGAGAATTGATTTGATAAATTAAGTCTTCACATTTAATGATAGTCCAGACACGACACCAGTGATATTGCTAGGTAGTCTTTTTTAACATCACACCAATTGTTAGAGAAATAACAGGTGCAAACTTTGCACAGATGCGGAAATATAGCAAATGTGGCCTCCAGACATCCCTGCCCAGGAAATATGGCCCATTTTTTCTGTGTTAACTTCATGTTCTGTAATGGAAGATATTTACAGCGGTCCCAGGGTAATACAGTATCTCAGGGCCACAGCAAGGATACATCACTGTTCATTTATTGACGCTGACAGGCCCAGTCATTACATGAGAAGTATCAGGTTTAAGGTATGACCCAGATGCAGACAGTGTCGAAGAAACAAAAATGTATTTATAAAACGGGCAGGCACACGAGAGGTCAAAGGCAGGCAGGGGTCCATAATCCAGAGAGGGTGTAAACATACCAGAACAGCAGGAAGTCAGTCTCAGGGTCAGGGGAGGCAGGGGTCAATATTCCAGTAAGGTGGGGTAAGGTACAAAACGGCAGGCAGGCTCAGGGTCAGGGCTGGCAGAAGGTCAAACAGGAGACAAAGGGCTGTGAGACATGGGTTTAACTCTGGACACATGAAAGGTAGGATATATACGAAGGGTACGAGGCAACAGAAGATGAACAGCAGAGGGGCTAATGATTTTGGAGATGGGAAACGGGCCGATAAACCGGGGGGGGGGGGGGGGGGGGTAGTTTCCACCCAGAGGAGCAGATCCCGAGTGGACAGCCATACCTTTTGCTCGAGACAATATCGGGGAGCCGGGGTCCGGTGGCGATCCACTTGTCGTTGATACCTGGAGGTGGTCTTGAGGAGGGCCGACCGGGCTCTCCTCTAGGTACGACAAAAGCGGCAGGCAACATGTGGGGAGAAGGTATGCCAACCTCTTCTTCCTGCTCAGGGAAGAGCGGGGGCTGATACCCCAGGGAACACTCAACATTTGATAGGCCTGTAGCAGAGCAGGGAAATGTGTTGCAGGCGTATTCGACCCACATGGCAGCGCAGAGTAGTCTCTAGGTCCTGGTTGGCTCGCTCCGACTGGCCGTTCGACTGGGGGGTGGAACCCGGAGGACAGGCTGGCCGACGACGCAATGAGGCTGCAGAACACCTTCCAGAACCGGGACGAGAACTGAGGACCCCAGTCGGAGACCATGTCTACTGGTAGTCCATGGATCCGGAAGACGTGCTGCACCATGAGCTGGGCCATCTCTTTGGCAGGTGGTAGTTTGGGGAGAGGAATGAAGTGGGCGGCTCTGGAAAACCGATCCACCACATTCAAGATGGTGGTGTTGCCATCAAACTGGGGAAGACCCGTTACAAAGTCCAGGGAGATGTGAGACCAGGGACGGTGAGGGACAGAGGAGTCTTGTTTTACGCACAAACCATGCAAGCAGCGACAAATTTGAAGACGTCTGGGACCATGGTAGGTCACCAAAAGCGTTGTCGCACAAAAGCCAGGGTCCGTCGGGAGCCTGGGTGGCAGGCAAGCCTGGAGGACCGCGGAGCGGACTGCGTCAGGAACGAACATCCGGTTATCAACCCCCTCCCCCCCGGGGTTCAGCTGGGAACGCCTCACGAACATGCTTCCCTATTCCCCAGATAAGTGCCAATGCCAGGCATGAGGTGGGTAGGATGGTCTCGGGTTCCAGGGTAGTAGCCGTGAGGCTATAGCAGCGCGACAGCGCATCCGGCTTGACATTCTTAGATCCCGGCCGCTATGAGAGGGAGAAGTTAAACCAGGTGAACAGCAGGACCCACCTAGCTTGCCTGGAAATGAGGCGCTTGGCGGTGCTGAGATATTCCAGGTTCTTGTGGTCGGTCCACACAATGAAAGGCTGTTCCGCCCCCTCCAGCCAGTGCCTCCACTCCTCCAACACCATCTTCACCGCGAGAAGCTCATGATTCACAACATCGTAATTCCTCTCCGTGGTGTTGAGGCGGTGGGAGAAGAAGGTGCAGGGATGTAACGACCGCTGGGACAGGACAGCCTCCACTCCAACATCCGAAGCATCGGCCTCCCCCCCGGAACTTGCGCTACAGGCCAGAATGAACCAAGATGGGAGCTGTGGTGAAGCGGTGTTTGAGATCCCAGAATGCCTGGTCAACAGCTGGGGACGACGTGAACGGAACCTTGGGAGAGGTGAGTGCAGACAGGGGGGAAGCCAGTGTGCTGTAGCGCCAGATAAAGTGGTGCTAAAAGTTGACGAATCCCAGGAAATGCTGCAGTTGTACTATGGACGTAGGCTGGGGCCAATCCACCACCGCTCTCAGCTTCCCGGGATCCATCTGTACGCTCCCTGAAGCGATGATGTAACCAGGAAAGGGGATGGTGGAGGAATGGAATTCGCACTTTTCTGCTTTTACAAAAAGCTGGTTCTCCAGGAGACGTTGGAGAACCTGTCGGACATGGAGGACGTGTTCTTGGGTGGAGTGGGAGAAGACGAGGATGTCATTGAGGTAGACGAAGATGAACCGGTTCAACAGGTCGCGGAGAACATCATTAACCAGAACGTGAAACACAGCAGGGGCTTTGGTGAGGCCAAAAGGCATGACCAGATACTCGTAGTGACCGCTGGCCGTGTTGAAGGCAGTTTTCCACTCGTGCCCTTCCGTATCCGCACCAGGTGGTAGGCATTCCGTAGGTCCAGCTTGGAGAACACAGTGGCCCCCTGGAGCAGCTCGAAGGCCGAGGAGATGAGAGGTAGCGGGTAGCGGTTCCTCACCGTGATGTCGTTGAGACCTCGGTAGTCGATGCACGGGCGCAGGGTTTTGTCCTTCTCCACAAAGAAGAGCCCTGTGCCGGTGGGAGAGGCAGAAGGATGGATGAAAACAGCAGCTAGGGAGTCCTCAATGTAGATCTCCATAGTCGTGGTCTCCGGACCCGACAGAGAGTACAGTCGTACCCGTGGCGGAGTGATGCCTGGGTGAAGATCAATCCCGCAGTCATATGGTCGGTGCGGCAGCAGCGAAGTGGCCCGGCCTTACTGAACACCTCCCGGAGGTCCTGGTACTCCGCGGGAATGGTGGAGAGGTCCAGGACAGCTTCCGAGCTACCAGGAAGACGTCCCAAGGGAAGGCTGCACTGATTTCAGGCAATGGGCGGGGCAGAACTGGCCAGGAGAATCCCAATACCCCGGGAACCTGAGGAGAATTAATGAGCACGAACTGGATCGTCTCAATGTGGTTCCCTGACACACGTAGGTTGATGGGGGCAGTATTGTGGGTGACTTGGCCAATAGAGCGCCCGTCCAGTGCTCTAACGTCCATGGGAATGGAGAGGGGCTGAGTGGGGATATCCATCTCGGAAGCCAGGGTAGTGTCCATTAACTTCTTTGGGCTGCAAGCCCGAAGCCGGGCACAATATGACAACAGCCACTTCAAGTGCAGGGCGCGAAATTCAAAAGATATTTTTTAGAAATATTTAACTTTCACACATTAACAAGTCCAATACAGCAAATGAAAGATAAACATCTTGTGAATCCAGCCAACATGTCCGATTTTTAAAATGTTTTACAGCGAAAACACCACGTATATTTATGTTAGCTCACCACCAAATACAAAAAAGGACAGACATTTTTCACAGCACAGGTAGCATGCACAAAACCAACCTAACTAACCAAGAACCAACCAAACTAACCAAGAAACAACTTCATCAGATGACAGTCTTATAACATGTTATACAATAAATCTATGTTTTGTTCGAAAAATGTGCATATTTGAGGTATAAATCAGTTTTACATTGCAGCTACCATCACAGCTACCGTCACAAATAGCACCGAAGCAGCCAGAGTAATTACAGACACCAACGTGAAATACCTAAATACTCATCATAAAACATTTCTGAAAAATACATGGTGTAAAGCAAATGAAAGACAAGCATCTTGTGAATCCAGCCAATATTTCCGATTTCTTAAGTGTTTTACAGCGAAAACACAATATAGCATTATATTAGCTTACCACAATAGCCAGAAACACAAGCCATTTACCATCAGCAAAAGTTAGCGATCGTAACAAACCAGCAAAAGATATATAATTTTTGACTAACCTTGATAAGCTTCATCAGATGACAGTCCTATAACATCAGGTTATACATACACTTATGTTTTGTTCGAAAATGTGCATATTTAGAGCTGAAATCAGTGGTTATACATTGTGCTAACGTAGCATCTTTTTCCCAGAAAGTCCGGATATTTTCTGACACTCACCTATTCTGACCAAATAACTATACAAAAACGTTACTAAAAAATACATGTTGTATAGGAAATGATAGATACACTAGTTCTTAATGCAATCGCCGTGTTAGAATACTAAAAATAACTTCATTACGACATCCAGCTTACGTTATGGCGAGAGAGTGCCCAAAATCTGGGCGCAAACTACTAGTACACATGTACGACAGATATATGAAATAACATCATAAAATGGGTCCTACTTTTGATGATCTTCCATCAGAATGTTGTACAAGGGGTCCTTTGTCGGGAACAATCGTCGTTTGGTTTTAGAATGGTATTTTTCCCTCTTGAATTAGCAAGCACACTAGCGAAGTGGCGCGAAGCTCTCCATCGTCAACAAACGCTGACAACGCAACACGCCTAACGTCCCGAAAAAATTTCAATAATCTAATAAAACTATATTGAAAAAACATACTTTACGATGATATTGTCACATTTATCAAATAAAATCAAAGCCGGAGATATTAGTCGTCTATAACGACAGCTTTTCAGAAGGCAATACCAGGTCCCTTCACGCGCCTTCCAGAAAACAGGAAATTGGTGTCACGTCATGCCAAGAGCTTTTATTCGACCTCAGATCAAGTTATACACTCCATTTCTTCTCTCACTCCCTATTGACATCTAGTGGAAGGCGTATGAAGTACATGTATACTAATACATATCAAGCACATTTATAGGCAGGCCCTAGAACAGAGCATCGATTTCAGATTTTCCACTTCCTGTCAGGAAGTTTGCTGCAAAATGAGTTCTGTTTTACTCACAGATATAATTCAAACGGTTTTAGAAACTAGAGAGTGTTTTCTATCCAATAGTAATAATAATATGCATATTGTACGAGCAAGAATTGAGTACGAGGCCGTTTGAAATGGGCACCTTTTATCCAGGCTACTCAATACTGCCCCTGCAGCCCAAAGAAGTTAACCTCTCTAGGGTATGTGGGACGGTAGCGTCCCACCTCGTCAACAGCCAGTGAAACTGCAGTATGCCAAATTCAAAACAACAGAAATCGCATCATTTAAATTCCTCAAGCATACGAGTATTTTACACCATTGTAAAGCTACACTTGTTGTAAATCCAGCCAAAGTGTCCGATTTGAAAAAGGTTTTACGACAAAAGCACACCAAACGATTATGTTAGGTATGAGCCAAGTCACAGAAAAAGACAGCCATTTTTCCAGCTAAAGAGAGCAGTAACAAAATGCAGAAATAGAGATAAAATTAATCATAACCTTTGATAATCTTCATCAGATGACACTCATAGGACTTCATGTTACACAATCAATGATTTGTTTATTCGGTAAAGGTCATATTTATATCCAAAAATCTGAGTTTAGGCAAGACGCTACTGTATCACTTGGCAAAAAGCCTGAGAAAATGCAGAGCGCCAAATTAAAATTATTTACTATGAAAATTACTATAAAATCAAACTGTCATTAAATCAGACATGAAAGATACCAAATTAAAGCTACACTGGTTGTGAATCCAGCCAACATGTCAGAATTCAAATAGGCTTTTCAGCGAAAGCATACGATGCTATTATCTGAGCATAGCACTTATAGTAAACAAAAGAGAGAAAACATTTCAACCCAGCAGGCGAGACACAAAACGCAGAAATAAAAAATGTAATTCATGCCTTACCTTTGACGAGCTTCTGTTGTTGGCACTCCAATATGTCCCATAAACATCACAAATGGTCCTTTTGTTCGATTAATTCCGTCGATATATATCCAAAATGTCCATTTATTTGGCGCGTTTGATCCAGAAAAACACCGGTTCCAAACGTGACGACAAAATATCTCAAAGGTTACCTGTAAACGTTGCCAAAAAATGTCAAACTACTTTTGTAAAAAGGCTTTTCGGTGAAAGCACAACATATCATTATGTTAGGTCAGCAACTAGTCACAGAAAGCATACAGCCATTTCCCAACCAAAGAGAGGAGTCACAAAAAGCAGAAATAGAGATAAAATGAATCACTAACCTTTGATATTCTTCATCAGATGACACTCCCAGGACAACATGTTACACAATACATGTATGTTTTGTTCGATCAAGTTCATATTTATATACAAAAACCTCAGTTTACATTTGGCTTTGCCTCCAAAACATCCCGTGAATTTGCACAGAGCCACATCAATTTACAGAAATACTCATAATAAACTTTGATAAAAGATACAAGTATTATGCACAGAATTATGGATATACTTCTCCTTAATGCAACCGCTTTGTCAGATTTCAAAAAAGCTTTACGGAAAAAGCAAACCATGCAATAATCTGAGTACAGCGTTCAGAGACCAAAACAAGCCAAACATATACCCACCATGTTGCGGAATCAACAGTAGTCAGAAATAGAATTTTAAATATTCACTTACCTTTGATGATCTTCATCAGAATGCACACCCAGGAATCCCAGTTCCACAATAAATGTTTGTTTAGTTCGATAAAGTACATAATTTATGTCCAAATACATCCTTGTTGTTCACAAATCCAAATTCATGACGCGCGATCAGTAGGTCCAGACGAAAAGTCAAAAAGTTCCGTTACAGTCCGTAGAAACATGTCAAACGATGTATAGAATCAATCTTTAGGATGTTTTTAACATAAATCTTCAATAATGTTCCAACCGGAGAATTCCTTTGTCTTTAGAATTGCAATGGAACGCAGGTCGCTCTCACGTGAACGCGCATGGTCAGCTCATGCCACTCTGGCAGACCTCTGACTCATTCAGCTCCCATTCCCCCCTCCTTTACAGTAGAAGCATCAAACAAGGTTCTAAAGACTGTTGACATCTAGTGAAAGCCTTAGGAAGTGCAATATGACCCCATAGACACTGTATATTCGATAGGCGATGAGTTGAAAAACTACAACCCTCAGATTTCCCACTTCCTGGTTGGATTTTTCTCAGGTTTCCGCCTGCCATATGAGTTCTATTATACTCACAGACATCATTCAAACAGTTTTAGAAACTTCAGAGTGGTTTCTATCCAAATATACTAATAATATGCATATATTGAAGCTGAAATTGGGATTTTATTTTAGGAATAAGGCCTGTTTTTCTTTTGAAGCCAGAAGGAGGCTAGTATCAGCTACATTTATGCATTTACTAGACTATGGGGATATTTTATATATGAATGCTTCCGCTCAGTGTTTGAGATCAATTGACACTCTTTACCATGGCACTTTGAGATTTATTTTAAACTGCAAAACCCTTACGCACCACTGCACTTTGTATACCAGGGTTGGCTGGCCTTCTCTAGTCACTCGTAGGCTCAGTCACTGGTATACTTTTATTTACAAAGCCATTTTGGGTTTACTACCTTTTTATTTGGGCATTTTTATTGTTCAGAAATGTGGTGGGTACTCTCTTCGTTCGCTGGACTTCATCCTGCTAACTGTTCCAAATGTCCGAACTGAATTTGGTAAAAGGGCTTTTATGTACTCTGCGCCATCGTCTTGAAACACCTTACAAAATACTTTTAAACTGGAAGAACGTGTCCCTATTGGTGTTTTTAAATCACTGATGAAGGAATTTGAGGCTGATTCCCTGACCCGTCAATGTTTTTAATTTGCTGTTTTTGATTTTGTTATACTCTTGTGAATTCAATGGTTTTTACTAGATTACTTGTAGTTTTTCATGTTGTCTGTCTGTAATTTTTGTAATGACTTGGTGGTGCCTATCTTGGCCAGGACGCTCTTGAAAAAGAGATTTTAAATCTCAATGAGCCCTTCCTGGTTAACTTCTCTAGGATAGGTGGGACGGTAGCGTCCCACGGCCAAAATCCAGAAAAAATGTAGCACGCCAAATTCAAATATATTACTATAAAAATCAATCTTTCATGAAATCACACATGAAAGACACCAAATTAAAGCTACACATGTTGTGAATCCAGCCAACATGTCTCATTTCAAAAAGGATTTACGGGGAAAGCACACCAAACAATTATGTTAGCTCAGTACATAGCCACAGAAAAACACAGCCATTTCCCCAGCAAAAGATAGTAGTAACAAAAACCAGAAATAGAGATAAAATTAATCACTAACCTTTGAACATCTTCATCAGATGACACTCATATGACATCATGTTACACAATACATTTATGTTTTGTTCGATAATGTGCATATTTATATCCACAAATCTCGGTTTACATTGACGCCATGTTCAGAAATGCCTCCAAAATATCCGGAGTAATTACAGAGAGCCACGTCAAATTACAGAAATACTCATCATACACTTTGATGAAAGATACATGTTTTACATATAATTAAAGATACACTTGTTCCTAATGCAACCGCTGTGTCAGATTTAAAAAAAACTTTACGTAAAAAGCACACCATGTAATAATCTGAGACGGCGCTCAGATGTAACAACATTTCTCCGCCATGTTGGAGTCAACAGAAATACGAAATTACATCATAAATATTCCCTTACCTTTGATTATCTTCATCAGAATGCAGTGCCAGGAATCCTAGTTCCACAATAAATCTTTGTTTTGTTCGATAATGTCCATTACTTATGTCCAATTAGCTAATTTTGCTAGCATGTGTAGTACACGTGTCCAAACGCTCGCGCAGATGGAGTCCAACGTCAGACGAAAACTTCAAAAAGTTATATTCCAGGTCGAATAAACTGGTCAAACTTAGTAGAGAATCAATCTTCAGGATGTTGTTATCATTTATATCCAATAACGTTCCAACCGGAAAATTCTTTTCAGTCTCTATAAGTAATGGAACGCATGACGATATAATGAGGAAAGCGCGTGACCAAGAACTGGCAATCTGCCAGACCACTGACTCATTCCCCTCCCATCCGGTCCCACAACACAGCATAAGCTTCATTCCACGTTCTACTGACTGTTGACATCTAGTGGAAGGTGTATGAAGTGCAAACAGATCCATGTATTACAGGGAATTGAATAGGCGATGACTTTAACTTCTCTGGGGCAGGTGGGACGCAAACGTCCATATTCAAATAACATGATATAAAAATCAAGCTTTCATTAACTCACACATGTAAGATACCAAATTAAAGCTACATTCGTTGTGAATCCAGCCAACATGTCAGATTTCAAAAAGGCTTTTAGGCGAAAGCATAAGATGCTATTATCTGATGATAGCACAACAGTAAACAAAGAGAGTAGCATAATTCAACACTGCAAGCACGACACAAAACGCAGAAATAAAATATAAATCATGCCTTACCTTTGACGAAATTCTTTTGTTGGCACTCCAATATGTCCCATAAACATCACAAATGGTCCTTTTGTTCGATTAATTCCGTCGATATATATCCAAAATGTCAATTTATTTGGACCGTTTCATCCAGAAAAACACAGCTTCCAACTTTCGCCAAGTCACTACAAAATATATCAAAAGTTACATGTAAACTTTACCAAAACATTTCAAACTGCTTTTGTAATACACCGTTAGGTATTTTTAAACGTTAATAATTGATCAATTTGAAGACGGGATGATCTGTTTTCAATACAAAAAGAAAACAAACTGACGCAACTTTTTTCGTAACGTGACTCTCTCAAAAAATGTACTTCATGTGACCCTCATTTACGATAGCCCTACTTCTTCACTACACAAAGGAATAACCTCAACCGATTTCCAAGGACTGGTGACATCCAGTGGAAGCGGTAGGAACTGCAAGCAAGTCCATTAGAAATCTGGTGTCTCTAAGAAACTTCATTGAAAAGACAGTGACATCAAAAAAATACAAATTCTGAATGGTTTGTCCTCAGGGTTTTGCCTGCTACATAAGTTCTGTTATTCTCACAGACATGATTTAAACCGTTTTAGAAACTCCAGAGTGTTTTCTATCCAAATCTACTAATAATATGCATATCTTATATGCTGGGGATGAGTAGCAAGCAGTTGAATTTTGGCATGTTATTTTTCCGAAAGTGAAAATTCTGCCCCCTGCCCTCAAGAAGTTAACAACGACCACTCTCAGAATTTTCACTCCCTGTTTGGATTTTTTCTCAGGTTTTTGCCTGCCATATCAATCAATCAATCAAGTTTATTTTATATAGCCCTTCGTACATCAGCTAATATCTCGAAATGCTGTACAGAAACCCAGCCTAAAACCCCAAACAGCAAGCAATGCAGGTGTAGAAGCACGGTAAACTGTAGAAGCACGGTAAACATATGAGTTCTGTTATACTCACAGACATCATTCAAACAGTTTTAGAAACTTCAGAGTGTTTTCTATCCAATAGTAATAATAATATGCATATATTAGCATGTGGACAGAGTAGGAGGCAGTTCACTATGGGCACGAAATTCATCCAAAAGTGAAAATGCTGCCCCCTACACCAAAGAAGTTAAATTAAGGTTAAATAAAAAATATATATATAAAAATATTAGCAACTGGGCCTGAGTAGCAGGCAGTTTACGCTGGGCACGCTTTTCATCCAAACGTGAAAATGCTGCCCCCTATCCCAAAGAAGTTTAAGGTATGACCCAGATGCAGACAGTGTCGAGAAACAAAAGTTTATTTCTAAAACAGGGGCAGGCAAACGACAGGTCAAAGACAGGCAGCGGTCAGAGAGGATGCAAAGGGACCAGAATGGCAGGCAGTCTTAGGGTCAGGGCAGGCAGGGGTCAATAATCCAGTAAAGTGGGGTAAGGTACAAAACGGCATAAAAGCTCAGGGCAGGCAGAAGGTCAAAACCTGGAAGGGTTAGAAAATAGGAGCAAGAAACAGGCAGGAGCAGGGGAACAAACGCGGGTAGGTTTCACAAACAAAACGAACTGGCAACAGACAAACAGAGAACACAGGTATAAATACACAGGGGATAATGGGGAAGATGGGCGACACCTGGAGGGGGGTGGAGACAATCACAAAGACAGGTAAAACAGATCAGGGTGTGGCAAGAAGCAATAAAGGCCTGAGAGAGACATAGAGAGACAGAAAGAGACAAAGAGAGAGACAGAAAGAGAGAGTGCAAGAGGGAGAGAGATACAGCAGTTTTTAACTGTGTGTCTAGTGTTTGAAAAAGTATCGGCGGAGGTTAAATCAGCAGCCAGCAGTGGGATGTTGGCCTGCTTGACCTCAGTGTTGGATAATCTTCATGCCTCTACCATCCTACCAAAGATTAGACATTTCAGATACATGGCTCTGATGTTGGGTGACTGGGACTCAAAGTGCACTGCTCAAAGTGTAGAGGGAAAGTAATGCACCAGAGAAGATGAAAAATATAAACACACATACACATACATGCACACAAATAAAGACGTTTTAGAAAACCTGGAAAAAGTACAAAAAAATCAAAGCAGATTACATTCTGAACCAAAAGCAAAAAACATGGGTTTATGTGCAGATTTGAAAACTGCTGTGGATTATTGTATATTCAGGTGGTTGGCCATTGGTATTATTTTACGAAGGGAATAAAAAGCTCAGAATACAATTCCGCATGATGTGAAGTGATAGGTCCATTCGAATATTGACAAGCTGTGATTTTGGGACATGTTTTTGGTCTCATTACATCGATGTAAAAGAGAGCACTGCTTTACATTCAGGTATAGCACTGAGATGAGGGAGCATTGAGATCAGGTATGGATAAGCTCACCAATGCGGCTAAATGCTGTAATCCTCTGTACAAGCTCAAACTACATCACATTAAGTGTTTGCCAATCAAATTTGACAGGTAATGAGTCTTTAGGGTAATGTTCCAAGTTTCAAAGGATTACTGTGCTGTGTGAGAGCAATTTGGCTGCTATTTACATTTTTGTCCTTGCTTTTAAGATTAGAGTATAACACCATTGGAGCCCTCGATACAAAAAACACAACTGACTGACTATGAGCTATTATGACCAGCCTGTAGCTACCTCTACATGTTCATCGTCAGAAATGCTTGTCTTGGCTCATACTATGAGACAATTACAGGAATTGTCAGACTCTGAAGAGGAAGTGCACGTTGTCTCTGCATGTCCCTGCTGCGGGCGCTAACTTGGCTCACGGGAAAGGGTACAGCATGTTGCTGTTCCAATGACGCGCTTAAAATTGTAGTGTCTCTCAGTCCAAACTGTTTCCGAATGCACGCAGCACCCTGCCTTACCCCAGCCCAACTGTAGCTCATGAATATGGATGAGAAACACTTAACCTCCACGGGTCACTCATTCAGCGCATCATAATATCTGAGAAAAAGCTGAAGAAAAGATGCTCCACTTCTGCTGCACATGAATAGTGATTTTGCAGCTGCCTGATCACGTCAGTGTTGAGCACAGGTTTGACTGTTAAACAGTGAGGCAGGCGTTGCATGTAAAGAAAGAAGGAAGCCCACTGGTACTGAGCAGGATTTGTAATGCCCCCATTCTAGGTCTATATGGTTCTGTTCTAGCTATACAGTTCAAGTAAATTCCTTATGTAGCTAATTTAACTAAGCGTGTTGTAATGTGAATGGCTGGTCTTTTAGTTAGCTGAGGAGTTAACATATCTCTCCACAGACACCACCAGTGGAACTTATGAGAGAGACAGATGATTTACAGCAGGTTTCCCAGCCCTATCACAGCCCTATCCCCTAGCCACCTCTCTTCTCTCTCCATCCAATCAATTAAAGGGCTTTGTCTCTTCCATCGCCTTGCACTCTCCCCAAGTGTTTTGGCTCATCCACTCAGGTGCTGTAGTGTATCAGTGTTTTAAAACACCACAGGGATTAAGGCCTTGTGTTTGTGTCGCTTTCTACTTGTCTGTATACTGGTTTGATTATCTGCACCGGAGACATTACACAGATTACAATAAAAGGACAATCGCCGTGATGCGGTGTCACAATCAGTGTTGATGTTTGTATTATATTCCTTATAGACCTTATATTATACTTCCTTATATTATAGACCTATGGCTCAAGCCGATGATGAAAGTCATGGATTCCCTGTTTATGTTATTGCAGTCAGTTTGTGTGTGCATAGTTAATGCCTTGAACGTCATTGATCTGCTTGGGAGAGAGGATTGGATAGTGTCAGCGAGGTAGTTTAGGACCCACAGCCACACATACACTACCGTTCAAAAGTTTTGGGGTCTCTAAGAAATGTCCTTGTTTTTGAAAGAAATGCATATTTTCTGTCCATTAAAATAACATCAATTTGATCAGAAATACAACGTAGACATTGTTAATGTTGTAAATTACTATTGTAGCTGGAAACGGAATATCTACATAGGCGTACAGAGGCCCATTATCAGCAACCATCACTCCTGTGTTCCAATGGCACGTTGTGTTAGCTAATCCAAGTTTATCATTTTAAAAGTCTAATTGATCATTAGAAAAACCTTTTGCAGTTATGTTAGCACAGCTGAAAACTGTTGTTCTGATTAAAGAAGCAATAAAACTGTCCTTCTTTCGACTAGTTGAGTATCTGGAGCATCGTGCATTTGTGCGTTCGATTACAGTCTCAAAATGACTAGAAACAAAGACCTTTCTTCTGAAACTTATCAGTCTATTCTTGTTCTGAGAAATGAAAGCTATTCCATGCGAGAAATTGCCAAGAAACAGAAGTTCTCGTACAACGCTGTGTACTACTCCCTTCACAGAACAGCGCAAACTGTCTCTAACTAGAATAGAAAGAGGAGTGGGAGGCCCCGGTGCACAACTGAGCAAGAGGACAAGTGCATTAGAGTGTCTAGTTTGAGAAACAGATGCCTCACAAGTCCTCAACTGGCAGCTTCATTAAATAGTACCCGCAAAACATCAGGCTCAACGTCAACAGTGAAGAGGCGACTCCGGGATGCTGGCCTTCTAGGCAGTACATTGTAGCACTGTAAAAATGCCAACTTAACCAATTACTTAATCATAGTTATTCTGTGAGTTGGGTGGACTTCAGAAAGACAACAAATTGAGCTAAACAAACTTTGCACACAGTGAGCTGAATGTATAAAAATGTGTTGTGTCGAATTACAAATGCATGTTTGCCTTTGGAAGGCAACACTGTATGCTGGTTTAGCTATTTGCACAAATGTTGAGCTAACTCACAATCCTATTGTAGCTTGTTGCCTTACGATTGTACGTTGAATCAACAAACTCTGATCGGAATGAGCTGAATTTGAACATGCTTCTTGAGTAAAAACACAAACATGTTTGCTCAAAACCACTCAAAACCACACCCATCAATATCATATTTTCCAGCTAGCTCTTTTTTCAGAATTTTCAGAATTGTTTGTTTCAATAACTGTGTTTTTGCAATTACAGTACATTGATTGGTTGATTAATTTTAGGCTACACAAACATAATTAACATAAATCTTTCTGAACTAATCCAATCTGTTAGTAGTTGGACTTTTGCACCCATGACTGAAATGGCTGTTCAAGTTTATAGGATTTAAGTACTCTCAATAATCATTCTTCATTACTATGGCAGTTATTCTCAATAGGTTGCGGGTGATTAGGTTGCGGGTGATTAAAAGTCCCAGTTGTTGGATATCCTCACTCTGGCTTGATTCCAATAGGAATTACACTGCCCTTTGCAAGCCAGCATAATGTGATTTGCAGGCTTGCCGTGGCCTGAAAACCAGGAATTTCAGATCATTGCATTAGGGTGTAACTAGGCCCTCAAAGAAAGGCCTTAGGATATATGTAAAGTATTGTCATAAAGAGTTACATTGTACGTTGAATCAACTTTTTATATTTTTACAGTGTACCTGTACAGGTACCTGTAGAGACAGAGGAAAGGGGAGTGGTCTAAATAGAGCCTTATCCTGAGGCATCAAGCAACATTTTCTGTGGCACCAAGGACTCAGTGGACACGCTGTATGAGGCGACCTTTATCATGAGCGCACACACTGTGGTCTTAATTAAAGAGAATGTATATAGAGCATAGTCACACAAACACCCACACACAGACACACACATACACACACACACACGCTGACACACACACACACCACCACCTACCCTCACTAAATGGCCCCCTTCTCCACATGTCCAGAAATTCATTCAGTTCTGCCTTAACCCGCAATAACCGACAACTGCCTAGAGGTTTCATTGTTTTTATTTAGGCGTGTCGTGTGCAGGTGTAACTGCGTTGGAGCTGTCAAATCAGCAAGCGGCTCCTGGCATTATACCTATTGCGGACATTGCCATTGGATCTGACGAGTTGGAACACTGGAATGTGTGTTGGAATCTACACCTCGATTAGGCTGATATTAATCACTATTATTTTGTCAGTGCCATTACTTCTCTATAGTCTACGCTTTCTCGTTCTGAACTTCTTCTAATGCAAATGGGATGCGTGTGGCTTGGTGACAATGACCACACGAGCAGCCACTCTGATTTGACAGCTCTTAACGCAAAACACCAGCTGTGCGGGTCCAGCTACCACGGGTTAACGCGTGACATGATTGAATCTAGGCTTAGATCTGTGTTTTCACTTTGTCCCTCTCAATGTTCTACCCTATCTCCCTCCAACTGGTATCACTGTGGAGGTAGAGAGTGAGGTATGCGGGACCAAAGCAGTTAAGATGGTGCAGGATAGCTGGGCGGGAGAATCAGTTCACAACTAAAGTGTGTGGACGTCCTTGCCTGTCACGATCAATATGGCAGGTAAAGGGCGAAGAGAGCTGTATGTAAATCTAACGGAGGTCAAATCGATCTACCGCACACACACACACACACAAAACACACTCACAGATGGCACAGGCATGCCGACGCTCCCTTACAACATCCTCTCTTGTTCTCGATTTCTCAACTCAATAACAATCTATTTAGTTTACAATAATTAGAATGAATAATCAATTACTACAGTGAGAATATGTTCAGTGAGCAATTTGAATTGCAAACAGAGCATGCAGATAGATGAAACACATCTTAAAAGCGCTTTGAGACCTCGTGAGAAAAGTTAGCCCATTTTATGGCCCATTTCTATAAAGCATGCAGTTAAGGACTAATTCAATGTTGAAGCACATGCACATGGATAGGGCCATAGAAACGTATAAAGCAGAATAAACTGCTGTGCACATTGCGAGGCCATGCCTGTTGATTAAAAGAGCCGGGCTATTGTTAATGACATGAGCCACTCCATCTGCTCCCTAATGGGCATCTCTCAGGAATGAGATTAGGATGATGTTCAGGTTTGTATACGGGCATATTAAGCTGACATGTTATACCTCCAGTAGCATGGTGCTATCCAGACCCATACGGTATAGGGGTTCTACCATGCAAGATCATAGTGTGCTGCAAATGCTTTGTTAGAGATTGCCTTCCAAGAGTTTGATCTGGTTCCAGGTATAACCTTTTTAGGATCCATGTAAAACCGTTTCCACAGAGGGTTCTACATAGAACCCGAAAGAGTTCTACCTGGAATGAAAAAGGGGACAGCCGAAGAATCCTTATCGAACCCTTTTTTCTAAGAGTGTGTAGACTCTCAGTTTTTGCTGTGCAGTGATGTGCTGGTTTGACTGTGCAGTGACGTGCTGCATGTTTTAGTTTTGGTTGGTGTGGTTGGTTGTTCTGTGCTACCTGGCTGCCTGGCGCTAATGCACTGCAGTGGCTCTTTAGTATTCCTCTCCTGCCGCCTGAGAAGGGTCTCCTCTGGGACTGGCGTGGAGCGGCGGGGAAGAGATGCAGCCAGTACCCATCTCGGCCACCGCTCCCTACCGCCCTCCATACACACTATTAATAGCCCTGCGCACAGAGTCTGTGGCAGGCAGCAGACAGGGCCATGCAGGGGACACAATCAGAGCGCCTGGCCAGGCTGGAGGGGGAACAGGGCAGGCAATCCAAAAAGTATTGATTGGACGACTGGGCCTCTCTGTGTGTTAGAAACACTGATTTGTTTTAATTTCTATGAGGTACTCTGTGTGATATGATACTAGTTTACCAAGATAATGAATACACACAATTTGGAATGTCTGGTTCCATTTGTCATTGCCAGCACAGACCCTCCCCACACAAAGCCTGTATAGGTCCATCTAAACAGAGCGTTTCCTGGCTCTAGCAACTACGAGTGCTAACGTAATCAAATCCTGAACAATGAATCATTTCTCCAAGCTGACATCATTTTTTTTTTTACAAACAACACATTCATACTCATCGAAATCCAATCATTTCTCTCCTCCTGTTAAAACAAACTGGGTCTCTCATTTTAAAAGTAAATGAGAAAGTACATTTTCAGTGTGGCTAATGTCTGTGTTTTGCAAACATTTATATTCATAGAAAGAAAAAAATGTAAAACCCCTCGCCCCCATTTTAATCAACATCTCTCCTTTAATGATTATATTTAGTGTAATGTGTGTTTCTCTGTTAACTGTTGCTGTGCTTGTCTGTTTGTTGCAGGTGATGGGAACCCCAAGGAGAGCAGTCCCTTCATCAACAGCAGCAGTGCCAGCGACGTGGAGAAGAGCCAGCAGTACAATGGCAAGAATATGGCCCTGTTTGAGGTCTGTAACACAGGGCTCCCTTAACACTGCTTACCTATAATTACACAATCATTAAATACTGTAATTACTTTGTTCCATTCGTTTGAAACAACCACCTGCCGTATATACGACGCCTTGCTTGCTCAGGCACCAGGTGGTTTGAATTCTTTGAAATAAGTACTGGTTTCTCGGTTGTCAATACAGCTTAGAGGGCTGTAAAATGAGGGCTGATATGATGTCTGTCCACCTGTCCCTGTGTACTGTAGGAGGAGATGGACAACAGTCCCATGGTGTCGTCCATACTCAGCAGTCTGGCCAACTACTCCAACCTGCCTCAGGGCAGCAAAGAGCACGAGGAGGCCGAGAACGAGGAGGGGGCGGCTCCATCCAAAAAAAAACCTGCTGTCAAGGTACCTCATCTAATCTCAACTAAAGTCTGGTCCTAAACATAAACATTAGCTGGAGTATGTCCCTTCCAGGCCACCGTTGTCCACCTGACAAGGTGTGCAGCGGAGCATAATCCGGATACAAGAAGCTACTCTCTAGGCCTGTCTTGTTACACTGGTCTGAGTCAGATTACTGTATCATTCACTTCCACTCCTTTTCTTGTTATCCACATCCTAATTTGACAGCTCCTTCCAGCCAAGAGGCCACAGGAGGCTGGTATCATGAGAGAATATTAGGATGTGGTATTATGAAATAACACATATGGAATCATGTAGTAACCAAAAAAGTTATGTTTTGTTTTATATTTGAGATTCTTCAAAGTAGACACCCCTGGCACGGATGACAGCTTTGTACACTCTTGACATTCTCTCAACCAGCTTCATGAGGTAGTCTCCTGGAATGCATTTCAATTAACAGGTGTGCCTTGTTAAAAGTTCATTTGGGGAATGTATTTCCTTCTTAATGTGTATGAGCCAATCAGTTGTGTTGTGACCTGGTAGGGGTGGTATACAGAAGAAAGCCATATTTGGTAAAAGACCAAGTCCATATTATGGCAAGAACAGCTCAAATAAGCAAAGAGAAACAACAGTCCATCATTACTTTAAGACAGGAAGGTAAGTCAATACGGAACATTTCAAGAACTTTGAAAGTTTATTCAATTGCAGTCGCTAAAACCATCAAGCACTATGATGAAACTGGCTTTCATGAGGACTGCCACTCCTCAGTAAAATGCACATGACAGCCCGCTTGGAGTTTTCCAAATGGCACCTAAAGGACTCTCAGACCATAAGAAACAAGATTCTCTGGTCTGATGAAAACAAGATTGAACTCTTTGGCCTGAATGCCAAGCGTCACGTCTGGAGGAAACCTGGCACCATCCCTACGGGGAAACATTGTGGTGGCAGTATCATATGGTGGGGATGTTTTTCAGCGGCATGGACTGGGAGACTAGTCAGGATCGAGGCAAAGATGAACGGAGCAAAGTACAGAGAGATCCTTGATGAAAACCTGCTCCAGAGCGCTCAGGACCTCAGACTGAGGCGAAGGTTCACCTTCCAACAGGACAACGACCCTAAGCACACAGCCAAGACAATGCAAGAGTGGCTTCGGGACAAGTCTCTGAATGCCCTTGAGTGGCCCAGCCAGAGCCCGTACTAGAACCCAATCGAACATCTCTGGAGAGACCTGAAAATAGCTGTGCAGCGTTGCTCCCCATCCAACCTGACAGAGCTTGAGAGGATCTCAAATCAAATCAAATCAATTTTATTTGTCACATACACATGGTTAGCAGATGTTAATGCGAGTGTAGCGAAATGCTTGTGCTTCTAGTTCCGACAATGCAGTAATAAACAACAAGTAATCTAACCTAACAATTCCACAACTACTACCTTATACACACAAGTGTAAAGGGATAAAGAATATGTACATAAAGATATATGAATGAGTGATGGTACAGAACGGTACAGAACGGCATAGGCAAGATGCAGTAGATGGTATAGAGTACAGTCTATACATATGAGATGAGTAATGTAGGGTATATAAACATAAAGTGGCATAGTTTAAAGTGGCTAGTGATACATGTATTACATAAAGATGGCAAGATGCAGTAGATGATATAGAGTACAGTATTACATATACATATGAGATGAGTAATGTAGGGTATGTAAACATTATATTAAGTGGCATTGTTTAAAGTGGCTAGTGATACATTTTTACATCATTTCCATCAATTCCCATTATTAAAGTGGCTGGAGTTGAGTCAGTATGTTGGCAGCGGCCACTAAATGTTAGTGGTGGCTGTTTAACAGTCTGATGGCCTTGAGATAGAAGCTGTTTTTCAGTCTCTCGGTCCCTGCTTTGATGCACCTGTACTGACCTGTACTGACCTCGCCTTCTGGATGATAGCGGGGTGAACAGGCAGTGGCTCGGGTGGTTGTTGTCCTTGATGATCTTTATGGCCTTCCTGTGACATCGGGTGGTGTAGGTGTCCTGGAGGGCAGGTAGTTTGCCCCCAGTGATGCGTTGTGCAGACCTCACTACCCTCTGGAGAGCCTTACGGTTGTGGGCGGAGCAGTTGCCGTACCAGGCGGTGATACAGCCCGACAGGATGCTCTCGATTGTGCATCTGTAGAAGTTTGTGAGTGCTTTTGGTGACAAGCCGAATTTCTTCAGCCTCCTGAGGTTGAAGAGGCGCTGCTGCGCCTTCTTCACAACGCTGTCTGTGTGGGTGGATGGGTGGGTGGACCAATTCAGTTTGTCCGTGATGTGTACACCGAGGAACTTAAAACTTTCCACCTTCTCCACTACTGTCCCGTCGATGTGGATAGATCTGCAGAGAAGATTGAGAGAAACTCCCCAAATACAGGTGTAGCATCCTACCCAAAAACACTTGAGACTGTAATCACTGCCAAAGGTGCTTCAACAAAGTACTGAGTAAAGGGTCTGAATGCTTATGTAAATGTGATATTTCCGTTTTATATTTTTTTATAAAATTGCTACAATTAAAACAAACTGTTTTTGCTTTGTCATTATGGGGTAATGTGTGTAGATTGATGATGGGGGAAAAAAACATTTCAATCAATTTTAGAATAAGGCTGTAATGCAACAAAATGTGGAAAAACTGAAGCAGTCTGAATACTTTCCAAATGCAGTGTATATCAAAAATTGTAACAAAAGAGGAATAAAATACACAGGAAGTAATATCAATGTGCAGGGGTACGAGGTATTTGAGTAAGATACCGATTTAATTTTCTTTCCCATGTCTCATCTCCTTTAGACACTTAATTGGAGAGTCAGGGAGACAAGCAAGGACTAAGACTACAAAGGGTTGCTTGTACCTCTACCTGTACTGTATTATTAGACATTGTCGTTGATGTTTCTGTTGGAGATGGACAAAAAAAGTATTTTTTAGGCAACTGGAAATAAAACAGACATCTTATCCTGGAATAATTTGCATTTAAAAGTAATGAATTTAGTCAAAGAAATTGTGAATCCTGCACTACCATAATGTT
Source organism: Salvelinus namaycush (assembly GCF_016432855.1). Classification (NCBI taxonomy): domain Eukaryota; kingdom Metazoa; phylum Chordata; class Actinopteri; order Salmoniformes; family Salmonidae; genus Salvelinus; species Salvelinus namaycush. The sequence goes on from NC_052320.1 coordinate 41,386,987, forward strand.
TTATTAATACATGTATTATACTGGATGACTGGACACTTCATTTGAATGTTACAAGGTCTGTAAAATGTCGACTAAGTGAAGTCCTATGGGAGATCCAATCCCATATAACTCAATAGCTGAAAGCCATGTCTAATCAATTGAAGAGTTTGAGAAGTACATTTTCTCCTCTATACATACAGTATCTAGACAGACAGGCCCACATTAATAAAATAATTAGATGGTCCTTCTCCCTGGTAACAGGACAATTGCTGGTCATTAGCTAATTGAGCTGACAAAGATAGAGGATTTGTGCAACCTCAGCCAGTATCCTAGAGCCACCTCCACCTGCGTGAATAGAAGAGTGAAAGTAAGTGTCCACTAACATGATATCACACATCTGGATTATTTTAACTCCATGTAGTTAGACACCGAGGAATCTCTGTTGCCTGAATTTCAGCTTTATGCCTCAGAAGCAAAAAAGCCTTCAATCATGGAGTGCCACAAACGTATCGCCAGCCCAAAATAATGAGGAAAAGGAGGAGAAAGTGTTATCTTTCGGCTGCCATTGAAATAGGTTAATGAGGGAGGAAATGTCCCCATTTTGACTGAACAAAGAGCTTGTCATTCTCTCCTCATATGATTACTGTCTTTTTGTGATGGGATAGAGGAGGGCTTGTGAGTTTCTAATGAGTCTGTACTGTATATGAGTATGATGAGTGCAGTATGAATCGGTACTGTATCCACTCAACTCAGATGCCGGAGCAAGTCACTAGAGGAATTTGATTTGTTCCACTCATGGTGTGGGGTACATTACTGTACTTGTATAAAGCTTGTACTGCCATGCCACAGTTAAACATTTTCATATTTAATCAGTATTGATTTGTGTTTGTTCTCCAGGCACCATCGCTGGGCACTCTGATGGGGGTGTACCTGCCCTGCATCCAGAATATCTTTGGTGTGATCTTGTTCCTGCGGATGACCTGGATGGTGGGCATCGGAGGGGTCTTTGGCTCCTTCATCATCGTCTTCATGTGCTGCTCCACGGTGAGTCACAGCTCTGGACCATATTATTTTCACTCTCTCTCCTGTTCTCCTCCTTCTTTTTTTTCTTCCCCTCAAACTCTCTCTCTCTTTATATCACCCTCCGTGTTTCCCTTTCCATGTGAAAGCTCTTTTTCTCTTTGGCCCTTCCTTCCACTTTGTCTCTCCCCTCCCCTCTATCCTCTCTCCATCATTGTTAGTATGGGCACTGTGCCAGCCAGAGCAGAAAGAGAGGCACGTTTGCAGCACTGATAGGGATATACTCAACGCCACTTCAATTTGAATTATGTTTGATGTCCCAAAGCTCTCCCAGTTGAGTAAATCCTAGCTTAATCCTATTTTGACCTGAGGTAGCCCTGAAAGCTTTACAGAATACATGTACTATTCATCCCTTAACTTACTTACATAAATAGCTTCTTTTTTTAAAGTGTTGTATATTTTCAGATTCCATCACATTCCGGTTCACAGTAATTTCATCATTTTCTACTGAAAATAATTATTGAACCCACAAGAACGGTAACTTAAATTTCATAATGCATTTAGAATGTGTTTATCCAAACAGTGTTCCTTTTGGTTTGCGCCCCAAAGAGACTGAAAGCCTTGGTACTTAGTACTAGCCTTGAGAACTATCTCCCCCATGAGCCAATCCCCAAACACTGGATGACTGCCCTTGCCCACGTCTGTCACTGATCCAGTGACAAATGAAGGCTGGCTAGCGCTCTGAGCTGCGATCAGCTCAATGACTGCCGATTAGCATGTCAGCAGCAGCACTGACCCTGAAGGCAGATATAACCCGTCCCGAACTGATCAAAGACAGCATCAAACCCCAACAATTCTGATTCAGCAGTGAGCTCAGGACTATAAAGAACTGTTCCTTGGGGCAATACATAAAGGTGGTGACCAGTTGGACCTCTGTTCCAGTCCCACCCCAGGGATAGTAGAGGGCTGTGTGTCACATTACTAACAGACTAGAAGACCCTGAGCAGCAAAACCTGCTCTTTGTTCAGCAGTCTGTGGAAATGCATGTGGAGATCCATCAGATGTGTTGGATAGAAAAGACAGCAGGATGGGAGAAGTGCCTGAGCTATCTTATTATAAGAGATGTGTGTGTGCTTCCCAACCCAACACTGATTTGCCACTTCATGTATTTAATGTCTTGTTATGCTTTGTACATGGTGATCAGTTCACATCACCATCAATTTACACATATCATTTATCCTCACTTAATAAGAGGTAACCTGATCTCAGTTCTGTGCCAAAGAGCATGACTTAAATAGCAGCATAGACCAAAATGTCATACACTCTAAATTGTTGTTACCCAAAATTACAACCAACTAATTGCAGCATTACCACAAAAATGGAAGAGGCAAGTGGAAGGGGGAAAAAGTAAGGAACTTGTCTGTCGTCCCTGCATTAAAGACCAAAAATGGTTAAAGAAATTTGTGATAAATAAAAATATATACCAGTTTCATTTAAGGACCAAAAAATTGACAGAGGTGCCATCTAAATTGTAAATATTTGGGAAGAGATGTACCGATTCCATGGCACATGGTTTATGAATTGACACACAAAACGACACCGGATTCAAAACTTAAACAAGAATTTTGTATAATACATATATATTTTTTCTTTAATTTACAATCTGTAGAAACTATGAGATGAGAAAGGTTCAGTACTTTTGTGAAGCATCACAGCACAGTTGAAAAATATCCAAAATGGATGGTGTTAAGCAATAGATGGGAGTGGTTGAATGGAGCTGAAGGGTGAGACTAATAACAACAAGAAAACAAATGTAAAACACACTGGGTCTGTAAAATGTGTATAGGTTCAGAACTTTTTTGAAATAGCACAGTTACAAATATAAATCAACTGGATGGACATCAGAAATAGAGGAAGAACAGGACTAACAATATATTTTTTTTTAAATAGATTGTTTCTGTAAAATGTGTATAGTATGTATAAACTGAAGGTAGAAGCCTAAGTGTTATTGTTATTTAGTTTACTCCAATTGGGGGAGGGGTGGTAGGGTTTGTGGGGAATAATAAAGATATATTCTAAAAACAGTGTGTATGTGTATATATGTATGTGTGTGTATATACAGTTAAAGTCGGAAGTTTACATACACCTTAGCCAAATACATTTCAACTCAGTTTTTCACAATTCCTGACATTTAATCCTAGTAAATATTCCCTGTTTTAGTTCAGTTAGGATCACCACTTTATTTTAAGAATGTGAAATGTCAGAATAATAGTAGAGAGAATGATTTATATCAGCTTTTATTTTGTAATCACATTCCCAGTGGGTCAGAAGTTTACATACACTCAATTAGTATTTGGCAGCATTGCCTTTAAATTGTTGACCCATTTGCGACCAAGCTTTAACTTCCTGACTGATGTCTTGAGATATTGCTTCAATATATCCACATAATTTTCCTGCCTCATGATGCAATCTATTTTGTGAAGTGCACCAGTTCCTCCTGCAGCAAAGTACCCCCACAACATGATGCTACCACCCCCATGCTTCACGGTTGGGATGGTGTTCTTTGGCTTGCAAGCCTCACCCTTTTTCCTCCAAACATAACGATGGTCATTATGGCCAAACAGTTCTATCTTTGTTTCATCAGACCAGAGGACATTTCTCCAAAAAGTATGATCTTTGTCCCCATGTGCAGTTGCAATCTGTAGTCTGGCTTTTTTTATGGCAGTTTTGGAGCAGTGGCTTCTTCCTTGCTGAGCGGCCTTTCAGGTTATGTCGATATAGGACTCGTTTTACTGTGGATATAGATACTTTTGTACCTGTTTCCTCCAGCATCTTCACAAGGTCCTTTGCTATTGTTCTGGGATTGATTTGCACTTTTCGCACCAAATTACATTCATCCCTAGGAGACAGAACGCGTCTCCTTCCTGAGCGGTATGACGGCTGCGTGGTCCCATTGTGTTAATACTTGCGTACTATTCTTTGTACAGATGAACGTAGTACCTTCAGGCATTTGGAAATTGCTCCCAAGGATGAACCAGACTTGTGGAGGCCTACCATTTTTTTCTGAGGTCTTGGCTGATTTCTCTTGATTTTCCCTTGATGTCAATCAAAGAGGCACTGAGTTTGAAGGTAAGCCTTGAAATACATCCACAGGTACACCTCCAATTTACTCAAATGATGTCAATTAGCCTATCAGAAGCTTCTAAAGCCATGACATCGTTTTCTGGAATTTAAACTTCTGACCCACTGGAATTGTGATACAGTGAGTTATAAGTGTCTGTAAACAATTGTTGGAAAAATTACTTGTGTTATGCACGAAGTAGATGTCCTAACTGACTTCCCAAAACCATAGTTCGTTAACAAGAAATTTGTGGAGTGGTTGTAAAACGAGTTTTAATTACTCCAACCTAAGTGTATGTAAACATCCGACTTCAACTCTATGTAGATAGATAGATATATTTACCCCAAAAATATATGGGGGATTGGAAATGATGGAGATAATTACATTGATGGAAGCTACAATCTATCTCCAATATTAAAGCTGATCCACCGCAACCCCCCAAAAAAAACAAAAAAAATGAATATTGTTGTCTAAAGTGCTGGGAAAGTCGTAAGAAGTTAGGGGGGGTAGTTAATGTGGTTACTAAAACAGCTGTATCAACAGATTAGCAGAATATATTTTTGTTCTCATTTCAGATATGAATAGCAGAGAAGTAGAGGAATATTTAATATACTCGAACTTTTATCTAGGTCGTTGGGAAAGTGGTCAAAATAGCTGATTTGTGTCAAAAGTTACGTTGTTTAGAGTGAATAGAATAGAATGCTGGGAGTCACAATGTCACACTGAGCCCTGTACAATGTTGAGGAAATCCCATGAAAGATTGACAAAAAGCTTAATAGTTTAAAAAGTTGAAAATATGTCAAAATGTTGTATACAAGCAACTTAATCAAGACCGGTCTACAAGTACTAAAGTCTGCACAGAGTTTCTAGCTTAAACGGTGTAAGAGGAGTAGCGTTCCAAATAATAAGAAGAAGTATGATGTAGATTTAAAGTGGGACGTTTGCTGTCACAAGTCCCATTAATTAGGGCCTTATCTGTGGTCCTCGGGTAGCATTACCAACTGATTAGGAGTCACTGAGCAGTGACTCCTACCACGCCTTTTGGATAGTGATGTGCAGTTATCAAACGATTCATTCTTTTTGAACTACTCTTTTCACTGACTCGAGAGTCATGATTTGTTTTTCTGAGTGATTTGTTCATTTTAGTCGTTCGTTTGACCTGCTGGCCGCACACGCTCCTCCGGCTTAGCGGCTCCAGAGACGTGCTCTGACCAACAACTGAGCATAGAGAACAAAAATGCGTGTTTAGAACTAATAATTGATCCCGTGGTGCAAGAATGTATGCAATTAATTGATTATTGAATGTTATGGACATAGCTTTGTAGAACAAAAACATATATAGCCTCTGCTTAACAAACTTGAACTTGAGAACAAATAGTTTGGGGGGCTACAAATGATATTGTGCCTATCACCCTCACGGCAAGAAATGCATTCCGCCAAAAGTCATTCGCAACCTAGTCTGGTTGCGGCCACAACTAGATCTTGTTTCAAATAGATCAATATATAATCTTATTTGTATGCCGAGCAATCAACAAATGTACATTGTTTAAAGCACACTTTTACAAGTCTCATACACAAATGACAAATCCAGTAAGCACCCTATGGTTAACGACATGTGAACGAGAGACGATTAGTTGTCAGAGAGACGAATTTCCCTTCACTACTGTTGGGCCCTGAGAGGGTCCCCTCTGCACTTACTACTCACCAGATTACGCACACGCACACGCACACGCACACGCACACGCACAGGCACACACACAGCTCCAGGCATATACACTGGAAACACAAACGGAAGAGTCACTTTACCCCTACCTACATGTACAAATTATCTCGACTAACCTGTACCCCTGCACATTGACTCAGTACTGGTATGCCCTGTATATACAGTGTATTCGGAAAGTTTTCAGACCCCTTGACTTTTTCAACGTTTTGTTACGTTACAGCCTTATTCTAAAATGTTCTAAAATGTTTATTTTTATTTAATCGATTTTATAATAAGGCTGTAGCCTAACAAAATGTGGGAAAATTCCAGGGGTCTGAATACTTTCCAAATGCACTGTTGCCTCCTCCCAAAGTTCTTTATTGTTATTTTATTGTGTTACTTTTATTTTATACTTTAGTTTATTTTGTATATATTATCTTAACTCTATTTCTTCAACTAAGCATTTCACAGTTTTCGGCGCATGTGACAAATAACATTTGATTTGATTTATTGTTTGAGCTCAATCATCTCTCTCTGTCACGTTTGTTATGTCACACTTTTTTTTGTCTCTCCCTGACTTCTTCTCTCTCCCTCTGTCCTGAGATCTATTTTCTTCAGTGTCTCTTTGTATCCATCGCTTTCCCTTTCTCCAGATATCTTGTTCTCTCTCCGTTCGACTCTTCCCTGATCTGTTCAGTATTTGTCTCTATCTAGCCATCTCTCTCTCTCCCCATGACTAGCTCTATCTTTCTTTGGCTAACTACCCCTCTCTCTTTTAATGATTGCCTCTCTCTAATACCATCCCTCATGCTCTACCTCCTTTTTTTTACTTTGTCCTTCTCGCCTTCTTCCTGACACCCCACAACTTTCTCTCTCTTCTGTCTTGTTTATTTACTGTCACCTTTCCCCTCTCACAGGCACCCTTCTACTCCTCTCATTCTCTATCTCTCATGATTCCATTCTTATGAGCGTAATTCCCCCTCCTTCTTTTCCCACCTCTCTCCATATCTGTCCCTTTCATTCTCTCTCCACTCTCCATTCTCACCCCCCTTCCTGCCCTCTCTGTCTTCCTGCCTCTCCCCCCTCTCTCTCTCCTCATTGTCATTCTGCCTTGTAGTTTTGTGAAATGCCCTACCTGCACTGAGCTTTAGCAGAGATGGTTGGTCTGCCTGCCCAAACATATAAATGATTAATCCTTTATTTAGCTGATGCCCTTTTCTCCTCTGGGGCTTTGGCACCCAGCTGAAAGGGCAGATTAAATAAGCAACACAGATTGGGTATACATAAACCACTGATCCAGGGTCAGCTATTTTTTCACCCATCGAACGGGTATGGTTATTTGGAGGTAGTGTCATCTGATCTTAGATCTGTGGTTAAGGGAAACTTCTATGTCAAGCCTGCAGATTATTCACACCTTAGTTATAAATATTGAAACTATTGATTGCTGTGATCTTCATCAAGGATGTTGATTAGATTGATGAGGCGTCAGTTTAGTTCAAGGTTGCATTGTGTATGTTGTCATGATCGATCATCAGCCAAATAGCTAAGAAACTGTTTGGAACCATCCTCCCAAAGTTCATACTCATACGGAAGTTTGGCATAAGGATGGAGCATCACAAACAATATATTATTAAGGTCAGGCACCACAGGCTAAAATTACAATTTTGAGATTTTGGGGTATTTTGGTCCATTAATATTAGTATTTTCAAAAAGTAGAAGTAAAAATGTCAAAAAGTTGATGAAAGTGTATACTTTTGTTGCTTAATTATATGTATTGTTATGTATTGAATGTATTGAATTGAATTATTATGTATTGAATGTATTGAAGTGTCACCACCTGTAAATGGACATACATGCATCATTTCAAAGCTCACTACATTGAATCACACATCATTTCATAGAGAATGTTACAAACTCATTATGTAGTAACTTAGTTTGGAGAGATGGTGATTGGGTCTAAATAGGTGTTTGGCATTTGGTAGTCTAAATTCAGTGTACTTATCTTTAACTGCCATTTTCCAAAAGGCAGACTCTTCCCACATGCCAACAAATTTTTCTAAGCCGCAGAACCATCTGCATTCATCAAATGTTGTGTATTTCTCATTAGACATGTTCTCCAGACTTACACTTAGGGAATTGTTCCGGCGCCGACAGAGATGGCCGCCTCGCTTCGCGTTCCTAGAAAACTATGCAGTATTTTGTTTTTTTACGTGTTATTTCTTACATTGGTACCCCAGGTAATCTTAGGTTTTATTACATACAGTCGGGAGGAACTACTGGATATAAGAGCAATGTCAACTCACCATCATTATGACCAGGAATACGACTTTCCCGAAGCGGATCCTCTGTTTTGCCCACCACCCAGGACAATGGATCGGATCCCAGCCGGTGAACCAAAACAACGTCGCCGTAAAAGGGGCAGACGAAGCGGTCTTCTGGTCAGGCTCCGGAGACGGGCACATCGCACACCGCTCCCGAGCATACTACTCGCCAATGTCCAGTCTCTTGACAACAAGGTTGATGAAATCCGAGCAAGGGTAGCATTCCAGAGAGACATAAGAGACTGTAACGTTCTTTGCTTCACGGAAACATGGCTCACTCGAGACACGCTATCGGAGTCGGTACAGCCAGCTGGTTTCTTCATGCATCGCGCCGACAGAAACAAGCATCTTTCTGGTAAGAAGAGGGGCGGGGGGGTATGCCTTATGATTAACGAGACGTGGTGTGATCATAACAACATACAGGAACTCAAGTCCTTCTGTTCACCTGACTTAGAATTCCTCGCAATCAAATGTCGACCGCATTATCTACCAAGGGAATTCTCTTCGATTATAATCACAGCCGTATATTTTCCCCCCCAAGCAGACACATCGATGGCCCTGAACAAACTTTATTTGACTCTATGTAAACTGGAAACCACGTATCCTGAGGCTGCATTCATTGTAGCTGGGAATTTTAACAAGGCTAATCTGAAAACAAGACTCCCTAAATTCTATCAGCATATCAATTGTACTACCAGGGCTGGTAAAACCCTAGATCATTGTTATTCTAACTTCCGCAACGCATATAAGGCCCTCCCCTGCCCTCCTTTTGGAAAAGCTGACCACGACTCCATTTTGTTGCTCCCAGCCTATAGACAGAGACTAAAACAGGAAGCTCCCGCGCTCAGGTCTGTTCAACGCTGGTCCGACAAATCTGATTCCACGCTTCAAGAATGCTCCGATCACGTGGACTGGGATATGTTTCCGCACTGCGTCAAACAACAACATTGACGAATACGCTGATTCGGTGAGCGAGTTTATTAGCAAGTGCATCGGCGATGTCGTACCCACAGCAACTATTAAAACATTCACAAATCAGAAACCGTGGATAGATGGCAGCATTTGCGCGAACCTGAAAGCGCGAACCACTGCTTTTAACCAGGGCAAGGTGACCGGAAACATGACCGAATACAAACAGTGTAGCTATTCCCTCCGCAAGGCAATCAAACAAGCTAAGCGTCAGTATAGAGACAAAGCAGAGTCGCAATTCAACGGCTCAGATACAAAAGGTATGTGGCAGGGTCTACAGTCAATCACGGATTACAAAAAGAAAACCAGCCCTGTCGTGGACCAGGATGTCTTGCTCCCAGACAGACTAAACAACTTCTTTGCTCGCTTTGAGGACAATACAGTGCCACTGACATGGCCCGCTACCAAAACCTGCAGACTCTCCTTCACTGCAGCCGACGTGAGTAAAACATTTAAACGTGTTAACCCTCGCAAGGCTGCAGGACCAGACGGCATCCCCAACCTCATCCGCAGAGCATGCGCAGACCAGCTGGCTGGTGTGTTTACGGACATATTCAATCAACCCTTATCCCAGTTTGCTGTTCCCACATGCTTCAAGAGGGCCACCATTGTTCCTGTTCCCCAGAAAACTAAGGTAACTGAGCTAAACGACTACAGCCCCGTAACACTCACTTCCGTCATCATGAAGTGCTTTGAGAGACTAGTCAAGAACCATATCACCTCCACCCTACCTGACACCCTAGACCCACTCCAATTTACTTACCGCCGCAATAGGTCCACAGACGACGCAATCTCAACCACACTGCACACTACCCTAACCCATCTGGACAAGAGGAATACCTATGTGAGAATGCTGTTCATCGACTACAGCTCAGCATTTAACACCATAGTACCCTCCAAACTCGTCATCAAGCTCAAGACCCTGGGTCTCGACCCCGCCCTGTGCAACTGGGTCCTGGACTTCCTGAGGGGACGCCACCAGGTGGTGAGGGTAGGTAACAACATCTCCACCCCGCTGATCCTCAACACTGGGGCCCCACAAGGGTGCGTTCTGAGCCCTCTCCTGTACTCCCTGTTCACCCACGACTGCGTGGCCATGCACGCCTCCAACTCAATCATCAAGTTTGCAGATGGTAGTGGTAGGCTTGATTACCAACAACGACGAGACGGCCTACAGGGAGGAGGTGAGGGCCCTCGGAGTGTGGTGTCAGGAAAATAACCTCACACTCAACGTCAACAAAACAAAGGCGATGATCGTGGACTTCAGGAAACAGCAGAGGGAGCACCCCCCTATCCACATCGACGGGACAGTAGTGGAGAGAGTAGAAAGTTTTAAGTTCCTCGACGTACACATCACGGACAAACTGAAATGGTCCAACCACACAGACAGCGTTGTGAAGAAGGCTCAACAACGCCTCTTCAACCTCAGGAGGCTGAAGAAATGTGGCTTGTCATCAAAAACACTCACAAACTTTTACAGATGCACAATAGAGAGCATCCTGTCGGGCTGTATCACCGCCTGGTATGGCAACTGCTCCGCCCACAACCGTAAGGCTCTCCAGAGGGTAGTGAAGTCTGCACAACGCATCACCGGGGGCAAACTACCTGCCCTCCAGGACACCTACACCACCCGATGTCACAGGAAGGCCATAAAGATCATCAAGGGCAACAGCCACCCGAGCCACAGCCTGTTCACCCCGCTATCATCCAGAAGGCGAGGTCAGTACAGGTGCATCAAAGCAGGGACCGAGAGACTGAAAAACAGCTTCTATCTCAAGGCCATCAGACTGTTAAACAGCCACCACTAACATTGAGTGGCTGCTGCCAACATACTGACTCAACTCCAGCCACTTTAATAATGGAAAAATTGATGAAAAAAATTCAGCACTAGCCACTTTAACCTCTAACGAGCCTCAACCCCGGATCCGGGATCACCCCCCACCCCCCCCCCCCCCCCCCCACACTGATTAGCATCGCTAGCATAGCGTCACAATTAAATAGTAGCATCTAAATATCATTAAATCACAAGTCCAAGACACCTAATGAAAGATACAGATCTTGTGAATAAAGCCACCATTTCAGATTTTTAAAATGTTTTACAGGGAAGACACAATATGTAAATCTATTAGCTAAACACGTTAGCAAAAGACACCATTTTTCTTTGTCCACCATTTTTTCTCTCCACCAGTAGCTATCACCAATTCGGCTAAACTAAGATATTGATAGCCACTAACCAAGAAAAAACCTCATCAGATGACAGTCTGATAACATATTTATGGTATAGGATAGGTTTTGTTAGAAAAATGTGCATATTTCAGGTATAAATCATAGTTTGCCATTGCAGCCACCATCACAAATCTCACCAAAGCGACTAGAATTACTACAGAGAGCAACTTGTATTACCAATTTACTCATCATAAAACATTTCTTAAAAATACACAGCACATAGCAATGGAAAGACACAGATCTTGTGAATTCAGACAACATTTCAGATTTTCTAAGTGTTTTACGGCGAAAACACAATAAATCGTTATATTAGCATACCACATATGCAAACGTTACCCCAGCATGAATTCAAGCCAAAGAGAGCGATATCGTTATCATCGCCAAAATATATTAATTTTTTCACTAACCTTCTCAGAATTCTTCCGATGACACTCCTGTAACATCATATTACAACATACATATAGAGTTTGTTCGAAAATGTGCATATTTAGCCATAAAAAACCGTGGTTATACAATGAAAATAGTAGCAAAACAAGCCTGAAAATGTCGGTCGCCATCTTTGAGTGATCTAGTTTAATCAATAGCTAATCATATACTTGACAAAAAAATACAGGGTTGACAGGAATCGAAAGACAAATTAGTTCTTAATGCAATCGCTGATTTACATTTTTTTAATTATCCTTACTTTTCAATACAGGTTGCGCCAAGCGAAGCTATACAAAACAAAATGGCGACATAAGCGTTTAACATTTTTCGACAGAAACACGATTTATCATCATAAATTGTTCTTACTGTGAGCTGTTCTTCCATCAGAATCTTGGGCAAAGAATCCTTTCTTGGGTCTAATCGTCTTTTGGTCGAAAGCTGTCCTCTTGCCATGTGGAAATGCCCACTAACGTTCGGCATGAACTGGAAACGTGCCCAGCGGTTCAAAGTGTCTCAGAAATAAATGCCTCAAAATCGCACTAAACGGATATAAATTGCTATAAAACGGTTTAAATTAACTACCTTATGATGTTTTTAACACCTCTAACGAGTAAAAACATGACCAGAGAAATATTACTGGCTAAACAAAAGCTTGGAAGGAGGCGAGTCCGACGTCCTTCGTGCGCCAGGCGCAGGCAGCAAAGGGAAGCTACTTCCGGTATTTGCTGTTTTATACAGCCCCTGATTGCGCAATCGACTCCATTCAAAGCGTCATCACGTACTGACATCCAGGGGAAGACGTAAGAAGTGTCTGTTTCTCCATAGCATTTACAGGGACCTTTAAACTGACTCCAGATCAGGGGCCAAGATGTCTGAAATCTGACTCCCTATCATGAAAAGTGCTGTAGATTGAGTTCTGTTTCACTCAGAGACAAAATTCCAACGGCTATAGAAACTAGAGAGTGTTTTCTATCCAATAATAATAATAATATGCATATTGTACGAGCAAGAATTGAGTAGGAAGCCGTTTAATCTATACCATCTACTGCATCTTGTCATCTTTATGTAATACATGTATCACTAGCCACTTTAAACAATGCCACTTTTATATGTTTACATACCCTACATTACTCATCTCATATGTATATACTGTACTCTATACCATCTACTGCATCGTGCCTATGCCGTTCTGTACCATCACTCATTCATATATTTTCATGTACATATTCTTCATCCTTTTACACTTGTGCGTATAAGGTAGTTGTTGTGAAATTGTTCGGTTAGATTACTCGTTGGTTATTACTGCATTGTCAGAACTAGAAAGACAAGCATTTCGCTACACTCGCATTAACATCTGCTAACCATGTGTGTGACAAATAAAAATGTATTTGATTTGTTGATATGATGTCAAAGTTTTATTCTAGATTACATTTTCTTTTTTTTAAAAGCACCCAAAGTGCAATTTACATACCTTTCTTTTGTATTTTACAAATAGAAAGATGAAAAACGTAATTATCCACAATCTGCTATGTGTAAGTCCTGGAGTGTCTTAACAAAATGAAACCAAAAGGCTGACATCATCCAGGGTGCAGAAAAATGTATTTGAGTGCTGTGCAAATACTGTAGATGCATATTTCATGAGATGTCATTTCCTATTTTAATCCAATATTTCAGAAGAATTTGTAATACAAAAAAGTATTACATTTGTGTCCACATTCAACTGGTAAAAGTTGACTGTGATATGATTAAAGGGGTGTAATTACCCTATGAGGGTGTGGTGCCTTGCCTTAAACTGTTTAACTAAGAATCATCACTCTGCAGCTGAGGGCTAAAATAGATGTAACTGCTCCATTTTATAATAGTGTTATCTCCCCTCTGTCTCCTCTCAGACCATGCTGACAGCTATCTCCATGAGTGCTATCGCCACAAACGGAGTGGTGCCAGGTGAGTGTGTATCACAGGCACACCTTGGTGCGTGCATGAATGGAAGGTCTTGGTGACGCATGGCAATCTTGTTGTTTTTTCCAACCACTTAGGTTTTCACATCTGATATGGCTCTGGTCTGTGATAGGACAGTTAATGCTAGCATGGCTAAATCAGAACCACACTGTACTAGCACCCCTTCTATCGTCTGTACAAAGTATGAAAGTGTTGAAGTGTGAAAGTGTGAAACATCAGAAACCTTTCTATTTCTTTTCGTAAACTCAAACTATTCTGTGCCTATCCATAGAGTCATGATACTGTATAGAAAGGCTAGGGCTTTTTTCCTGATAAGCTCTATCTAACATGCCAAAGCAATGTCTATGCAGCACTATGTTTCTGTTGACAAACTACTACTTCTGCATATTCAAGCCCGAAGTCTTCAGACTTATGTGCAGACCTGGGGTTTATCATTGAAAACAATATTGCTGAGATCGAGCCAAAGAGGAATGCCAATGGTTGTGTTTGTGTTTGTGTCTTTCAGCCGGAGGCTCCTACTACATGATCTCCCGTTCCCTTGGCCCTGAGTTTGGCGGAGCTGTCGGAATTTGCTTCTATCTGGGAACTACTTTTGCAGGTGCAATGTACATCCTTGGTGCCATCGAACTTCTGCTGGTAAGGAAAGATGATTGCTATTGTTTTATTGTTTTGTTTGCTATCTGTTTTCTTTCCCCCTGTGCCTTGTGTCCAGCGTTTTATTTTGGGGGCGAGACCACATGCAATAATGATGAATGCAGGAGGAAGATGTTTGTTCTTCTGCCTACAGATTGTGGTGCAATAGATTATGCCAAAAATTATCCATTAAATACAATCAATTATGTTGATACCTTTTCATTTTAGACAAATATGAAAAGCTGTTGCAATTCCTGATAATATCTAAATTATAATTGATTAATTCAGCAAGCTGTCACACTCACAGAAAACTGTTCATTTGTTAGTGCCTTGTCTGTGCCATTATAATGATATAAAAGAAATCCATTATCCACTACATTTATATGATTTCGACAATGTTTGAGATAATATCTGATTTCTATTCCCACACCCTCTCACTCACTCCCTGTTTCCTTTTTTCTCCTCATCCTTTTCTGTCGCTCGCTCCCACTTTCCCTCCATCCTCGTCCCACCATCTGTCATTTTTAACACACCCTTTCTCTCCCTCCATCCTATTCTTACTCTCTTTTCTCTTCCTCTCTCCTTTTCCCTCCACCTCCCTTTCTCTCTCTCCCTCCATCTTTCCCTTCTCCAGATCTACATCCTCCCCCAGGCAGCCATTTTTAAGATGGAGGGTCTGGAGGGGGCTGATATGGAGGCAGCGATGCTGAACAACATGCGTGTATACGGCACCATTGTGCTCAGTTTCATGGCCACGGTGGTGTTTGTGGGGGTCAAATATGTCAACAAGCTGGCTCTGGTCTTCCTGGCCTGCGTCATTCTGTCCATCCTGGCTGTCTATGCTGGGGTCATCAAGACGGCCTTTGAACCCCCTGTTTTCCCGTAAGTTTGACCTGACTGAGCCTTGTGCTGGTGCATGCTGGTGTCCTTTACATGCTCTCCCATACACATTGGTGCTTCCAAAACTTTTTCCTGCTGTTGCTCACTTACACCCAAACCAGACAATGACCCTCAACATGGGGGCCCCTCAGGGGTGCGTGCAAAGTCCCCTCCTGTACTCCCTGTTCACTCACGACTGCATGGCCGCACACGACTCCAACACCATCATTAAGTTTGCTGACGACACAACGGTGGTTGAGCTGATCAACGACGATTAGACGGCCTATACAGAGAAGGTTAGTGACCTGGCAGTGTGGTGCCAGGACAACAACCTCACCATTAACATCAGCAAAACAAAGGAGCTGATCGTGGACTAAAGGAAACTGAGGGCCGAGCACACCCCCATCCACATTGATGGGCTGTAGTGGAGCATGTTGAGAGCTTCAAGTCCCTCAGAGTCCATATCACTAAGGTCCACACACCCCAACACAGTCGTGAAGAAGGCACGACAAAGGCTCTTCCCACTCAGGAGGACTGAAAAAATTCAGCAAGTTATACAGCTGCACCATCAGAGAAAGGTCCTAAAAATTGTCTCCAGCTACCCAAGTCATAGTCTGTTCTTTCTGCTACTGCACGGCAAGCGGTACCGATGCACCAAGTCCGGAATCAACAGGACCCTCAACAGCTTCCACCCCCAAGCCATAAGACTGTCAAATAGTTCACCAATTATAGCTACCCAGACTATCTGCATTGACCCTTTTTGCACTAACTCTTTTAACTCATCACATATGCTGCTGCTGCTAATGTTTATCATCTACCCTGTTGCCTAGTCGCCTTATTCCTACCTGTGTACATATCTACCTCAAACACCTCGTACCCATGCACATCGACTCGTTACTCGAACTCGTGTATATTGCCAAGTTATCGTTACTCATTGTGTATTTATCCCTCATGTTATTATTTTGCTATTATTTTAAAATATTCTCTCTGCGTTGTTGGGAAGGGCCCGTAAGTAAGCATTTCACTGTTAGTCTACACCTGTTGTTTACGAAGCAAGAGACAAATTACAATTTATTTGTTTGGATTTCAGCGACACGTTGCTTGTGCGAGCGTTCCAAAATAAATTGACTTGTACATGTTATTCAATCATTTCATCCACACTCCTTGCGCACTCCTTGCGCGCTGCAGAGCCGGGCGCTAAAATGTGAATGAAGAGACTGTAACGGTTTTCTTTGTCTGAAGAACAGGAATCGGACCAAAGCACAGTGTGGTAAGTGTTCATGCTTTTTATTGAAACTGAACACTAATAACAAAATAACAAAGAGAATAACCGAAACCGAAACAGTCCTGTCAGGTGCAAAACACTAAACAGAAAATAACTACCCACAAAAAGGAAAAGGCTACCTAAGTATGGTTCTCAATCAGAGACAATGATAGACAGCTGCCTCTGAGAACCACACCCGGCCAAACATAGAAAAATGAACATAGAATAACCACCCAAATCACACCCTGACCAAACCAAAATAGAGACATAAAAAGCTCTCTATGGTCAGGGCGTGACAGTACCCCCCCCCCCCCAAAGGTGCGGACTCCGGCCGCAAAACCTGAACCTATAGGGGAAGGTCTGGGTGGGCATTTCTCCGCGGTGGCGGCTCTGGTGCGGGACGTAGCCCCCGCTCCACCTCGCCGCCGACCCTGGACTGGGGACCGTCGTAGCGGGCCCGGACTGGGCACCCTCGTAGCGGGCCCCGGACTGGGGACCCTAGTAGCGGGACTCGGACTGGGCATCCTCGTTGGAGGCTCCGGACTGGACGGCGTCGCTGGAGGCTCCGGACTGGAGGGCGTCGCTGGAGGCTCCGGACTGGAGGGCATCGCTGGAGGCTCCGGACTGGAGGGCGTCGCTGGAGGGAGGAGACGCAGAGGGCTGCCACAGGGCCCACCAGGCTGGGGAGACCTACAGGAGGCCTGGTGCGTAGAGGAGGCACAGGATGAACCGGGCTGTCGGGGAGCACTGGAGCTCTGGTGCGCAGCCTTGGCACCACTCCTCCAGGCTGAATGCCCACTTTAGCCCGGCCCCTCCAGACTGCAGGCACAGGTCGAACCGGGCTGTGGGGGAGCACTGGAGATCTGGTGCTTACCACTTGCACCTCTCTACTTGGCTCAATGCCCACTTTAGCCCGGCACGGGCGGAGCACAGGCATAGGACGAACTGAACCGTCCCAGCGCCCCGGAGACACAGTACGCAGAGCCGGCGCAGGATACCCTGGGCCGAAACGGCGCACCGGAGACCAAGCGCGCTGAGCTGGCACAATCCGCCCTGGCTGGAGGCCCACTCTCGCATGGCACTTGCGGGGGGCTGGCATATTGCGCTCCGGGCTATGCGCGCGCACTGGAGACACCGTGCGTTTTACCGCATAACGCGGTGCCTGACCAGTACCACGCTGCTTCCGGTAAGCACGGGGAGTTGGCTCAGGTCTATCGCCTGACTCCGCCAATCTCCCCGTGTGCCGCCCCCCCCAAAAAATTGGGAGGCTGCCTGTCGTGCCTGCTGCGCTGCCTTGCCTCATATCGCCGCCTCTCAGCTTTAGCTGCCTCCAGTTCTTCTTTCAGGCGGCGATATTCCCCAGCCTGTCTCCAGGGTCCCTGTCCGTCCAATATCTCCTCCCATGTCCAGGAGTCCTGAACCCTCTGCTCCTCCATACCACGCTGCTTGGTCGGCTTGTGGTGGGTAGTTCTGTAACGGTTTTCTTCGTCTGAAGAACAGGAATCGGACCAAAGCGCAGTGTGGTAAGTGTTCATGCTTTTTATTGAAACTGAACACTAATAACAAAATAACAAAGAGAATAACCGAAACCGAAACAGTCCTGTCAGGTGCAAAACACTAAACAGAAAGTAACTACCCACAAAACACAGGTGGGAAAAGGCTACCTAAATATGGTTCTCAATCAGAGACAACGATAGACAGCTGCCTCTGATTGAGAACCACACCCGGCCAAGCACAAAGAAATAGAAAACATAGAAAATGAACATAGAATGCCCACCCAAATAACACCCTGACCAAACCAAAATAGAGACATAAAAAGCTCTCTACGGTCAGGGCGTGACAGAGACAGCAGAACAGCGTGGGTAATTGACAAAGAAGGGAACAGAGTTTACCAAGAAGCAACTTTTTCAAATTATCCTTCATGGAGGTAAGATGTTTTGATTTCATAACGGAAAGAGCAGGTTCTTACAAGGTTTCTAAAACACATACAGTACAAGTCAAAAGTTTGGACACTATCAGAACTCAGAATAAGACCCAGATGCAGACAGCTAGAGTCACAGATTTATTGACCCAAACAGGGGGCAGGCAAAAGATAGGTCAAAGGCAGGCAGAGGTCCGTAATCCAGGGCAGAGTCAAAAAGGTACAGGCAGGTTCGGGGTCAGGACAGGCAGAAGTTCATAAACGGGTCAGTCAGGCAGGTAGAGCTCAACAGGCAGGCTCGGGGTCAGGTCAGGCAGAATGGTCAGAACTAGGGAACAGAACTTGAGAAAGCAGGGAGCCGGGAAAACACACTAGTAAGATCTGACAAGACAAGACGAACTGGCAACAGACAAACCGAGAACACAGGTATAAATACACTGGGGATAATGAGGAAGGTGGGTGACACCTGGAGGGGGGTGGAGACAAGCACAAAGACAGGTTAAACAGATCAGGGTGTGACAGACACACCTACTCATTCAAGGATCTTTCCTTTTTTTGGTTACTACATGATTCCATTTGTCGGATTTCATAGTTATGATGTCTTCACTATTATTCTACAATGTAGAAAATAGTATAAATAGTGTTAAACAACTCAAAATATATTTTATATTTGAGATTCTTCAAAGTAGCCACCCTTTGCCTTGATGACAGCTTTGCACACTCTTGGCATTATCTCAACCAGCTTCACCTGGAATTAATTTCCAACAGTCTTAAAGGAGTTCCAAAATATGCTCAGCAATTGTTGGCTAGCATTTCCTTCACTCTGCGGTCCAACTCACACCAAACCATATCAACTGGGTTGAGGTCGGGTGATTGTGGCGGCAAGGTCATCTGATAAAGCACTCCATCACTCCCCTTCTTGTTCAAATATCCCTTACAAAGCCGGGAGGTGTGATGAGTCATTGTCCTGTTGAAAAACAATTGATAATCCCACTAAACGCAAACCAGATGGAATGACGTATCGCTGCAGAATGCTGTGGTACCCATGCTGGTTAAGTGTGCTGCAATTTCTGAGGCTGGTAATTCTAATGAACTTATCCTCTGCAGCAGAGGATGGGTTGTCCTTTCCCGTGGCGGTCCTCATGAGAGACAGTTTCATCATAGCGCTGAATGTTTTTTGCGACTGCGCTTGAAGAAACTTTCAAATTTCTTGAAATTTTCCATATTGACTGACCTTCATGTCTTAAAGTAATGATGGACTGTCGTTTCTCTTTGCTTGTTTGAGCTGTTCTTGCCATAATATGGACTTGGTATTTTACCAAATAGGGCTATATTCTGTATACCACCCCTACCTTGTCACAACACAACTGATTGGCTCAAATGCATTAAGAAGGAAAAAAATTCCACAAATTAACTTTTAACAAGGCACACCTGTTAATTGAAATGCATTCCAGGAGACTACCTCATTAAGCTGGTTGAGAGAATGCCAAGACTGTGAAAAGCTGTCATCAAGGCAAAGGGTGGCTACTAATATAAAATATATCTTTATTTGTTCAGCACTTTTTTTGGTTACTACATGATTCCATATGTGTTATTTCATAGTGTTTATGTCTTCACTATTATTCTACAATGTAGAAAATAGTAAAAAATTAAGAAAAACCCTTGAATGAGTAGGTGTGTCCAAACTTTTAACTGGTACTGTTCATTTGCCAAACAACTCTTAAAATTAAGGGATGCGATATTTCAAATATCATTTTTTATTGAATATTACGTCCGTTGTTCCATGCATTCTACAAGTGAGAACTTGCAGCAGTATAGCCATAGGCCACTAAGCACAGACTAGTAACATAATAAAACTATAATATTATGTTCTTTTGAAATAAAATGTATTCATTTTTTATGCTTCTAAAGTCCTCCCTTAACAAAATTAAAATACATTTCTTTGTGATGTTGTATAACACTTGAATTGTGGTGTTTTTAGTTTTTTTTACAGTAACTTAAACTAAAGAAAGTATTTTTTCGTATTCTAATGTATTCTAATATTCTAACCTTCATAATGTATGTATGACGTATTAATTTGACTGTTTTGACTTTGGCTCAGAACGCATTGCTCGATGCCCAGCTTTTCTAGAGTTAATAGTCAGAATAGAGAAACATACGAGTGTCTGGGTTTTCGCTGCTGGTCATTCGAGTCAAGTGCAGGAGAGCAGAGATAGGTGATCAGGCGACTTTATTTGCCAAGAGCAATAACAGACGGGCGCAAACAGCTACACAACTCCAGCCAACCAGCAAAAGTGACAAGCGCATAATACCGTCAAGAATACAACCATAAGTTTCACCAAACAACCATAAGTTTTACAGGCAATGCCCAGGGTGAAAAAAACAGACTGGCGTGATACAATAAACACAATACAAAAACAATTCCACACAAAACATGGGGGGAACAGAGGAATATATATGTGCAGTGTGATTAGGGAATGTAAACCAGGTGTACGGGGAACAAGACAAAACAAATGGAACAAAAAAATTGGAACGGCGATGGCTAGAAGACCGGTGATATCGACCGTCAAACGCCGCTCGGACAAGGAGAGGAGCCGACTTCGGCGGAAGTCGTGACAGCGAGTTCTTCAAAGATCCAGAAAAAAATGATCATATGCATTTCTGGTGAAATAACCCAATGTTCATCTCCCAGGAACAATTAGCTAGCAATTGCAAGCTAGCAAAATGTCAATGAATGTTTCATGTGTGTTCGACATGCCCCCAAATTAATTAAGTTGATTTTGATATTTTAACCTGTGTGTTACCAACGTCGGGTGCTTCCATGTCATGGTTTGCATTTTCAACATCCTAATCAAATAGACTATGTCAATATCGACAAACAGAAAATAAATCCGTCCCTACCTTGTACCCGGTATCTAAGTTTAGGCTTGACAGTCTTCGAATGTCATTACACCTTTTGGTGTTTCGTAGCAGATATACGTTCATCAAATGGAGTGGCCGGTGCACAGTTTGGATGCTGGAATTATATTTTGGACAAAAGTGCGCAGGTAGCCTACAGGACTCATTTGAAGTAGCCTAATCAGATTAAAACATTGTGACTTAACATAAAGTTAATAGACAAATATGTAGGCTGTGTTGAAGCGTTAGGTTCTAGGTGCGCGAGGAATAGCCACTCGGAATTGGAGAAGAGGCAGAGTGCGTGTTAAACTTTGCTGTATAACTGGGCCTGCCGGGATCATATGTGGCCACATTATTATAGGATGACTTGGAAGAATGGTCACCCGCAACAGACAAGCTCATCTCAGTATCATCATTTAAAATACAGCTAGACTGGCCTTCCACTGTGCATTTCTATACTGTATCAACTGTCGGGAGTAGACCCACGACTGATCGGAATGGAATGAAACATTCAAATGACAGCGCTTTTGCGCCATTACTCAAATGACATTTTCATTGCAGTTTACAGCCTAGTGTCGGGATTTTGTACTCACTTGAAAACAATAATGGAATTATTCATTGCATTGTGGTGTTGTCTATATCATTTTATTGTCCCTAAACAAAATCAATAGGGGAGCTTTTTGAGCTGCATGTCTCGTTGTTCTTTCATGCATTATGACACACCTGGCCTCTCCCCTGCTTATCAGCAATTCCTTCTAGTTCTTGTGGATTTACAGTATATATAAAATTGGTGCAGATTAAATTATTTTATGTGTGGTAACTTTGCTAGTTAACCTATTGCAGATCTGGACAAACAATCCACCTACCACTTCTGCCACTACAGTGGGGCAAAAAAGTATTTAGTCAGCCACCAATTGTGCAAGTTCTCCCACTTAAAAAGATGAGAGAGGCCTGTAATTTTCATCATAGGTACACTTCAACTATGACAGACCAAATGAGGAAAAAAAATCCAGAAAAACACATTGTAGGATTTTTAATGAATTTATTTGCAAATTATGGTGGAAAATAAGTATTTGGTCACCTACAAACAAGCAAGATTTCTGGCTCTCACAGACCTGTAACTTCTTCTTTAAGAGGCTCCTCTGTCCTCCACTCGTTACCTGTATTAATGGCACCTGTTTGAACTTGTTACCAGTATAAAAGACACCTGTCCACAACCTCAAACAGTCACACTCCAAACTCCACTATGGCCAAGACCAAAGAGCTGTCAAAGGACACCAGAAACAAAATTGTAGACCTGCACCAGGCTGGGAAGACTGAATCTGCAATAGGTAAGCAGCTTGGTTTGAAGAAATCAACTGTGGGAGCAATTATTAGGAAATGGAAGACATACAAGACCACTGATAATCTCCCTCGATCTGGGGCTCCACGCAAGATCTCATCCCGTGGGGTCAAAATGAGCACAAGAACGGTGAGCAAAAATCCCAGAACCACACGGGGGGACCTAGTGAATGACATGCAGAGTGCTGGGACCAAAGTAACAAAGCCTACCATCAGTAACACACTACGCCGCCAGGGACTCAAATCCTGCAGTGCCAGACGTGTCCCCCTGCTTAAGCCAGTACATGTCCAGGCCCGTCTGAAGTTTGCTAGAGAGCATTTGGATGATCCAGAAGAAGATTGGGAGAATGTCATATGGTCAGATGAAACCAAAATATAACTTTTTGGTAAAAACTCAACTCGTCGTGTTTGGAGGACAAAGAATGCTGAGTTGCATCCAAAGAACACCATACCTACTGTGAAGCATGGGGGTGGAAACATCATGCTTTGGGGCTGTTTTTCTGCAAAGGGACCAGGACGACTGATCCGTGTAAAGGAAAGAATGAATGGGGCCATGTATCGTGAGATTTTGAGTGAAAACATCCTTCCATCAGCAAGGGCATTGAAGATGAAACGTGGCTGGGTCTTTCAGCATGACAATGATCCCAAACACACCGCCCGGGCAACGAAGGAGTGGCTTCGTAAGAAGCATTTCAAGGTCCTGGAGTGGCCTAGCCAGTCTCCAGATCTCAACCCCATAGAAAATCTTTGGAGGGAGTTGAAAGTCTGTGTTGCCCAGCAACAGCCCCAAAACATCACTGCTCTAGAGGAGATCTGCATGGAGGAATGGGCCAAAATACCAGCAACAGTGTGTGAAAACCTTGTGAAGACTTACAGAAAACGTTTGACCTCTGTCATTGCCAACAAAGGGTATATAACAAAGTATTGAGATAAACTTTTGTTATTGACCAAATACTTATTTTCCACCATAATTTGCAAATAAATTCATAAAAAATCCTACAATGTGATTTTCTGGATTTTTTTTCTCATTTTGTCTGTCATAGTTGAAGTGTACCTATGATGAAAATTACAGGCCTCTCTCATCTTTTTAAGTGGGAGAACTTGCACAATTGGTGGCTGACTAAATACTTTTTTGCCCCACTGTATGAATGGTGGATAGAGGACAAGGTAGACTATATTGACATGTGGTATGGTTAGCATAGTGCATAAGGGAAGCAGACGAGGAAATTTGCCAAAGATGGAATCTATTATATAGTAACGCCTGCAAAATAGTGAATGTAAACCAGGAGGAAAATGCACTACCCTCCCGTGCCTAATAAAAAACACACTCAACCCTCCCAAAAGCTAAAAGAAAACCCACCTATTTTGGACCACCCTCCACCCTAGTAACTGAGTGTAAAACACATTAAGAACACCTGAGTGTACAAAACATTAGGAAACACATTCCTAATATTGAGTTGCACCCTTTTTTGGCCCATGTTGACTCCAATGCTTCCCACAGTTGTGTCAAGTTGGCTGGATGTCCTTTTGGTGGTGAACCATTCTTGATACTCATGGGAAAGAGAAAAACCCAGCAGCGTTGCAGTTCTTGATTCAAACCGGTGTGTTTTGCACCTACTACGTACCATACCCCATTCAAAGGCCCTTAAATCTTTTGTCTTGCTCAATCACCCACGGAATGGCACACAAACACAATCAATCTCTCAATTATCTCAAGGTTAAAACATCCTTCTTTATCATGTCTCCTCCCCTTCATCTGTGTTGATTGAAGTGAATTTAACAAGTGACATCAATAAGGGATAATAGTTTTCACCTGGATTCACCTGGTCAGTCTATGTGATGGAAAAAGCAGATTCATAACGTTTTGTACACTCAGTATAGATGACTGGGTTGTAGAGGACAGCACTCTTGGCAAAGAAGGTTGGGGATGGTCATCATGACAGGGCTGAAGTTGGTTCCTTGATTGGTAAAGATGTACCAGGCCACTGTGGCGTAGGGCATCCAGCATGCCAAAAACGAGATGACCATTACGTTCACTTACTTCTCTGACCTCTGAGTGGTCTCTGACTCCCCCCTCACCCCAGTAATTTTCAAACTGTCCCTTACAGATCGAATCCGCATTAGGGGAAACAGTGCCACTGTTCACCCCAGTGTATTTGTTATTATTTTTGTTTTGTTCATGAAAACGGACGAGAGGAGCATTCGGCAGCGTGGTAAAATAAATTGCAGTGCATATCCTGCTGTCCTCGTGCAATGATGTCTGAGGGGGAAAAAACAATATTCGTTGTTAAGGATTCCAGCTTTAAAGCTTTCGGAGCTTTACAAACCAAACAAACGAAACCACGATGACCTTGTCTCTAGCCATAAGCACAAAGCAACCAGCGGATTTTGATTTGTTTGTTTAATGTTTACTCCATTCACTCAATCAAGCCATGTGCCTTGCATAGTTATGTTGATTTATGTTGTGCTTTCCCCAACCTCTAAATAAATAAGGAGCTAATGATTATGTCATGTCTGTCCTACCCGCTACAGCGTGTGTATCCTGGGGAACCGCACTCTGATCTCCAAGGGGTTTGACGTTTGTGCCAAGGTCATTGAGCGGGACAACGGCACAGTCACCACCAAACTGTGGAAGATTTTCTGTGACTCCGAGTTCCTCAATGCTACCTGTGATGAATACTTTGTAAACAACAACGTTTCTGAGATCCAGGGTATCCCAGGGGTCAGCAGTGGTATACTGGCTGGTAAGAGGTGCCCATTCAGAACGTATTGTAATCGAATGTAGTCTGTAGTAGAGCGATGTACTGGTACTCCACAAGAGGTATGTAATTATCTCTCTACTCTCTCTGTCTCTCTCTCTTTCTCTTTCTCTATTCTCTCTCTCTACTCTCTCTCTCTCTCACACAGAGAATCTGTTTGGTTACTACCTGGAGAAGGGAGATTTCTTGGAGAAGCGGGGGATCTCTGCCATGCAGGATCCTGAAGCTATCGTCACCAACTCCAACCGTTACGTCCTGGCTGATATCACCAGCTTCTTCACCCTGCTGGTGGGGATCTACTTCCCCTCCGTCACAGGTTAGTCACTGGGTCAAGGGTCAGGAGTCACTGCTGGGGACCGACTAGGTCAAGCTTATCCCAAAAAGACAGTATAGGTACAGGCTTTTGTTTCAGCCAAGCAGTAACCTGATTTATCTAATAACTTATATTAAGTTATTATAATTACATTAAAAATGTTACCTTATGAATTCAAAGTAAATACCAGATCAAAAGCACCACTCCTAGACCCAAGGAAACCAGCGAGAAACATTATTCCTGTTGTAATATCCACTTCATGGTGACAAATAGTGCCGTGAGAGTCTCTCCACAGGCCCAAATGCAGAGAGAGAGAGAGAGAAATACATTCCACAACTGATGACACAAAAGGAGCTGAATAGGGCGAAATGAGAGGAAGTAGAATTTCTGCCTAAAACCACATCAGCAGAAATTCTGGGGAATACATGAGTCACATTCCCACTATCATCCCAATGGCATAACAGCTGAATAAAATGCCCATTGTGTATGAACATTTGCTCTGTGACATACAGTATAGTATTATCAGTACTCATGTTTTGTGAGAGCTGCTCCTGGTTTGTTGAACACAGCACCAGTTTGCTGGATCATTTTTATAAACACAGTTGCTACAAGTAAAGAATACGTTTTGTTAAGGTCTTTTATCGAAAATTCTATTTGTTTTTTTGTTGTGCCTCCACTTTTTCACTTTCCAAAAAGCACTCCCTAGCACAGTATAATGAAAAAAGTCAAACGTGTGAAACAGAGGACAAGCCATTTCACATCAAGTGTGAAGGATGAGAATTGGTCCTGTTTAATCCTGTTTATATCTGTTCCTCTGCCTCCCAGGCATCATGGCTGGCTCCAACCGCTCTGGAGACCTGCGTGATGCCCAGAAGTCCATCCCCATAGGCACCATAGCAGCCATCACCACTACTTCTATAGTGTGTATCCTTTACTTAAGCCATAATGCGTAAAAATAAGTAAAAATAAGGGTTTTGTCATACCTGTGGTATACGGTCTGATATACCACGGCTGTCAGCCAATCAGCATGCAGGGTTCGAACCACCCGGTTTATAATACAGTATATACAGTGCATTCGGAAAGTATTCAGACACCTTGACTTTTTCCACATTTTGTTACACGACATCCTTATTCGAAAATTGATTCAATAGTTTTTCCCCTCATCAATCTCCACACAATACCCAATAATGACAAAGCAAAAACAGGTTTTTAGACAATTTTGCAAGTTTATTACAAATAAAAAAAATAAAAAAAAGTATTCAGACCCTTTACTCAGTACTTTGTTAAAGAACCTTTGGCAGCGATTACAGCCTCGAGTCTTCTTCGGTATGACGCTACAAGCTTGGCACACCTGTATTTGGGGAGTTTCTCCCATTCTTCTCTGAAGATCCTCTCAAAACCTGTCAGGTTGGTTGGGGAGCGTTGCTGCACCTTAATTTTTAGGTCTCTCCAGAGATGTTCGATCGGCTTCAAGTCTGGGCTCTGGCTGGGCCACTCAAGGACATTCAGAGACCGTTCCTGAAGCCACTCCTGCGTTGTCTTGACTGTGTGTTTAGGATCATTATCCTATTGGAAGGTGAACCATCGCCCCAGTCTGAGGTCCTGAGCGCTCTGGAGCAGATTTTCATCAAGGATCTCTCTTTACTTTGCTCCATTCATCTTTCCCACGATCCTGCCTAGTCTCCCAGTCCCTGCCGCTGAAAAATATCCCAACAGCATGATACTGCCAGCACCATGCTTCACCGTAGGGATGGTGCCAGGTTTCCTCCAGATGTGACGCTTGTCATTCAGGCCAAAGAGTTCATTTTGGTTTCATCCGACCAGAGAATCTTGTTTCTCATAGTCTGAGAGTCCTTTTGGCAAACTCCAAGCAGCCTGTAATGTGCCTTTTACTGAGGAGTGGCTTCCGTCTGGCCACTCTACCATAAAAACCTGATTGGTGGAGTGCTGCAGGTTGTCTTTCTGGAAGGTTATCCCATCTCCACAGAGGGACACTGGAGGTCTGTCAGAGTGACCATCAGGTCTTGGTCACCTCCTTGACCAAAGCCCTTCTCCCCCGATTGCTCAGTTTGGCCGGGCGGACAGCTATTGGAAGAGTCTTGGTGGTTCCCCTGGCAGTTCTACTGGAAGCGGAGCTGTCCATGGTTCTGAAACATGGTCCACTGCCAGTATTACTGAAGCGATGCTGTCCATTGCGCTGAAATCTGATTTGTACTTTCTCAGGGACTGCTGACGATAATACGCTGGAATAGTAACTATACTTTGTTTGAATAAACAATATGAAGCATTTGATCCTTTATTTAGGTTTATATTTCCTTGAGCTTTTGTAAATGCTCAGCTAACTTTGTTTGGGAGACAGTCTGCAGGTGTATTCCTTCACTGCTTCTCTCAGACATGTCTGCAGTGGTCCTGTTCGGGGCCTGTATTGAAGGGGTGGTCCTGAGGGACAAGTGAGTCATTAGTATTCTCCTATACATCCATTGCCTTCATTATTACTATACAGTGCCTAGTGAAAGTCTACAACCTCTTGCACAGTCTTCCCATTTTTCTGCCTTAAATTAAAACTAAAAAGGGAATACATTAGATTTTTTTTACAGATCTACACAACCTACTCCACATTTTCAAAGTAAAATTTTTTTCTCTCCAAATGATTAATAATAAAGATAATAATAAATGTCTTGATTGCATACGTTTTCACTCCATAGAGTAAATACTTGATAGAAGCAGCTTTGGCAGCCATTACAGATGTGAATCATTTTGAATAAGATTTTATCAACCTTGCACAACTCTAAGTGCAATGTATCCATTGCTTTTATTTAAATTGATCAAGCTCAGTAAACTTGGTTGTGAATCATTGATGGACAGCAATATTCAAACCTTGTCTCTGATTAAAGTGATGACTGAGACTGGACCATTCAGGAATCCTCACCACCTCTTGGAAAGCCATTCTGGAGTGACATTGGCATTAAAATGTGTATAGTTGTCTTGCTGAAAAATGAAACTCTGTCCCAGGGTTAGGTAAGTTATTACCTGGGCTTTGCTCCATATTAACTCTGGGGCATGAAGACATACGCAATCAATACATCAATCCCTTTTTAGATGTAATTTTCAGGCAGCAAAATGTGAAGACTGCGCAAGGGGTGTGTAGACTTTCACTAGCGACTGTAACTAACATACTCCCACTAATTTTCTATGTAATCAGATACAAAACATAGAACAACAAATAACTTTCAAAACACTGAGAATCCAAAAAACAGTTGTGTACACTGAATGTATTATGCAATGGAAGAGGCCAGTTGTTATAGCAAAAACATGAATTGAAAAAGGCAACTTAGAAATCTATCACTCTGACCTCAGGTTCGGTGAGGGGGTGAACGGTAACCTTGTGATTGGTACGTTGGCTTGGCCATCTCCATGGGTCATCGTGATTGGATCCTTCTTCTCCACCTGTGGGGCTGGGCTTCAGAGTTTGACTGGAGCGCCACGCCTCCTGCAGGCCATTTCTCGCGATAGCGTCATCCCTTTCCTTAAAGTGAGTACACACACACACACACACATTCATATAAAGGCAAATAAAACACTCTTTCACAACCACGCTAGCACAGCTATTTCTTGGAGTGGTCAATCAGCGAACGCGCACACACAACATTGGTAATGATCTGTATAGTAAATTTACTGTATACTATTACCAGAACCACAGCTACTACTGTTTTAATACCACATAGAGATTGTATCTGTTTGTTCCGAGCAATGTAAGTCCACTCTATTCAAATACCTCTCAAGTGTGTAGGAGCTAGCAGTGATTACTTATGTATGGCCCTACTATAGTCCAGGCTCAGGTTGACTTGCTGTGATGGAAGCTGTCTTTACCCCCCCTGCCAAACCCACCGTCTGCAGCTTGTGGGTAGATAGTGATTAATCACCCTGCAGCAGGGACCAGTGTGACCTGAATGAGAGAAAAGGAGACACTGAAACTCCTACTGTCCACTCAATTTTATACTACAATGTGCTGTGATTTAGGTTCAGGTGTGTGTGTGTGTGTGTGCATGCATGTGTGTTATTTTATTTTTTTATTTAACCTTTATTTTACTAGGCAAGTCAGTTAAGAACAAATTCTTATTTACAATGACAGCCTACCCCGGCCAAACCCAATTGTGCACCGCCCTATGGGACTCCCAATCACAGCCGGTTGTGAAACAGCCTGGAATCAAACCAGGCTCTGTAGTGACACCTCTAGCACTGAGATGCAGTGCCTTAGCCCGCTGCACCACTCGGGATAGTTAATAGTTCATTGTATCTCACTGTTGTGTGTTGTCTGTAGGTGTTTGGGCATGGCAAGGCCAACGGAGAGCCTACCTGGGCCCTGCTTCTCACAGCTAGTATCTGTGAGATTGGCATAATCATCGCCTCTCTGGACGCTGTTGCCCCCATCCTCTCCATGTAAGACAATCCCACATCTAATATTAATTTTGCTTCACCTTAAACACACTGTGGAGATGGTTATGTCTTGGTAGCAAGTACAGCTGTTCTGACTGAGTTCTCATTTCTGTCTGTGTAGGTTCTTCTTGATGTGCTACATGTTTGTCAACCTGGCCTGTGCCCTGCAGACTCTACTGAGAACCCCCAACTGGAGGCCTCGCTTCAAGTTCTACCACTGGTGAATTGAACAACTCAACATAGCAGGCATAGCTCTAGATCTTAGCTGTGGGATCATCACCAAAGAGTGCTAATATTCCCAGGTGTGAAACAGTCTACTATAGCATTTATGTCTGGCACCGGATATCTGGCCAGGCCAAGTAGGTTTCTGTTAGGAAGCTGTTATTTACCTGAATAGTCTGCCAGAGACACTGTGGGAATCCGGAGCCTGTCTTAGCCTATATTAATCCTCTATTGGCAAGACCACAACAACAGCAGACAGAGAGACAAGATTTCCTGTCTCCAATCTCTGGCCATTATTATGATTAGTAAGTGGTGTGACTCTAGCAGCAACAAACAACAGACTGAGGATGTGACTTCCTGTTCTTCTGCCCCCCACAGGGCTCTCTCCTTCCTGGGCATGAGCTTGTGTCTGTCACTCATGTTCATCTGTTCCTGGTACTACGCCATTGTTGCCATGGTGATCGCTACCTGCATCTACAAATACATTGAGTTCGCTGGGTGAGTGAGCTTCCAGTCCTTGGACTACAAAGCAGAGAAAAATTGCAACTAAGAAATAATAAATCACTTCAAATGGGTTTTTCCCAGAGCCAAGACCCATAACAGACTTGGCTGAGTCTAGAGAGAAAAGTTGTCTTTCTCCGTTTTCTTAGCAAATTATCCTGATTCTGTTCAGAGGGTTATCAAGTTGTATTAACTTAGTCACACTGATTAATGTGGCTGCTTGAGAAAAACAGGGAGTCTATATTGATGTACCAGCACTTATGTTATTCTCACACATGGGCCATCCAAAAATAAATTTGAATGAAATATAAATCAAACTGGAGATTTTCAAATACAATGGTTAAACACTGTTGGGATGTCCTTATATTCATTAGTAACTCACACTCACAGGTTATTAAACCCACACACTTAGTATCAGTGAACATTTCAGTTCATTCATGGTCGTTCGAATCGAACTCTCTGCGTGGTGGTGTGTGACAGGGCGGAGAAGGAATGGGGAGATGGTATACGTGGCATCTCGCTCAGCGCTGCTCGCTTTGCCCTCATGAGGCTGGAGGAGGGACCGCCTCACACCAAGAACTGGAGGTCAGTGACTCACAGAGAGGCTAAATGCCATCTACTCACATCTATAAAATAGACTTCTATTATTGCACAAGCTTTATTCATCATCTGTACCATACTGAACTCAAGGGAAATGTACAGTTACAGTCAAACGTTTGGACACACCTACTCATTCAAGGGTTTTTTTTTTTTTTTTTACTATTTTCTACATTGTAGAATAAGAGTGAATACATCAAAACTATGAAGTAACACATATGGAATCATGTAGCAACCAAAAAAGCGTTGAACAAATCAAAATATATTTTATATTTGAGATTCTTCTAAGTAGCCACCCTTTGCCTTGATGCCAGCTTTGCACACTCTTGGCATTCTCTCAACCAGCTTCACCTGGAATGCTTTTCCAACAGTCTTGCCGGAGTTCTCACATATGCTGAGCACTTGTTGGCTGCTTTTCCTTCACTCTGCCATCCAACTCATCCCAAACCATCTCAGTTGGGTTGAGGTTGGGTGATTGTGGAGGAACAGTTATAAAACTGTACGGAGGATTCACATCATTCACGTTAAAAGAAACACAGAAAGTGCTTACGCACAAAAATATTCTGATTTATAACACATCCCACGCCGGTTTCCCTTTATAAACCACAATCAACTCGAAATTTGGTGCACGTGAGCGAGCGTCTTGTCCCACCCTTTTAACGCCCATAGTTGCCTATGAATAGTCAGTGAAACACCCCCAATTAATATTCCTCCATAATGACTGCATGACAAAAATGACAGCTAAAAAAAAAGAAATTTCACCCAGTGTGAAATAGAAGTTATTGTAGGGGAGGTTGAAGCAAGAAAAAAGATGTTGCTTGGTGGACACAGTGTGGGCATTACAAAAGCCAAAAAGGCGTTAGAGCGGCAGCATGTGGCAGGCGCTGTGAATGCTGCTGGCTCAGAAGGTCGGACCATCTCAGAAATAAAAAAAGACGTGGTCCTGACATAAAAGTGGAGGCCAAAAAGAGGCACCGTCAACGCTCTTAACGAGGTTTCCAAGGAGTTGAAGTGGGACAGGCAAGGCTTGGTTTCTGTGGGTGCTTCTCTGTGAAGCTGGGCCCACTACAGCACAGAGATCCAAGAGAACAGCTCTTGGTAATCAGAATCAAATCAAATGTATTTATATAGCCTTTCTTACATCAGCTGATATATCAAAGTGCTGTACAGAAACCCATTATAAAACCCCAAACAGCAAGCAATGCAGGTGTAGAAGCACGGCTCATACGCCACTTATCATCATTGGTCTCTGAAAATTCGCTCTCTCCAAATTCTTCCATTCGCCAAATCTTCCAACAGTGCCAAAGCAGCCATTGTGCATCATTACACATTGTAATTGCATGCCATTTTATACCCACCCATTTGATTGTCAAAGCTACCCAATTGCGTAACATCTTCAGGTGTGGTAATTACCCGATTGTAACTGACAATGACAGGACTGACAATGACATTATCACATTGACAGTTCTACGCAACGAACATGTAATAACGATATGCAGTTTGAAGTCGGAAGTTTACATACACCTTAGCCAAATACATTTAAACTCAGTTTTTTACAATTCAAGACATTTAATCCTAGTAAATATTCCCGGTCTTAGGTCAGTTAGGATCAACACTTTATTTTAAGAATGTGAAATGTCAGAATAATAGTAGACAGAATTATTAATTTCTGCTTTTATTTCTTTCATCACATTCCCAGTGGGTCAGAAGTTTACATACACTCAATTAGTATTTGGTAGCATTGCCTTTAAATTGTTTAACTTGGGTCAAACATTTCGGCTAGCCTTCCACAAGCTTCCCACAATAAGTTGGGTGAATTTTGGCCCATTCCTCCTGACAGAGATGGTGTAACTGAGTCAGGTTTGTAGGCCTCCTTGCTCGCACATGCTTTTTCAGTTCTGCCCACAAATGTTCTATAGGATTGAGGTCAGGACTTTGTGATGGCCACTCCAATACCTTGACTTTGTTGTCCTTAAGCCATTTTGCCACAACTTTGGGAGTAAGCTTGGGGTCATTGTCCATTTGGAAGACCCATTTGCAATGTCTTGAGATGTTGCTTCAATATATCCACATAGTTTTCCTCCCTCATGATGCCATCTATTTTGTGAAGTGCACCAGTCCCTCTTGCAGCAAAGCAACCCCACAACATGATGCTACCACCCCCGTGCTTCACGGTTGGGATGGTGTTCTTCGGCTTGCTAGCCTCCCCCTTTTTCCTCCAAACATAACAATGGTCATTATGGCCAAACAGTTCTATTTTTGTTTCATCAGACCAGAGGACATTTTGCCAAAAAGTATGATCTTTGTCCACACGTGCAGTTGCAATCTGTAGTCTGGCTTTTTTATGGCGGTTTTGGAGCAGTGGCTTCTTCCTTGCTGAGCGGCCTTTCAGGTTATGTCGATATAGGACTCGTTTTACTGTGGATATAGGTACTTTTGTACCCGTTTCCTCCAGCATCTTCACAAGGTCCTTTGCTGTTGTTCTGGGATTGATTTGCACTTTTTGCACCAAATTACATTCATCTCTAGGAGACAGAACGCGTCTGTTAAGAAGGAAAGAAATGCCACATATTAACTTGTAACAAAGAATACCAGGTAATTACCTAATGAAGCTGGTTGAGAGAATGTCAAGAATGTGAAAAGCTGTCATCAAGGCAAAGGGTGGCTACTTTGAAGAATCTCAAATATAAAATATATTTTGATTTGTTCAATACTTTTTTGCTTACTACATGATTCCATATGTGTTATATCATAGTTTTGATGTCTTCACTATTATTCTACATGGTAGAAAATATTACAAATAAACAAAAACCCTTGAATGAGTAGGTGTCTAAACTTTCGATTGGTACTGTATTTGTTTTGTAGGTAACACATGCATTTTCAAGTGTGTTCAAAAACAGACATTACATCAACAGGCCATGTCTATCCCATGTTTTCTGTCGGTTTCCAGCTTTAGTTACTTTCTCTGTAAGTCTGAATGTGATTTGATATTCCTCCTGGTTAGGCCTCAGATCATGGTCCTGGTGAGCGTGGATGCAGAACATAATGTAGAGCAGCCCCGTCTGCTGTCCCTGACCAATCAGCTGAAAGCAGGAAAAGGCCTGACCATTGTGGGCACCTCGGTGGTGGGCACATACCTCAACAACCATGCAGAGGCCCAGCAGGCAGACCAGGTCAGTATTGTCTGAGACAAACACACAGACACAGACACATACACTGATGAATCATTGATTAATAATTTATAACACCCTGGTCTCTGGCCCTGCCCCCTCTCCCACTGTGTGCTCCAGGTTCTGAGGAAGCTGATGGAGACCGAGAAGGTGAAGGGTTTCTCCCAGGTGGTGATCTCCTCCAACCTGAGGGACGGAACCTCCCACCTGATCCAGGTCGGGGGACTGGGAGGCTTGAAGCACAACACTGTGCTGGTCAGCTGGCCACGCACCTGGAAACAGGCTGAGGACAACCTGCGCTTCAGGAACTTCATTGGTGAGTTAAAGAAGTGGTCAGAGGAGAAGTTTTTCCATAGGCTAACTATGCTTTGGATGGTTTTGTGTGTTATCATCATTATATGCCAACTCCTGTTCAATCTATTTGAAGAGGTGGTTAGGGAGACGACTGCAGCCAGCATGGCCCTGCTGGTCCCTAAGAACATTGCGGCCTACCCGTCCAATGGAGAGCGCTTCACTGAAGGCCATATTGACGTGTGGTGGATCGTCCATGACGGAGGCATGCTGATGCTGCTGCCCTTCCTTCTGCGCCAGCACAAGGTGGGAACCAACGGCCCTATTTGGACCCCATTTGGGGATTTGGAGAGATAGCACATGCCACCTGGCACAGACGTCAATTCAACGTCTATTCCACGTTGTTTCAACTGAATTTCATTGCAATAACGTGGAAACAATGTTGATTCAACCAGTGTGTGCCCATTGGGATGTTTTTCAGTGTTGGTTATTGAGATATCAGTCGTAGACTTCCATGTGTTGACAGGTGTGGAGGAAGTGTAAGATGCGTATCTTCACCGTGGCCCAGATGGACGACAACAGCATCCAGATGAAGAAAGACCTGATCACCTTCCTGTATCACCTGCGTATCGATGCTGAGGTCGAGGTGGTGGAAATGGTGAGAGACAAAAACGAAAAACTATTATATGCTCTATAAATTGATTTATTGGTGAGAGAAATAGCATTTCAGTCGAATACTGTGCATGGATATGTGTTTTAACACCCATGTCCCTTTTTAGCATGACAGTGACATCTCGGCTTATACATATGAGAAGACTTTAGTGATGGAGCAGCGCTCACAGATCCTCAAACAGATGCACCTCACCAAAAACGAGATGGAGAGAGAGGTAAAGCCCTGACACATCCCATGTAATATGTACAGTATAACTCATACATAGGTAACTGAATATGATTTTATATGATCAGTGTAGTTGTTAGCGATCACCAAACAAAGCCCATAGTGTCCAAAAAAAGCTCCTAAGTAGTTTCTCTAACACCCTTCATTACCAGCCATCATCACTCACCCAATTTTAAATGCCAGCAACAGGGCAATGCAGCGTGTGAATGATTATAATTACTGAGCTGGTTTTAAAATGTAATCTGTGCGTCTGCACTTGCCCAGTTTGATCTGTCTCGTTAATCAAGAAAGCAGACTAAGCAACAATAACATATCAGGGAATCTAAGATACCCCGCGAGGATTTACAGAACAACCTGTGTGATCTTACAAAGAAGTCTTCATTCTATAATGTCATGCATTTCTAGAAAATCGACTTCAAATATGCATCAAATCTGCTTTGTGTTGAGCAAATTATAATATGTCAAGTGTTGACACATTTCTTTTATGTGATTTCCTGAAGTGTTGCAACAGCACCCTCATATCTCGACTCAAACGCTCATGTTTGAACTCATTGTATCTGTTAAAAGTTCAAATCCCTTGTTGCTTTGACTACCGCAGATCCAGAGCATCACTGATTCATCCCGTGGTTCTATCCGTCGTAAGAACCCGTCTAACCTGCGGTCTCAGCAGAGCAGTGAGGAGCCGGCTGGAGTCAGCGTGGTGGAGAAACCGGAGGAGGAGGTACAGCAGTGTCATCTTACCTAACTCACTGACAGTGGCGGTCGGTGCCGTTTAAGATTAGAGAAGATTATACTTTTTTTCATGAGCATGCCCTTGTTTCTATTGCAGCATATTGGATGACTGTCATTCATATTCCATTCTCCCAGTTCAATGTAACAGCGATAGGTTAAGGCTACTACACGATGCTCAAATTTTCCCTATCATAAGGTTGCTACAACCAAACCTACGAATGAAAGTTTGCAACTTAGGTGCACACAGGTCAAGAGAAACATTTGCCTGCTTCTAGCTGATCTATGGTGTAATAATTAGTCCAACAGTTGCAAACAAGAGTTTCTATTGGACTAATTCAGGCATGTTTATCCCCGTTTCGTTCCGTTTGCTTCCATTTAAGAAATGTTTTTAACAGAATCGGTGGAATGAATACACGCGTAAACACGTTTCACTTTCATATTAGCCACGTCGTGTTCCTTCTCGCATCTATGCACTCTCCTCCTCTCACCTTTTCCCTTTGCTTGTTGACTTCAATGCACAACACATCAGCTGTATGTGACCAGGTGAACAACCTTTCCAAGCCAAACCATATCCGCTACACACAGCCTAGATCGTTGTCACCATATTAGCTAAAGTAACGTTATAGTCAACATAGCTAATAGAACGAATGCATTAGTAAACCCGCTACAATCATGAAGCAATGTTACAGTTTACATTCAGTAAGAAGTTTAGCACTTACACCGGCGGGCCCCGGTGGCAAGAAATTAGTAAAACCAAAAGCTTACCTTGACTTGGAAGAGTTCCAGTGTTGTGTTGGATAGTCATAGCCAGCTAGCTAACATAACATCCCTCTCTTTGAGCAGAGTGTTTGAGTAGGCTAAACTAGCTAGTTGCATTTTGCTAGCTAGTTTAGCTATCATTTTGGAATAAATGAATTAGTTCCTAACTGTTCAACTATTTTCTTTCTCTATCTTTGAGTCAACTACTCACCACGTTTTCTGCACTGTACTGCTAGCTAGCTGTAGCTTATGCTTTCAGTTCTAGATTCATTCTCTGGTCCTTTGATTGGGTGGATTGGGTCAGTTCATGCTGCAAGAGCTCTGATAGGTTGGAGGACGTCCTACGGAAGTTGACATAATTACTGTATAAGTCTATGGTAGGGGTTGAGAACCAATGTACCCAGAGGAGGGCGGAAACTAGCTGACCTTCGTCTCTACACCATGGTGCTACCCTACAGAGTGCTGTTGATGCTAATGTAGACCTTCATTGCAAAACAGTGTGTTTTAATCAATTATTTAGTGATGTGAATAAATTTAGTATAGTTTTATCTAAAAAGTAATTTAAAAAATAAAGTTTTCCAATTTTTATTTGTATTAAATTCACTGAGGAGGATGGCCCTCCCCTTTCTCCTCTGAGGAGCTTCCACTGCTCTTTGATAACCCTTTGTAGTATAATTTAATAATATATGCCATTTAGCAGGCACTTTTATCCAAATCGACTTGCATCCATGCGTGGATACATTTTACATATGGGTGGTCCTGGGAATCAAACCTGCTATCCTGGTGTTGTAAGTGCCATGCTCAGCCAACTGAGGTGCAGAAGATGACTCTATCAGTCCTTCATTCTGCTGTTTAAACTTTCTTCTTATTTCACACCATCTTTCACATCCACTGCATTTTTCTTTGTTCTACAGTCTATCCTCTTTCTCATCTCTAGGCCTACTGCATTACCTAATCCTCTGTCCTCTGTCAAAATGCCAATTCTCTCACTTTGACATTGTCCTCCGGCGTGTAGCATTTTAAGGAGACCTTTTCCTCCGCAGCATAAAGAAGGGATATGACAGAGCAGCATCTTACATACTTGCTTTGCTATAAATGACCCAATTGTGCTTTCAACTCACTGCCTAGTGGCGGTCTGGTGTTTTTGATGTGTCACCCCAACCGACAGATGTCTCTTTCTTTCCTTCACCCTCTCACGTTGTCGTGCGGTTCCCTCCTCTTAGTCTGTGGCTGTCTCCCGCCCTAAACAGGTGCAGCTGATCCACAATAAGAACGCTACCCCCACCAGCCCCACGTCTCCCATCACGCCTGCAGGGGGAGTTGCCACCCCCGGGTCGGAGGTGCAGATGACCTGGACAGACAAGGCTGAGCACCAGGCCGCGGCAGCCCACCCAGAGCAGGGCGGGGTCAAAGACATCTTCAACATGAAGCCGTGAGTCTGCTTTCACTTTCACTTTCAATCACATCGTGTCCAAAGGCTTATGTGGACATCAGCTACTTCCAAAGTAAACAGAAGATAAGGAGAAAGTATGTATACGTTGTTGCTGTTGGGGAGTGGCAGTGGTTTAAAAGCTAGTTTCAGGAGTAATGGCCCAAAAGTTTGAAAGGCTTTTGCACAGCACAACTTCTCAATGTATCTTCAGTATTGTAAAGAGTCATCTTTGCATTGTCATTCTCTTCTTACCATGCTGCAGGGAGTGGGAGAGCCTGTAAGTATTACATTGTCATGAGGTTTACATTTCTTTCATGCAAAAATAGCAGTAATGACTCAACATCCACCCTGTACTGTATTTCTTCCTCACCTGTCTGTCCCATTAGGAACCAGTCCAACGTGAGGCGCATGCACACAGCTCTGAGGCTCAACGAGGTCATCATGAAGAAGTCCAAGGATGCCAAACTGGTTCTGCTGAACATGCCCGGACCACCCAAGAACCGCATGGGAGAGGAAAACTGTATCCTATCACTTCTTTGGCATGATGTATCATATTATTGCCTACTGTATTATATGATATTATATTATAACATTATGTGGCTTATACTGTCATTTAAGTAAGTGAAACCAAAGAGCTATACAAGATAGCAAATAGCTTTCATGAATAGGCTATGAACGCCAGTTGTGAAAACGTGCATATTCCTTAACTCTAATCATCTGTCAGATATGGAGTTCCTCGAGGTCCTCACCGAGGGTCTCAACCGGGTCCTCCTAGTACGTGGGGGTGGACGTGAGGTCATCACCATCTACTCCTGAGAAAACAACCTCAAATCAAAACATCAACCCCACCACCCACTCACCTAGCATCTTAATGGTTTATGGCCCCTGCTTCTATTCCCTCTACACTTTTACTCCCGTCACATCCCTCACATCCCACTAACACCCCTCCCCAGACACACACACACACACACACACACACACACACACACACACACACACACACACACACACACACACACACACACACACACACACACACACACACACACACACACACACACACACACACACACACACACACACTCATAACATATCAGCTCACTTTGCACCATGTAGTTAGCCCCCTAAAGGCACTGGCTGAATTCTCATTTACTATCAGTCACCCCCACCAGCATTATGGCTGCTCCTCCCATCATCTAGAAAGCTGTGGCATCAACCTGTTTAGGTTATTTTATGGCTATCAGATCACTAGATTCCAAATGGCACATGAGTTTCTTCTTATGCTGAGGAGTGAACATATCCCAAAGACAAATTATTCCCCAAACTTCAAGTAATTTCTGTTTGGTAGACCCACGGTTTTTGTTCTGTTTGTCCTTGTGTTTTATTTGACCTGTCTGTCAATATTGTTGCTTTTCTTCTTCTTTTTGTAGGGATGTGGGTTACTTGCAAGAGAGGGATTGATATCTTCTCATTGCTGGTCTATTTGATTTTGCACTTTGATTTATTCATCTGTTCATGTATTTAGAGGATACACTTCATATCTTTTTCTCTCTTTGTTGTTGCACATTAGTTTATTTTAAATGTAATGTACGACATGATGTGTTGAGGGAAGGGGATGGGTTGAGAATTCATCAATCACCATCAACATGTCTTCCTATGGATTTTCACCTCGGGGACAAGGTCAGTTGACGAATCGTGAGCAGCAGCACAGTCTATATCAATTTGAAGGAAGGATAACTGCATGCATAGGCACAGCACA
Source organism: Salvelinus namaycush (assembly GCF_016432855.1). Taxonomy (NCBI): domain Eukaryota; kingdom Metazoa; phylum Chordata; class Actinopteri; order Salmoniformes; family Salmonidae; genus Salvelinus; species Salvelinus namaycush. Next base: position 41,427,516 of record NC_052320.1, read on the forward strand.
CAGTGACGTGTGGAGGAGACAGGCAAACTGCTACTAGGACGCTGTTGTCAGGGTTGAGGTCAACTTCATACCAGTCCGTTCACAGACGGGAGTTGAAATGTAATCGATTAATCGAATGAATTACATTTCTCACTGAACTCACTGAATACTGATGGTTGGTGTTGTTTACCGTAAATAGTGTGCTTTGTCCTATCATTTAATACATACTGTTACCAGCTGCACCTGATGCTCCTCCTGATCAGTGACTAGTGCTGACACGACTTTTAGGTGGCATAAACTATTGTTATTACAGTTATACAACTGTAAGGAGAAACCCTGAAAATGTATTGATATAAAGTAGATGTCAAGAAACTACTGTGTTACAATCTAAAACAAAAGTCCATGTGTTTGAAACTATAATACCAAATGGCAACAATTTGAATATATTACCATGTAGTCTACATTAGAAAATGTAAATTTCTCATTTAGAGACACTCATAAATATATAATGTTTGTGATACACTGATATATTTGAGTAAATACCTCTGTTTTTCTTTATCATCATTTGGTTTACACTAATTCCAGTCTAGAAATGTGAATTCTACAATTCTTGCCAAATACAAATATACAAATTGTGCCATAGGACAATAAATAACTTTTTGATACAAACCTCTTTTTAGTACAAAGGCAAAACGATGTAGAGAATGGACAAACTATGCTTTAGATGGAAATTAGCAGTGAAATTACAACTGGTTTGAATTGATAGTTTTGAACCCATCCGAAATCTTCACAACCTTGGACTAGAATGGGAAGAAACCATTTATTTTCAGTGTGGCACACCTATTTATTTGCTAAATAGAATATGACTGTGAATCCCTATGTTCTGCATATTTACAAAGGTATGTCTAAAGAATCAACCCTGGAATAATACATTAATCATATTAATTATTTTTGTAAACAAATATTATACAGATATATGTACATACAGGTAGACCTCATATTTGCAAAGATTTAACATGTTAGTTTCTGTGCACTGGATGGCACTGTTGAACACGTGATAGAAACATAGGATATATGATATACATTTGTATGATATTGTTTTCAGAAGAAAATTATTGAATTAAATTTACTGAATAGTTTACGTAAAAACAATATATTTTGTGTGTGATGTACACTGTATTCTGTGAAGGATATTCTTTATCTAACATATTATGACATATTATAGATGTTCAAAAAATTTTAAAGCTGCTATTCTGATTGATGTGTATATATTGAACCAAAAACAAAAATGTAAAGAAATCTATAAATCAGATTGGGGACTAGGAAGGGTATACAGGGTTCGAGTTACTTGGGTAGCAAGGCAGGGATGTTTGACACTAGTCAGTGGTTTTCAACACTGTCCTTGAGGTTCAACAGTCAGCTACAGTTTGCTCCAGCAAATCCCATAGTTCATGAAGTTATTGACCTGGACATGACACTGTTTTCTTTGTGAAAAAATATGAAAGAATTTATAGCTGACGTTAGTCAATCAACATCTCCACTGAGCATTGTTTAGTTGGAGAAAATGTAGATTCAAGCCACAAAACGATATTTTGAACTTGAAATTGAAGGGCAGGTCTAAGGGCAGATGAAAATATATACAATCCTTCATGGAGTTTATTTGAGATATTATTAAATATTCAGTTGTTACCCAAATATACTTCAACGTATGCTGAAATCAGTGAGGGGACAGACCTATTTAGGTGTTTGACAGGTCCCATAGATACCAGTAAGACACTCCGGATTTGTTGACAGCTCTAAGCTGAGGGAGAGGTGATGAGGTCTGGGGTTAGATAGTGGTAGATAGTTATCCTCAGTCAGCACACTTTTTAAGTGGCACACAAATACTACAGAAAAAAAACAAAATAATATAATCTTGGAAATATTTAACTATACAATCTATAATAGTATTGAAGTAAAATATAAATACTATAACGTATATACAGTAACTGGACATATGAATATGATATGACTTGTTTAAAAGTTGATGGTTGAAAACAATGTATTTATTTATATTCCTGTTGGCATGGTGTTTGTAACAGTAGTTTCATATGGTATCCTTTTAGACAGGAGTTGGTTAGTTGTCATGGAGGACAAGACACTTAGCACACAGTTGTGTCACTTTTCTTCTCACTCAACAGTTTTTTTTTTTCGGATAAATGAATGCATGAAGAAAATTGTCCAAAGTTTATCTTTTGAGTTCAAAATAGGTAGTTGATATGTCTCAGATATCCCAGACCTAGGGCAAGAGCTGGAACATTGTTTACATTGTGGGAGGCAACCTGTCTGCCTAGGGAAACTAGTAATTGAGTCAATATGTTTGGCCTCAGTCATCATTTAACTACAGAAAACATGAAAAGATATGGAGATTTGGAACTGTGGAATACGATTTGAGTGTTAAATCTCTGGTATATATGCAATACAAACCTACTGTAAACCTAAAACACAAGACATTTCTTGGACATACACTGCCGTTAAAAAGTTTGGGGTCACTAAGAAATGTCTGTTTTTGAAGGAAATGCAATTTTTTTTGTCCATTAAAATAACATAAAATTGATCTAAATACAGTGTAGACATTGTTAATGTTGTAAATAACTATTGAAGCTGGATATGGCGGATTTTTAATGGAATATCTACATAGGCGTACAGAGGCCCATTATCAGAAACCATCATTCCAGACACTCTAATGTACTTGTCCTCTTGCTCAGTTGTGCACCGGGGCCTCCCACTCCTCTTTCTATTCTGGTTAGAGACAGTTTGCGCTGTTCTGTGAAGGGAGTAGTACACAGCGTTGTACGAGAACTTCTGTTTCTTGGCAATTTCTCGCATGAAATAGCATTCATTTCTCAGAACAAGAATAGACTGACAAGTTTCAGAAGAAAGTTACTTGTTTCTGGCCACTTTGATTCTGTAATCGAACCCACAAATGCTGATGCTCCAGATTCTAAACTGGTCTAAAGAAGGACCGTTTTATTGCTTCTTTAGTCAGGACAATAGTTTTGCGTTGTGCTAACATAATTGCAAAAGGGATTTCTAATGATCAATTAGCCTTTTAAAATGATAAAGTTGGATTAACTAACACAATGTGCCATTGGAACACCTCTGTACGCCTATGTAGATATTCAATAAAAAATCTGCTGTTTCCAGCTACAATAGTCATTTACAACATTAACAATGTCTACACTGTATTTCTGATCAATTTTATGTTATTTTAATGGACAAAAAATGTTGCTTTTCTTTCAAAAACAAGGACATTTCGAAGTGACCCCAAATGTTTTAACGGTAGTGTATATATTTATTGGAAATTTATATTTTGTCAGAATAGGAGTTCAGCTGTGTCCATCCCCATATCAACAGTTTGACATGGACGAAAAATGTTGTCCGGCCTTGGGAGTACACTAATGAGCCTACTGTTATTGCGTGAGGACGATGTTTAAATTGCCTCATTCTTCTGAATCAAGTAGATCCATCCATTTTTGTGCGTGGGGTTATTGGGTACATGAGATGGCAAGTGCTGGAGCCGTAGAACTATAGAGCTTAAATATCTATGGTTGGAAAATGACTGTGTTGGCACACGGATGTATGTTGTGCAGATACTGTGTATGTTTGGCTACAGCATGGCTCTTAGATATGTGGTTTCTAAAGACACATAAGATTTCCCCTATAACCTGCCAATCTACTGATCCACCAGCAGTGTGACTGTGGTAGTTATCAATATTATCAAAGACAACAAAATCAGTGACAGAATTGTTGCAGTAAAGCTGCCATCCTTCAGGTGTTTCCAAAGTATCATGTCCCAATATACATTAGAATCCTTCCTTACAGCAACAAAGATGTCAGATAATTTACATCCATTTTTTAACATGGTGTGAAAAGGGCTCTCGAATCCATGTATTCTTACCATGTTACATTGGACCTTGCCTTGCTGACTACATTGAAACCATGAGATATGAAAGTGTTCATCAGGAATGCACTTCTGTTTACAACCCTGTCAAATAACTTGACCAATTTAATTCGACCACCGCTTAATTAATGTAGAATCCAACATGTTATATTGCTGCGAGGCTATTTGTGTCAGTCCAAAGCAGATACAGGCATTGCACTGTGATAGTTCTAGCGCATATGTGCACAAATGTGAATAACTGTGACTTGTTCAATGCATGCAAGTAATGTACACTGAGTGTACAAAACATGAAGAATATTCGACAGGGCATAGACTCTACAAGGTGTCGAAAGTGTTCCACGAGGATGCTGGCCCACGTTGACACCAATGCTTCCCACAGTTATGTCAAGTTGGCTGGATGTCCTTTGGGTGGTGGACCATTTTTGAAACACACAGGAAACTGTTTAGCGTGATAAACCCAGCAGTGTTGCAGTTCTTGACACAAAACGGTGTGCCTGGTACCTTCTACCATACCCTGTTCAAAGGCACATAAATATTTTGTCTTGTCCATTCACCCACTGAAATGGCACACATACACAATCCATGTATCAATTGTCCTAAGGCGTAAAAATCATACTTTAGCCTGTGTCCTCCCCTTCATCTACACTGATTGAAGTGAAATCAATAAGGGATCGTAGCGTTCACCTAGATTCACCTGGTCACTCTATGTCATGGAAAGAGCAGGTGTTCTTAATGTTTTGTCCACTCAGTGCATTCTACAGTTTGTTTCTGCAATGTAATATTCATTTATTTATTTTACAATTTAGATAAAGAATTTGGCCACAAGTATTTCATTAACAGTGTGAAACTAATCACAGGGGTCATATAAATAGAATGGTCCTCCTGAGAATATTTTCTCAGTAGGCCTACCTGTTTATACATGTTGATTTAGATTGAACATGTATTATTATGCAATTATTTAACTACAACACAGATGACTTGCCCCCCAAAACAATTATGTTAGGTTGCATACGTCAGCTACTTCCAGTGTAGTGTAATCATTAAAGTCACAAGGGAAATAAAACTTAAATCAACAATAACATTAGAAGGGCTATTCAGTCCAAAGAAATCTAGATACATAATTATTTTTGGAGAACGTTCCTCCATATCTGTGTCTCAAATGACACCCTTTATTTGCAATTATGTGCATATTTGGACTTTTGAAATATACCCCATGCTCCCATTTTATGTACTAATTCCAACTGCTGTACTGCACAACCACCCCATATTCTTCTAAAATAGCAATTGATTCTTGATTTAAGCAAGGAACTTTTTTGTTGTTTTTTCACTGAGGATGATACATAGTGTGAGGGGGATTTGGTAGCTTTTACTGAGAATGCACTACTGTGTGTTCAGTATTCTAGTTCCCTCAGACTTTAGAACCTAGTATATGCATGTAGGTGTGTCGTTTTCATGACAGTAAAGTAAACCTCAACACGTTGTATTAATGTTGAATAAGCCTCCTTTTTTTAGAAGGTAGATTTTTTGTGCAACCCTCATGATTCCTTCATCATCTCGAGAAGTGTGAGCACTTAATGCGAGCAAGAAAAGAAAAAACAAGAACTAGTGTTTCTAAATCTTCACTTATGATACTGTATTTATACTTGGTCCATAGGAGCATTGTAATGCATTTTTAAATGTAGAAATTGGTGTAGTTCTAAAGATAGATATATTGATTAGTAGGTGTTTTGTGTTCACAATTTTATGTTCACACTCCTAGCAACAAAAGTGATGATGTAGAGTAAAAATGTAGTGTGTGTGTGTGTGTGTGTGTGTGTGTGTGTGTGTGTGTGTGTGTGTGTGTGTGTGTGTGTGTGTGTGTGTGTGTGTGTGTGTGTGTGTGTGTGTGTGTGTGTGTGTGTGTGTGTGTGTGTTAGAAATGACGGTGTATGTACCTGTAAGGAAAGGATAAAGACATAACATCTGTAAATACATCAATAACTATCAAAGTAGAACTTAGATGTTTAATTTGTGTGTCAATGCAAGTTGAATATTTTACAGATATAGACATATGTATTATCTATTGTGTTCAATAAGGATATATAAACAGTTGTTTTACCATGTTGTTTTACCATGTCAAAGGCTTATACATCAACAATGGTTAATGGTTTCCTCAAACCATTTTATAGATTTGTCTGTACAAAATGCAATAAACTAAAGTAATTTTATTACAACTTTGCTTGCAGGTATATGCTTTGTTTATTATCAAACTATAATCTCACTAAACACAAAAAATGCTCATCTTTAGTCCAGTGACATTTCGTAGAAATACTTTGACTTGTGCTATATGCAGTATCGGTGATCTATATCTATCTATATTAGTTACTATGCTGTTACTAAGCAGTAATGTATTACAAAAGTGTTATGTTACAACACCAAATAGGAAGTGCACATGCGCACTATTGGGCTGGGGGCCGTATTTCCCTTTTTGATTCATTTATTTTTTGTTTAATTTGTTTAATTTTTTTTTTTTTTTTTTATAATACAAAATTATCAACAACTTTACATCAAACATGTCTAACAAAATAAAACACAGGTATGAACAAGAAAATATTAAATACATACGAAAAATTAAATATATACAAAAATAAAGAAAACATAACCACAATTCTAGTGCAATTGTATTCACTCTGAAAAATCTCATTATAATGATTCTGTTATTCTTTTTGTTATTCACTTGGGATAATGTCTTAAGATGATTAAATTCCATCAAAAATATTTGTAATTTTGGTATAGAATTCTGAAATCTTTGTTTGTGTATAAAGTATTTGGCAAAAAGAATAAAACAATTCACAATCCTTTCAATGGTCTTGTTATCATTGCAATAATAACATATTATATCCTTCATGTCAAAAACATGGGTAGTGTTCAAAATGGAAAATAATTATTCTGCAAGGTTATCCCAAAATTCCATCACAGATCTATATTCATAGAACAAATTAGTCAGATTTTCACATTCTTTTTCACAGAAAACGCATCAATAGCCACAAATTTGGACAACATATAATTACATGGATATATCTTATGTAAAATTTTAAAGTGCACTTCCTTAAATTTGTTTGGTATACAATACTTGTAAGGCATTTTTAAGGGCCAGGGGCTGTGGGACACGAGTGGTTCTTACTAAACTGCACTAACTGTACTCGTCTCCTGCCTGGTAATTTTCTCCACAACACACATATTACAGTGACGACGAGTTGATTAAGCTTCTTAAACGAACATTGCTTGAAGGGAAGAATGTTGCGAGAGTAATGAAACTCAATATCATTATGTAAATCGTCAGTTATTTTTTTTCCGCCAGTAGAAGACTGCTTATTCTAAGCGCTGCTAGCAGGCACAGTGTTCCAGGAGCTGCCAAGTAGCAAGCCTATTGGAGTCCAGAATAGCGACACTGCCCGCTGGTAGATAAAGTAAGAACTTTCCTTGAACCCATTGAAAATAGGCGATCTCAGCTGAGAAATATTGTAAAAATTAAAAAGACGAAAGAGGAAACGTAACACAGTGTGTACATTATTACAAATGTGCAGAGAATGATAAATTGCAGAAACTTCTGAAATGGATAAAGTGAAGGATTAGATGAAAATTCTGAAAATGAAGGAATACAAATCAAATCAAGTCATTCTTTATTTGTCACATGTGCCGAATATAACATGTGTAGACCTTACCGTGAAATGCTAACTTACAAGCCCTTAACCAACAGGACCTACAAGGAATGAGGAAACTGAAAAATTAACTGTGACGATGGCAACCATTGGTCGAGTACCAGAGTTGTATATTTTTGCTGTTAATGTAAGTTTTTGTTATTAATTATTATTATTTATTTGTTATTATTATTAGACAGTAGTTGCCATATTTGTATAGGTAGCCTTGTTTGTTTATTTTTCATTTTTTCATTTGGAACCTCTTGATAACTAGATGGTGCATCTCAAAAGATTTCATCCTACATCCTGAAATAAATAAATACAACTTTTTTTTTTAACTGTAGGCTACACATTTGAAATTAAATCGTGAAAGTGTTGTATTTTTGGTGCTGCCTTCTTGGCCAGGTCTCCCTTGAAAAAGAGACTCTGTGTCTCAATGGGCTTTTCCTGGTTGAATAAAGGTTACATAAAACAAAATACTAAATTCAACACAATTTTTCCCAGTCTAAGCTAGTTTTTTGCCCACAATTTCCTAGTTGTCTTGAACTCACGGAAGATAGAGATTTCCGAGGTGTTTTGAACTTGACATGAATGGACAACGAGCAATGACAACATGCTTATGGAATTCTGCCAACAGCACCAGCGACAAACACTTTACCAGCAGTCTGAAAAGGGGTAGTTAGGTCAGAAGTTCATTGACTCTTTCCCGCGCTAAATACAAAATGTGTAGCTAAAGTTAGCTAGCTCTGAGACCTTATATTTTCTGTTGAGAACTTAACATTCAGTGAGTGTAAACTAGCAGCATACGTTAGCTAGCTAGGAGCTGTCTAGTAGCTAACTAGCTGAGCTAACGTTTGCGTACGGTTGAGGTTAGCACACCTGTGTTTCTTTATACAGAAATTATGCCGGTGACTCGGCCTAGCTGGTGGTGCGGATCAACTAATCGAAATCAACTAATCGACTAACTATAGATAGATAGATAGATAGATAGATAGATAGATAGATAGATAGATAGATAGATAGATAGATAGATAGATAGATAGATAGATAGATAGATAGATAGATAGATAGATAGATATGTAAATATATAGATAGATTCTAAAACATTGTTTTTTATCTACACACAATCCCCATAATGACAAAGTGACAAAAAATGTTTAGTTTTTTTTGCATATGTATTAAAAATAAAAAACAGAAATACCTTATTTACATAAGTATTCAGTCTATTTGCTATGAGACTCAAAATTGAGCTCAGGTGCATCCTGTTTCCATTGATCATCCTTGAGATGTTTCTAACTGTGGTAAATTCAATTGATTGAACATGATTTGGAAAGGCACACGTGTCCATCATTCTTAAATGGAAGAAGTTTGTATCCACGAAGACTCTTCCAAGAGCTGGCCGCCCGGCCTAACTGAGCAATCAGGGGTGAAGGGTCTTGGTCAGGGAAGTGACCAAGAACACAATGGTCACTCTGACAGAGCTTTAGAGGTCCTCTGTGGAGATGGGAGAAGCATGGTGGTGGCAGCATCATGGTGTAGGGATGTTTTTCAGCAGCAGGGACTGGGAGACTAGTCAGGATCAAGGGAAAGATGAACGGAGCAAAGTAAAGAGAGATCCTTGATGAAAACCTGCTCCAGAGCGCTCAGGACCTCAGACTGGGGCGAAGGTTCACCTTCCAACAGGACAACAGTCCTAAGCACACAGCCAAGACAACGCAGGAGTGGCTTCGGGACAAGTCTGAAATTCCTTGAGTGGCCCAGCCAGAGCCCTGACTTCAACCCGATCGAACATCTCTGGAGAGACCTGAAAATAGCTGTGCAGCAATACTCCCCATCCAACCTGACAGAGCTTGAGAGGATCTGCAGAGAAGAATGGGAGAAACTCCCCAAATACAGGTGTGCCAAGCTTGTAGCGTCATAGCCAAGAAGACTCGATGGTGTAATTGCTGCCAAAGGTGCTTCAACAAAGTACTGAGTAAAGGGTCTGAATACTTATGTAAATGTGATATATTTTTTTTTTATAAATTAGCAAAGATTTCTAAAAAAACGTTTTTTCTTTGTCATTGTGGGGTAGATTGATGAGGGGAAAAAACAAACAATTGAATTAATTTTAGAATAAGGCTGTAACGTAACTAAATGTAGAAAAAATAAAGTGGTCTGAATACTTTCCGAAGGCACTGTTTATATATCAGTGGCGGTCAGTGCCGTTTCAAATGAGAGAGGACAACAAAAAAATTAATGAGCATGGCCTTATTTCTATTACAGCATATTGGATGACTGTCATTCATATTCCATTCACCCAGATAAATGTAACAGCGCTAGCTTTAGGCTACTATATGATACTCAAATGTTCCCTATACCCATCGTGAGGTTGCTACAACCTAGCCTATGAATGAACGTTTTCAACGTAGGTGCACACAGGTCGAGAGACAAATTTGATGTGACATACAGTGACACATGGACAGACAGTGACAATTAATACCGCCTTGCACACTTTTGCCTGCATCTAGATGATTATGGGTGTAATCATTAGTCCAACAGTTGCAAAAGAGAGTTTCTATTAAACAAATTGAGGTATCTTTATCCCCGTTATGTTCCATTTGCTTCTGTTTTAGAAATGTTTTTCAACAGAATCGGGGGAACGAATACACCACTGATCACGCATAAACACAGTTCATAGTTTCATAGCAGACACGTTGTATTACTTCTCGCATCTACGTTATGCACTCTCCTCCCTTCACCTCATCCCTTCGATTCTGGACTTCAATGCACAACTTATCAGCTGTATGTGACAAGGCTAAAAAACATTTCCAAGCCAAACCATTGTCACCATATTAGCTAAAGTAATGTCAGAGTCAGCATAGCTAATAGAACTTAGTAAACGAGCTACAATCATGCAGTAACGTTACAGTGTAGTCAGTAAGCAGTTTCACAGGTGGGCCCCGGGTGGCAATAAATTAGTCAAACCAAAAGCTTACCTTGACTTGGAAGAAATCCAGTGTTGTATTGGATAGTAATAGCTAGCTAGCTAACATAGCATCCCTCTGTTTGAGCAGGGTGTTTCAGTAGGCTAAACTAGCTAGCTACATTTGCTAGCTAAGTAAATTAAACTGAAAGTGACTTTTTTTTAAAGTGAAAGTGAAAAAAACTATTTCTCTCTTGCTTCTCTTTCATTTAGGAAGAAATTAATTTGTTCAAAACTGTTGAACTATTTTATTTCTCTCTCTTTGAGCCAACTACTCACTACATTTTATGCACTGTGGCGCTAGCTAGCTGTTGATAATGCTTTCAGTACTAGATGAATTCGCTGATCCTTTGATTGGGTGGACAACATGTCAGTTCATGCTGCAAGAGCCCTGCTAGGTTGGAGAACGTCCTCCGGAAGCTGTCATAATTACTTTGTAAGTCTATGGAAGGGGGTGAGAACCATGAGCCGTTTGAAACGTTTGACCCTTTTCTCAATAGGGGGTGCTGTTTTCACTTTGTAAAAATTTCGTTCCCAAATTAAACTGCCTCGTACTCAATTCTTGCTCGTACAATATGCATATTATTATTACTATTGGATAGAAAACAGTCTCTAGTTTCTAAAACCGTTTGAATTATATCTGTGAGTAAAACAGAACTCAAGTTGGGGCAAACTTCCTGTGAGGAAGTGAGAAATCTGAAATCAGGCAGGCTGTTCTGGGGTCAGTTTATTAATTTGCATGTCTTCTATTGGTCGAGATGCACTGCATACGCCTTCCCCTAGATGTCAGCAAATAGTGAGAATTGGAATGGAGTTTCTAGGCAGATCTGAGGCCATATAAAGGGTCTTGGAACGTGGGGTGCAGTCTTTTCAACATTCGCCATGACGCAAGACAGACCTCAGGATGGCGTTCTGGAAAGCTCCCGTTATAGGCCTTAGATATATCCGGCTCTGATTTTATTCGATATAGGTGTTAAAGACATCATAATGTTGTTATTTTAAACCGAGTTATATCAGTTTATATCAGTATATTGCAATTTTCGGATATTTCTTTGTGCTGCGTTATAGTGAGTTGGGCACGTCTGGGCCACATGGCTAATGTTTACTGCTAATTCCAAAGTTGAAGGCGACAATCTACAACCGAGCAACGATTCTTTTGGACAAAGGACAACTTGCCCAAGATTCTGATGAAAGCTCATCAAAAAGTAAGAACTATTTATGATGTTAATTCGTTGTTCTGTTGAAAAATGTAAAACTCCTATTCCGCCATTAATTTCGGTGCGGTCTCGCTTTAACGCACGCTGTATGTCGTAGTAACGTTAATTTTAAAAATCTAACACAGCGGTTGCATTAAGAACTAATGTATCTTTCATTTGCTGTCCAACCTGTATTTTTTAGTCAAGTTTATGATTAGTTAATGATTAGATTAGGTGCCTCTCCCAAGATTTCTCCCGACATTTTGTTGGCAGCTTGGCTACTATTCTCATTGTATAACCACGATTTGTGCCGCTAAATATGCACATTTTCGAACAAACTCTATATGTATTGTGTAATATGATGTTATAGGACTGTCATCTGAAGAAGTTTGAGAAGGTTAGTGAAAAAATTAATATCTTTTGCTGGTTTATTCGTTATCGCTATTGTTGGCTTGAATCAATGCTGTTGTGTGGTTGGCTATTGTAGTAAGCTAATATAATGCTATATTGTGTTTTCGCTGTAAAACACTTAAAAAATCTGAAATATTGGCTGGATTCACAAGATCTTTGTCTTTCATTTGCTGTACGCTGTGTATTTTTCATAAATGTTTTATGATGAGTATTTAGGTAATTCACGTTGGTTATTCTAGTTGCTTTGGTGGGAGTTGTGATGGTGGCTGCAATGTAAAACTATGATTTATACCTGAAATATGCACATTTTTCTAACAAAACATATGCTATACAATAAATATGTTATCAGACTGTCATCTGATGAAGTTGTTTCTTGGTTAGTGACTATTTATATCTTTATTTGGTCGAAATTGTGATAGCTACCTATGCAGGAAAAAAATGGTGGGAAAAAAAAGTTGTCTTTTGCTATCGTGGTTAGCTAATAGAAATACATATTGTGTCTTCCCTGTAAAACATTTAAAAAATCAGAAATGATGGCTGGATTCACAAGATGTGTATCTTTCATCTGGTGTCTTGGACTTGTGATTTAATGATATTTAGATGCTAGTATTTACTTGTGACGCTATGCTAGGCTATGCTAGTCAGCTTTTTTACTGATGGGGGTGCTCCCGGATCTGGGATTGTGATGAAGTAGAAGTTAAGCAATTTAAAGGCAATGCTACCAAATACTAATTGAGTGTATGTAAACTTCTGACCCACTGGGAATGTGATGAAATAAATAAAAGCTGTAAATCATTCTCTCTACTATTATTCTGACATTTCACATTCTTAAAATAAAGTGGTGATCCTAACTGACCTAAGACAGGGATTTTGTATAGGATTAACTTCAGGACTTCAACTGTATATACACTGCCGGTCAAAGGTTTTAGAATACCTACTTATTGAAGGGTTTTTCTTTATTTTAAAATGTTTCTACATTGTAGAATAATAGTGAAGAAATCAAAATGATGAAATAACACATATGGAATCATATAGTAACCAAAGAAAAAGTGTTAAAAGGACTTAGGAAAGTTGCAATTGGCTCAGAACAGGGCAGCACAGCTGGCCCTTGGATGTACACAGATAGCTAATATTAATAATATGCATGTCAATCTCTCCTGGCAGAAAGTGAAGGAGAGACTGACTTCATCACTACTTTTATTTATGAGAGTTGCTGAATGCACCGAGCTGTCTGTCTAAACTACTGGCACACAGCTCGGACACCCATGTATACCTCACAAGACATGCCACAAGAGGTCTCTTCGCAGTCCCCATGTCCAGAACAGACTATGGGAGGCACACAGTACTACATAGGTCCATGACAACATGGAACTCAAATTCCACATCAAGTAACTGACGCAAGCAGTAAAATTAGATTTAAAAAACAGATAAGAAAGCACCTTATGGAACAGCGGGGACTGTGAAGCAACACAAACATTGGCACAGACACACACACACACACACACACACACACACACACACACACACACACACACACACACACACACACACACACACACACACACACACACACAATAACATACGCAATATACATACACATGGATTTAGTACTGTAGGATATGTGCTAGTGGTGGAGTAGGGGCCTGAGGGCACACGGTGTGTTGTGACATCTGTGAATATATTGCAATGTTTTAAAATTGTATAAACTGACTTAAAACTTCTTATGGCGGAACCCCTCGACAACATTCTGCTGAAAAGGCAGAGCGCGAAATTAAAAAATATTGTTTTGAAATATGTAACTTTCATACATTCACAAGTGCAATACACCAAATTAAAGCTTAACTTCTTGTTAATCTACCCATCGTGTCCGATTTCAAAAAGGCTTTACAGCGAAAGCACACCATAGGATTATGTTAGGTCAGAACCTAGTCACAAAAACACACACATCCATTTTCCAGCCAACGAGAGGAGTCACAAAAAGCAGAAATAGAGATAAAATTAATCACTAACCTTTGATGATCTTCATCAGATGGCACTCATAGGACTTCATGTTACAGAATACGTGTATGTTTTGTTCGATAAAGTAAATATTTATATCCAAAAATATCAGTTTACATTGGCGCTATATGGTCAGTAATGTTGTGCCTCGAAAACATCCGGCGAATTTTCAGAGATCCACATCAATTTACAGAAATACTCATAATAAACTTTGATAAAAGATACAAGTATTATGCACAGAATTATAGATATACTTCTCCTTAATGCAACCGCTGTGTCAGATTTCAAAAAAGCTTTACGGAAAAAGCAAACCATGCAATAATCTGAGTACGGCGCTCAGACACAAAAACAAGCCATGCAGATACCCGCCATGTTGTGGAGTCAGTAAAAGTCAGAAATAACGTTATAAATATTCACTTACCTTTGATGATCTTCATCAGAATGCACTCCCAGGAATCCCAGTTGCACAATAAACTTTTGTTTTGTTCGATAAAGTCCATCATTTATGTCCAAATACCTCCTTTTGTTAGCGCGTTTTGTAAACAAATCCAAACTCATGCGCGGGCAAGTCCAGGCGAAAGTTCAGACGAAAAGTTCAAAAGGTTATATTACAGTTCGTAGAAACATGTCAAACGATGTATAGAGGAAGTTTTAGGATGTTTTTAACATAAATCTTCAATAATGTTCCAACCAGAGAATTCCTTTGTCTTTAGAATTGCAATGGAACGCAGGTCGCTCTCACGTGTGCGCGCATGATCAGCTCATGGCACTCTGGCAGACCCCTGACTCAATCAGCTCTCATTCACCCCCACTTCACAGTAGAAGCCTCAAACAACGTTCTAAAGACTGTTGACATCTAGTGGAAGCCTTAGGAAGCCTTAGCAATATGACCCCGTAGACACTGTATATTCGATAGGCAATGAGTTGAAAAACTACAAACCTCAGATTTCCCACTTCCTGGTTGGATTTTTCTCAGGTTTTCGCCTGCCATATGAGTTCTGTTATACTCACAGACATCATTCAAACAGTTTTAGAAACTTCAGAGTGTTTTCTATCCAATGCTACTAATAATATGCATATATTAGCTTCTGGGCCTGAGTAGCAGGAAGTTTACTCTGGGCACGCTTTTCATCCGAATGTGAAAATGCTTCCCCCTATCCCAAACAGGTTAATTTTGCTGGACCCCAGGAAGAGTAGCTGCTGCTTTGGCAGCAGGTAATGGGGATCAATAATAAATACAAATACAAAAATAAAATCCTGTCTCGGAGCTCTACGGAGAAATCCTTCGACCTCATGGCTTGGTTTTTGCTCTGACATGCACTGTCAACTCTGGGACCTTATATAGACAGGTGTGTGCCTTTCCAAATCATGTCCAATCAATTGATTTTACCACAGGTGGACTCCAATTAAGTTGTAGAAACATCTCAAGGATGATCAATGGAAACATGATGCACCTGAGATCAATTTCGAGTCTCATTGCAAAGGGTCTGAATACTTATGTAAATAAGGTGTTTCTGTTTTTTATTTTCAATAAATCAGCAAGAATCTGTAAAAAAATGTTTTTGCTTTGCCATTATGTGGCATTGTGTGTAGCTGTAACGTAATAAATTGGGAAAAATCAAGTGTTCTGAATACTTTTCAAATGCATTGTATGTAGTGAAAACAATAGTGGTCCTAAAATGGAACCTTGGCGATCACCGAAGCATACAATTGATTTGTCAGAGGACAAACCATCCACAGAGACGAACTGATATCTTTTCGACAGATAAGCCCTGACTATTTTCGTGTATGTTTTGAGAGATACAGGATTAAAAAACTTGTGTCTCCATTGATCAGTTCTGTGCAGATTCAGGACAACTGAGTTTTGGAGAAATATACAGATTCAAGGAGGAGTCTATAATTTGCTTTCTAATGATCATGATATTTTCATCGAATAAATTAATGAATTCATCACTGCTGAAGTGAAGGCCATCCTCTATTGGGGAATGTGTCCGCCGAAGTCGGTCTTCCGCCGAAGTCGGTCCTTCTCCTTGTTCGGGCGGCGTTCCACTTTTCATTTTTCCATTTGTTTTGTCTGTGTATTTCACACCTGTTTTCAATCTCACAATCACTTGTTTATTATTTAATCCTCTGTTCCCCCCATGGGTTTTGTGAGTGATTGTTTATTGTAATTTCGGTCCGTCTGTGTATGCTCTAGATGTTACTTTGTATATTTGTCTTTTTTGAGTAAAGTATCTGCTGTCCTGCACCTGACTCTCTACACCAGCTACACACAGGACTCATTACAGAATCCTGCATTTTAGTTAGCTTTCTGACAGTATCCAAAATAAATGTGGGACTGTTTTTATTCTCCTCAATCAGGTTGGAAAAGTAGGCTGATCGAGCAGCAGTGAGGGCTCTTCTTAGCTTGCTCTTTCTTTCACTCTCTCTTGCTAATCCTTCATTTTTGAATACATTTATTTATTCAAAACTGTTCAACTATTGTCTTTCTCTCTCTTTGAGTCAACTACTTACCACATCTTATGGACTGCAGTGCTAACTAGCTGTAGCTTATGCTTCCAGTACTATATTTATTCTCTGATCCTTTGATTGGGTGGACAACATGTTCGTTTTTATTTATTTAACCTTTATTTAACTAGGCATGACAGTTCATGCTGCAAGAGCTCTGATAGGTTGGAGGATGTCCTCCAGAAGTTGTCGTAATTAGTGTGTAAGTCTATAGAAGGGTGTGAGAACCATGATCCTCCTAGGTTTTATATTGAAGTCAATGTATCTAGAGGAAGCTAGTTGTCCTCCGGCTACGACATGGTGCCTCCCTACAGAGTGCTATGTTTTAATCAATAATCAGTGAATATATTTAGTATAGTTTTATCTAAAAAGGATAACTTTTTGAATGTTTCACTATTTTTATTTTTATGAAATTCACTGAGGAGGATTGGTCTCCCCTTCCTTCTCTGAGGAGCCTCCACTGGTGTTCTCCCCAAAGAATCCAATAGCAGCACTGGCCACCATTTTCTCTTTGCTTCGCCACCATGTGAAATTTTAAAACTATCGCTCCTTTATCTTAACATCCAGTTTGGAGTCAATAATTAGCCTAGTTATTTCAGGATAAAACACTGTCAATTAGGCAACTAGTGACTCAGCAAAAAAAGAAACTGTCAACTGCGTTTATTTTCAGCAAACTTAATATGTGTAAATATTTGTATGAACATAACAAGATTCAACAACTGAGACATAAACTGAACAAGTTCCACAGACATGTGACTAACAGAAATGGAATAATGTGTCCCTGAACAAAAGGGGGGTCAAAATCAAAAGTAACAGTCAGTATCTGGTGTGGCCACCAGTGTGACGACCCTCCCACTCTGTCTGCCGTATTCTCTCTTTGTTCTTGTTTCCTTATTAGGATGCCGGTGGGCGGAGTTGGGAGGGTCGTCAGCTACATGGGAAACACCTGAGCCCAGTGTGTCCCAGGATAAATACACCACTTCCCCATTCATGGAGGAGACTCTCTCCATGCAGACACCTTTATAGAGTTGGTTGTGTTTCTTGGTGTTTTTTTGGTTGGTTGCTTTAGCATTTTTCAACACCCTGCATTATCACATTCAAGCATGCAAAACACTCACTCACACTACTGATTACACACATCATTGTATATTATACCTAGTTACTTTATTTAATAAATATATATTTTGTTACTCCTTATCTCCACGTTGTCTCCCTTTTGTTACGGGCTTTGAGCCGGTTCGTGACACCAGCTACATTAAGTACTACAGTGCATCTCCTCCTCATGGACTGCACCAGATTTGCCAGTCCTTGCTGTAAGATGTTACCCCACTCTTCCACCAAGGCACCTGCAAGTTCCCGGATATTTCTGGGGGGAATGGCCCTAGCCCTCACCCTCTGATCCAACAGGTCCCAGACGTGCACAATGGGATTCCTATCTTGCAGGAAATCACGCACAGAACGAGTAGTATGGCTGGTGGCATTGTCATGCTGGAGGGTCATGTCAGGATGAACCTGCAGGAAGGGTACCACATGAGAGAGGAGGATGTCTTCCCTGTAACGCACAGCGTTGAGATTGCCTGCAATGACAACAAGCTCAGTCCGATGATGCTGTGACACCTCGCCCCAGACCATGACGGACCCTCCACCTCCAAATCGATCCCGCTCCAGAGTACAGACCTCGGTGTAACGCTCATTCCTTCGACGATAAACGCGAATCCAACCATCACCCCTGGTGAAACAAAACCGCGACTCGTCAGTGAAGAGCACTTTTTGCCAGTCCTGTCTGGTCCAGCGACGGTGGGTCTGTGCCCATAGGCGATGTTGTTGCCGGTGATGTCTGGTGAGGACCTGCCTTCCAACAGACCTACAAGCCCTCAGCCCAGTCTCGCTCAGCCTATTGCGGACAGTCTGAGCACTAATGGAGGGATTGTGCGTTCCTGGTGTAACTCGGGCAGTTGTTGTTGCCATCCTGTACCTGTCCCGCAGGTGTGATGTTCGGATGTTCCGATCCTGTGCAGGTGGTGTTACACGTGGTCTGCCACTGCGAGGACGATCAGCTGTACGTCCTGTGTCCCTGTAGCGCTGTCTTAGGCATCTCACAGTATGGACATTGCAATTTATTTCCCTGGCCACATCTGCAGTCCTCATGCCTCCTTGCAGCATGCCTAAGGCACATTTATGCAGATGAGCAGGGACCCTGGGCATCTTTCTTTTGGTGTTTTTCAGAGTCTGTAAAAAGGCCTCTTTAGTGTCCTAAGTTTTCAAAACTGTGACCTTAATTGCCTACCGTCTGTAAGCTGTTAGTGTCTTAACGACCGTTCCACAGGTGCATGTTCATTAATTGTTTATGGTTCATTGAACAAGCATGGGAAACAGTGTTTAAACACTTTACAATGAAGATCTGTGAAGTTATTTGGATTTCTAAGAATTATCTTTGAAAGACAGGGTCCTGAAAAAGGGAAGTTTCTTTTTTTGCTGAGTTTATATTAGCTACATTGTTTTATATTGGGTGTGTCCATAAATTCTTGTGCGCTCAGTGTGCTCTGGGCGTTTGTAAATTTAGAGCGTTTTGCTCTCAGGGTGTTCAGAATGCGCACTGGACCCTCTGGCAGAGGAGTAGGATAGATTTGAGCGTTCTGACCTCACAACGGCAGTGAAGCACCCAAGCTAACGGCTAAAGTTGGCTAGCTTACTAGTTACTTCCTGACACAAATGAGAGATCACATCACACACATTTTACTGACCCTAGCAGAGCTGGTTAGGCTGTTTTCATGTGATCTAGAGCGTTGGTGACTGTAACTGTGCAGCTGGCAACAATTTAATACATTTTTCAGCTGACAGATCATATATGGTTTTGCATGTTCATAAATTCTCAAATTATTCTGCGCTCACAGACGAGAGTGCTTTGAAATCGGAATAGATAGCCAGAGTGAATTTACAAACGCACACATAATTTGAGGCTCTACATTTCAAGAAATGGCATTTACTCCAGCTTCCCCCCTCCCCATGCTTTACATCAGCACCACCTTGTCAGAAATTAATGGGAAGAACCCTGCATGTTCTGAAAGACCTTGCCAGAGACTGGGAGCACTAGTTGGAAAGGTTAAAACACTCTTATGGTCGTCTAATAGAGTGCTACTCTCTAAAACAGTAGCCCTTACAAAACTTCAGCCCAGGGCTCAATGCTATCAACTAGTCATCCATTATTTTGTCCATCTGTCAGGGAAATGTGTTTTTTTGTGTTGGGACATTTGTGTTGTTCTAAATGAATCACAGTACATTAGCGTTAGATAACATGATTGAGTTGACAGTTCTGTTGGAATTTGTCTGTGATCCTTGTCTTGCATGTATGGTTTTCTGCAGAGACAGAGAAATAGCATACCAAGCAATGATGATAAATATGAAACACAAAAATAACATAGATGAACTACTTTATACATGTTAGCTCTGCTATAACTGTATAGCCTTAAACATTTTTATTGTAACAGCATACTGTCACAATGGGCCAGGCAACTGTAGTTGCCCAGCGACCAATGACCCTAACATATAGTGCCCCCTAGTGTATAAACAAGTTAATATATATATATAAATAATTACAGTTTTTCCTCAATTGCTTTGGCTCATTTTTTGAAACAGTCTTAACATTCTCTAAGCTATAAGTGCAATTGTCACTGTTTTATGGGACATCACAACTCTATTGCATGTCTGCAAAATGTAGTAACTCACCCAAAATATTTAATTTGTGCTTCAAAACCCCGTTAGGTCAGTAAATGGTCAGTAAATTGACCAACGCCACCAAAATAAAACTTTTTTTGTCATCGTGTGAGCCGTACTGGTCAAAATGTTGAGATGTTTAATCACCATGGCAGTCAACCCTGGAAATGTTTGTTATATACACATTTCAGTTTTGTTCTACTTTTTTGTTGACACTGACTGCTTACTGTACTATACCAGAATGTCAGTTGTGTCTCGCTGAATGCTATGGTGTATCACACTGAGCTGTTTAGATACCGATCTCAACAGTAGGTCAAAGTTTACTGGGAAAAGTCAATACTTTACAATACTGTAGTACAAAAAGGATATGCACATTTGTATGTATACAGTACATTTATTTTTATAGCAATGTGTTACATGTAAACAGAATTCACATTTGCATGTCCATTTTTACATATTTCTTACATGTAAAGTCATATATATTGAACAGAAAATTTGCTACAAAATCACATCTATGCAACAACAAAAAAGAAACCCGCAACATTGAAAAAACCTGCGGTAGTTCTGTAAAAAACAATCAATTGTACCTCCTCACACTACGTAACACTACAAGTTCCCATCTTCTTGGTGGACATCCTGTCGCTCTTGTTGGTCTGGCCAGAGATTTTCGGCAGAATCACATCTGATGTTTTCCCTTGCGATGCACCGGGGGAAAAATCTCCTTGCGTGGCGCAACCATCCCCTGCAATGATCTTCTGTGATGTCCTCACAAGCAGCATTCATGACATCTAACAGAGACATCTGATCTTGTGCCTGATAGTCATATACTTTCCACCTCCATGCTGAACAAAACTCCTCTATTGGATTCAGGAATGGGGAGTATAGTGGAAGGAACTCCATTGTTATCCTTTCATGCGCAGCAAACCATTCTCTAACAATGTTGGATCATTGGAAGCTGACATTATCCCACACAATTACATAATTTGGCAAATCTGGTCTAACTAAACCTCTTTCATGTTCTGGTATTAGGTCTCGAGCAAGGAAAAGTGTATTTAGGAAGGCCAGGAGAAGTTGGGTGTTATAGGGCCCAATGTGTGGAATATGCATGTTCACACCATTCTCAGAAATGCTTTGAAAGCCTGGTCATCGCTCACATCAACACCGTGATCCCAGAAACCCCAGACCCACTCCAATTTGCATACCGCCCCAACAGATCCACAGATGATGCAGTCTCTATTGCACTCCACACTGCCCTTTCCCACCTGGACAAAAGGAACACCTATGTGAGAACGCTATTCATTGACTACAGCTCAGCATTCTACACCATAGTGCCCTCAAAGCTCATCACTAAGCTAAGGACCCTGGAACCAAACACCTTCCTCTGCAACTGGATCCTGGACTTCATGACGGGCCACCCCCAGGTAGTAAGGGTAGGTAACAACACATCTGCCATGCGGATCCTCAATACGGGGGCCCCTCAGGGGTGCATGCTCAGTCCCCTCCTGTACTCCCTGTTGCTCAGTCCCCTCCCTGTTCACCCATGACTGCATGGCCAAGCACCATGCATCCAACACCATCCTTAAGTTTGCCGACGACACAACAGTGTCACTGACAACGATGAGTCAGCCTATAGGGAGGAGGTCTGGCAGTGTGGAGCCAGAATAACAACCTCTCCCTCAACATGATCAAGACAAAGGAGATGATTGTGGACTACAGGAAAAGGAGGACCGAGCACGTCCCCATTCTCATCGACAGGGCTGTAATGGAGCAGGTTGAGAGCTTCAAGTTCCTTGGTGTCCACATACCCAACAAACTATATTGGTCCAAACACACCAAGACAATCGTGAAGAGGGCACGACAACGCCTATTCCCCCTCAGGAGACTAAAAAGATTTGGCATGGGTCCTGAGATCCTCAAAAGGTTCTACAGCTGCACCATCGAGGGCATCCTGACTGGTTGCATCACCGCCTGGTATGGGAAATGCTCGGCTTCCGACCGCAAGACACTACAGAGTGTAGCGTGTACGGCTCAGTACATCCCTGGGGCCAAGCTTCCTGCCATCCAGGACCTCCATACCAGGCGGTGTCAGAGGAAGGTCCTAAAAATTGCCAAAGACTCCAGCCACCCTAGTCATAGAGTGTTCTCTCTGCTACCGCATGGCAAGCGGGACCGGAGCGCCAAGACTAGGTCCAAAAGGCTTCTTTACAGCATCTACCCCCAAGCCATAAGACTCCTGAGCAGCTAATCAAATGGACTCTCGGACTATTTGCATTGCCCCCTCCCCCCATTTTTACGCTGCTGCTACTCTCTGTTTATTATCTATGCATAGTCACTTTACCTCTACCTACATGTACATATTATCTCAACTACCTCAACTAACCTTGACTCTGTACCGGTACCCCCTGTATATAGACTCGCTACTGTTATTTTATTGTTACTCTTTAATTCTTAGTTATTTTTCTATTTTATTTTCTTATATCTGCTGTATTCGGTGCATGTGACAAATACAATTTCATTCTATTTTTTTCTTTGATTTGTATATCTTTGCAATATGAAGATGACATGTTCATCATACCCTCCCTGTCACGATCGTCTTCTTGAGAATGAGAGGACCAAGGCGCAGCGTGTGCAAAATACATCTTCTTTTATTTTAGAAGAGAGAAAAAACAAGAAACGAACAACTATACACAAACTAACAAAATAACAAACTGACGACCGTGAAGCTATACAGACAAATAGTGCTGACACAAACACTACACATAGACAATTACCCACAAACACATGATGCCCATGGCTGCCTTAAATATGGCTCTCAATTAGAGACAATAAACCACAGCTGTCTCTAATTGAGAACCAATCCAGGCAGCCATCGACATACAAACACCTAGACAAGACATTACCCCATTAAACCTACAAACCCCTAGACAAACCAAAACACATACTTCCCCATGTCACACCCTGACCTAACTAAAATAATAATGAAAACAAAGATAACTAAGGCCAGGGTGTGACACTCCCTTTGGAACTATAATTATGACTTGGTAAAAACTGACATTTTTCCTATTAAAAGTGAATGAACAGTGAAATAGTATGTTATATGTTGTTTCTGCTGCTTTTTCTGAGACCTGTATGCTATTCAAATCAACTAACTAGGCAGGCAGGCAGGCAGGCAGGCAGGCAGGCAGGCAGGCAGGCAGATAGATAGATAGATAGATAGATAGATAGATAGATAGATAGATAGATAGATAGATAGATAGATAGATAGATAGATAGATAGATAGATAGATAGATAGATAGATAGATAGATAGATATTTTGTAACATTACAGCCTTATTCTAAAATGTATTAAAGAAGCAATAAAACTGTCCTTCTTTAGACTAGTTGAGTATCTGGAGCATCAGCATTTGTCGGTTCGATTACAGGCTCAAAATGGCCAGAAACAAAGACCTTTCATCTGAAACTCGTCAGTCTATTCTTATTCTGAGAAATGAAGGGTATTACATGCGAGAAATTGCCAAGAAACAGAAGATCTCATACAACGCTGTCTACTACTCCCTTCACAGAACAATGGTCTCTAACCAGAATAGAAAGAGGAGTGGGAGGCTCCGGTGCACAACTGCGCAAGAGGACAAGTACATTAGAGTGTCTAGTTTGAGAAACAGACGCCTCACAAGTCTTCAACTGGCAGCTTCATTAAATAGTACCCGCAAAACACCAGTCTCAAAGTCAACAGTGAAGAGGCGACTCCGGGATGCTGGCCTTCTAGGCAGAGTTCATCTGTCCAGTATCTGTGTTCTTTTGCCCATCTTAATCTTTTCTTTTTATTGGCCAGTCTGAGATATGGATTTTTCTTTGCAACTCTGCCTAGAATGCCTAACACCTACTTATACTCAGGCAGACCTACCCGGAATATACTTTTTCATTTCACAAGCTCCCTAAACAGCAGCTCCTTAAGTTCACTACAAAAATTCCCAACTGTTTCAAATGTTCAAACTCAGGCCTCCCCCATTCACTACATACATTCCCAACTGTTAAAAACTGTCAAACTCAGGCCTCCCCATTCACTACATAAGTTCCCAACTGTTTCAAATGTTAAACCACATTCAACAGTTCAACAAGGTCACTACACACAGAGGCAGTTGGTAAATAAAGAGCATTTTCAAGTACAACATTAGTAACGATGGTTTTTGGAAATAGCTTGGAAACAGCTTGGAGATTTAAAGATGCCATCCTGCAAAGGTTCTAACAACGAACTTAGCCTTAACAACGGATATACATGTCCTCAAACTTTGAAAAATATGGAAGGCACGTGAAAGGAGGTGGATGTAGAGTCACATTTTCAATGTTGCAAGTCACATTAATAAAAATACAGTAATTGACAAGTAAAAAATAAATGTTTCAGGTTAAAATAAACCTAAAATAAAAGGTCAAAATACCATGAATTTATTTTATCTCTGGTGCCAGGGAGGGAGCTGTTTGCTGGGCGGCTGTGTACACTCCATCTGAGAATGGTGTTGAGGGTTTGTCATTGTCTGTGAGCACATACAGTATACAAGTAGACAAAATGCAAGCTGTGAAGTTCCACACTTTAAAGTTTGAGATCAAGTCATTATCCACTGTGACAGGTAGATGTCACGACTTCCGCCGAAGTCGGTCCCTCTCCTTGTTCGGGCGGCGTTTGACTTCACAGGCTTTCTAGCCACCGCCGATCCACTTTTCATTTTCCATTTGTTCTGTCTTTGTCTTACACACCTGGCTTCACTCAACCAATTACTTGTTTATTACTTAACCCTCTGTTCCCCACGTTGTGTTTGTGAGTGATTGTTTATTGTAATTCGGTCCGTCTTTGTGGGCTTGTGATGTTACTTTGTAAATTTGTCTTTTTGAGTAAAGTACGTTGATTACTCATATCTGCTGTCCTGCTCCTGACTCTCTACACCAGCTACACACAGGACACTTACAGTAGATAATGGCAGAATTCCAACCTTGTCTACTTGTATCAGTACATTCGTAAAACTTAAACATCAAATAAGCCTCACCTCATGTAGTAAATAAGCAATTACATTTTTTTGTTGACCAAATTCAATACTCTCTCATTGACCTCCATACAAAAACTCCTCGATTGGTGGCATTTAGTCACTCTCTTCTCTGTCCTGGAACAAGACGAGTGTGTTGTCAGTCTCTGGCTGATGGTGCCCGCCTTCCTCTGCCTCCAGGACCCACTGCGCCTGATCATGGACAATCAAAATAAATAAGTGTGCATTTCCATTATTTCATGATCATTTGATTACTTTCAGAATTGTATCTAATGTCAAGGTGAATCCCTTTTGGTGAGCTCATAGTGAAGATCCTTAGGTTATATGTGATCACTGGTGAGGTGTCTCAATGTTTATGAAGAATATGTTCATATAAGCTCATTAGAAATTCATCAGGCTTTGAGCAAGCTAAACCCCAAACCGTGACACACATATGCACAAAATCATGTTCTGATTCCACTAGGGAAGCATGGATTATTTTTAAGCCCAGATCTACCCATTTTGCTGTTAGGTCATAAGTATGTGTACATCGAATTAAAGGCAATGGGTCCTCTTTAATTTAATCTGATATTTAAAATGCAATATTTCATGTTTGTGTACGTTATTTTCTTAAACTGTGACAGTCTCCACTGAAGCATGAGCTGTGATTAACACCAACGATGCGTATAGAAATGTTGAAGATAAATGTTTACAATCATACCTCTAGTTTTTTTTCTTCTTTTTGCAGTAGGGTTCCATTGTGGCCTTTGCTTTTGTGCTTAGTTCAGAGCCCTCATCTAAATAGCATACAATATACTGTGGTCAAAAAGGCAGTCAGGGCTAAGGGTTACAGAGACCAGATCAGATTTAGTGGGTTTGTTGATCTGTTTCCAGATGAGTCTGTGTCATACCCTCATCACAGCTGCTGTCTCTGTAATTTCCTCTGTCTTTTCACAATGTTTCGTCCACACTTTCAACTGCTGACTTCACTTCTACAACCTTAGACCACTTCACATTTTTTGTAAATTCATCTAAAAAGATAGAAGAACATTAAATAACTAGTACCTATCTGAATAGTAGAAAAAATGTGCAAATTCATAAGCTTTCTACATGACTGGGATTGTTTCAGGGGCACTGTTAATTCATTAAATGGAGGCCAAAATGACAACAAATGGGTCCAGTAACTGTCCAGGCAAAGCTCTTGATTCTCCTCACACTCCAGCTTCCTCATCAGGCACCTCCATTTTCTTGGCTTTGCTAGTCGGGTTTTACCGTGGCCAGTAACAAAACTTTTGACGAAATGTACTCAAAGATATCACAGTTGTCATTTCAACAGCATTTGTGACCTGTGAAGTACGTAAATATAAGTTAACACAGTACATCTAATGTAAGGCCATGTAAACAAACACATTTTAATTGCACTAAGAAATATGATGAGAGAATACAATACCTACTTTTCCTGATATAGCCAATATTCTGCCACTAATCCAACACTTTCCTCACCCAGAAAATCCACACGTGTCAAGTATCTCCCAAGGAGAAGTGGGTGTGGAGTCAGGCGCAGGAGAGAGCAAACTTCGAAAGGCGTTTTATTATACAAGTCCAAAGAACAGGAACAGGACTACAACAGTAGCCTCAAAACAACCGGACACCGTCCAGAAAAAAACACCTGTTCAACGGAACACCAGAAAACGCAACCCAAACAAAATGACAGCCAACGTAACAATCCCGCACAAAACCCAGAGGGTATGGTGAGATTAAAATACACCCTTAATTACCCTAAATCGAACACAGGTGAAACACAAGACATTGGATATAAGAGCAATGTCCATTTACCAACATTACGACCAGGAATACGACTTTCCCGAAGCAGATCCTCTCTTCGGACCACCACCCAGGAAAATGGATCTAATCCCAGCAGCTGACCGAAAAAACAATGGCGACGCAGAAGGGGCAGACAAGCGGTCTTCTGGTCAGGCTTCGTAAACGGGTACATCGCTCACCGCTCCCGAGTATACTACTCGCCAATGTCCAGTCTCTTGACAACAATGTAGACGAAATTCGAGCAAGGGTTGCCTTCCAGAGAGACATCAGAGATTGTAACATTCTCTGTTTCACAGAAACATGGCTCTCTCGGGATATGTTGTCGGAATCGGTCCAGCCACTGGGCTTCTCCATGCATCACGCCAACAGAGATAAATACCTCTCTGGGAAGAGGAAGGGCGGGGGTGTATGCTTCATAATTAACAACTCATGGCGTGATCATAACAACACACAGGAACTCAAGTCCTACTGCCCACCCGACCTAGAATTCCTTACAATCAAATGCCGGCCATTCTATCTACCAAGAGAATTCTCGTCCCCCCCATCAAGCGAACACCAAGACGGCACTCAAGGAACTTCACTCGACTCTATGTAAACTGGAAACTATATACCCGGAGGCTGCATTTATTGTAGCTGGGGATTTTAACAAAGCAAATTTGAGATCAATGTTACCTAAATTTTATCAGGGTATTGATTGCACGACACGTAGGGCTAATACTCTCGACCACTGCTACTCCAACTTCCGCGATGCATACAAAGCCCTCCCCTGCCCTCCTTTCGGAAAATCCGACCACAACGCCATCTTGCCAGTCCCGGCTAATAGGCAGAAACTCAAACAGGTTCCAGTCAACCTCAGAGAACCACATTGATCTATACGCTGGCTCGGTGAGTTTGTTTAGAAATAAGTGCATTGGAGGTGTCGTACCCACTGTGACTGTTAAAACCTACCCTACCCAGAAACTGTGGATGGATGCCGGCATTCGCGAAAAACGGACAGCGCAATCCACCGCATTTAACCATGGAAAGAGGTCTGGTGATATGGCTGAATATTAAAGAGTAGTTATTCCCTCCGCAAGGCAATCAAACAAGCGAAATGCCAGAACAGGGACAAGGTGGAGTCGCAATTCAACGGCTCAGACACGAGAAGTATGTGGCAGGGTCTACAGGAAATCACGGACTACAAAAACAAAAACACAGACGTCACGCTTCCAGGCAAACAAAACACCTTCTCTCCCTGCTTTGAGGATAATACAGTGCCACCGTCGCAGCTCGCTAGCAAAGACTGTGCCCCCCCCCCCCCCCCCCCCCCCCCCCTTCTTCTCAGTGGCTGATGTGAGTAAAACATTTAAACATGTTAACCCTCGCAAGGCTGCTGGCCCTGATGGCATCCCTAGCCGCGTCCTCAGAGCATGCGCAGACCAGCTGGCTGGTGTGTTTACAGACATATTTAATCGCTCTCTATCCCAGTCTGTTGTCTCCATATGCTTCAAGATGGCTACCATTGTTCCTGTACCCAAGAAGGCAAAGATAACTGAACTAAATGACTTCCGCCCCATAGCACTCACTTCTGTCATCATGAAGTGCTTTGAGAGGCTAGTCAACGATCATATCACCGCCACCTTACCGGCCACCCTAGAGCCTCTTCAGTTTGCACACCGCCCCAATAGGTCCACATATGACGCAATCGCCATCGCACTGCACACTGCCCTATCCCATCCGGACTAAAAGAATACCTATGTAAGATTGCTGTTCATTGACTACATCTCAGCATTCAACACCATAGTACCCTCCAAGCTCATCATCAAGCTGGAAGCCATAGGTCTCGTCCCCTTCCTGTGCAACTGGGTCCTGGACTTTCTGACGGACCGCCCCCAGGTGGTGAAGGTAGGAAACAACATCTCCACTTCACTGACCCTCAACACTGGGGCCCCACAAGGGTGTGTGCTCAGCCCTCTCCTGTACTCCGTGTTCACCCACGACTGCGTGGCCATGCACGCCTCCAACTCAATCATCAAGTTTGTAGATGACACAATAGTAGTGGGCTTGATCACCAACAACGACGAGACAGCCTACAGGGAGGAGGTGAGGGCACTCGGAGTGTGTTGTCAGGAAAACAACCTCTTACTCAACATCAACAAAACAAAGGAGATGATCGTGGACTTCAGGAAACAGCAGAGGGAGCAACCCCTATCCACATCGAAGGGTCAGCATTGGAGAAGGTGGAAAGTTTCAAGTTCCTGGGCGTACAATTCACAGACAAACTGAAATGGTCCACCCACATAGACAGTGTGGTGAAGAAGGCGCAAAAATGCCTCTTCAACCTCAGGAGGCTGAAGAAATTTGGCTTGACACCCAAAACCCTGACAAACTTTTACAGATGAACAATCGAGAGCATCCTGTCGGGCTGTATCACAGCCTGGTACGGCAACTGCACCACCCTAAACCGCAAGGCTCTCCAGAGGGTGGTGCGGTCTGCACAATGCATCACCGGGGGCAAACTACCTGCCCTCCATGACACAACACCTACAGCACCCGATGACACAGGAAGGCCAAAAAGATCATCAAGGACAACAACCACCCGAACCACTGCCTGTTCACGCCGCTATCATACCGAAGGTGAGGTCAGTACAGGGGCATCAAAGCTAAGACCGAGAGATGGAGAAACAGATCCAATCTCAAGGCCATCAGACTGCTAAACAGCAATCACTAACTCAGAGTGGCTGTTGCCCACATTGCGACCCAATCACTGGACACTTTAATAAATGGATCACTTAAACAATGTCACTTTAAATAATGCACCTTTAATAATGTTTACATATCTTACATTACTCATATCACATGCACACTTGAAGTCGGCAGTTTACATAGATAGACCTTAGCCAAATACATTTAAACTCAGTTTTTCACAATTCCTGACATTTAATTAGAGTAAAAATTCCCTGTCTTAGGTCAGTTAGGATCAACACTTTATTTTAAGAATGTGAAATGTCAGAATGATAGTAGAGAGAATGATTTATTTCAGCTTTTATTTCTTTCATCACATTCCCAGTGGATCAGAAGTTTACATACACTCAATTAGTATTTGGTAGCATTGCCTTTAAATTGTTTAACTTGGGTCAAATGTTTCGGGTAGCCTTCCACAAGCTTCCCACAATAAGTTGGGTGAATTTTGGCCCATTCATCCTGACAGAGCTGGTGTAACTGAGTCAGGTTTGTAGGCCTCCTTGCTCGCACACGCTTTTTCAGTTCTACCCGCAAATGTTCTATGTGACTGAGGTCAGGGCTCTGTGATGGCCACTCCAATACCTTGACTTTGTTATCCTTAAGCCATTTTGACACAACTTTGGAAATATGCTTGGGGTCATTGTCCATTTGGAAGACCCATTTGCGACCAAGCTTTACCTTCCTGACTGATGTCTTGAGCTGTGGCTTCAATATATCCACATAATTTTCCTCCCTCATGATGTCATCTATTTTGTGAAGTGCACCAGGCCCTCCTGCAGCAAAGCACCCCCACAACATGATGCTGCCACCCCCATGCTTCACTGTTGGGATGGTGTTTTTCGGCTTGCAAGCCTTCCCCTTTTTCCTCCAAACATAACCTATGGTCACGATGGACATTTCCAGAGGACATTTCTCCAAAAAGTACGATGTTTGTCCCCATGTGCAGTTGCAAACCGTAGTCTGGATTTTTTTATGGTGGTTTTGGAGCAGTGGCTTCTTCCTTGCTGAGCGGCCTTTCAGGTTATATCAATAAAGGACTAGTTTTACTGTGGATATAGATACATTTGTACCTGTTTTCTCCAACATATTCACAAGGTCCTTTGCTGTTGTTCTGGGATTGATTTGCGCTTTTCGCACCAAAGTACGTTCATCTCTAGGAGACAGAACGCGTCTCCTTCCTGAGCGGTATGACGACTGCATGGTCCCATTGTGTTAATATTTGCGTACTATTCTTTGTACAGATGAACGTAGTACCTTCAGGCATTTGGAAATTGCTCCCAAGGATGAACCAGACTTGTGGAGGCCTACCATTTCTTTCTGAGGTCTTGGCTGATTTCTATTGATTTCCCCATGATGTCAAGCAAATAGGCACTGAGTTTGAAGGTAGGCCTTGAAATACATCAACAGGTACACCTCCAATAGACTCAAATGATGTAAATTAGCCTATCAGAAGCTTCTAAAGCCATGACATAATTTTCTGGAATTTTCCAAGCTTTTTAAAGGCACAGTCAACTTAGTGTATGTAAACTTCTGACCCACTGGAATTGTGATACAGTGAATTAAAAGTGAAATAATCTGTCTGTAAACAATTGTTGTAAAAATGACTTGTGTCATGCACAAAGTAAATGTCCTAACCGACTTGCCAAAACAATAGTTTGTTAACAAGAAATTTGTGGAGTGATTGAAAAACGAGTTTTAATGACTCCAACCTAAGTGTATGTAAACTTCCGACTTCAACTGTATGCTATATTTTATACCACCTACTGCACCTTGCCGATGCCGCTCGGCCATCGTTCATCCATACACTTATATGTACATATTCTCATTCACCCCTTTAGATTTGTGTGTATTAGGTAGTTGTTGGGAATTGTTAGATTACTTGTTAGATATTACTGCACGGTCGGAACTAGAAGCACAATAATTTCGCCACACTCGCATTAACATCTGCGAACCATATGTATGTGACAAATAAAATGTGATTTGATTTGATTTGAAAGATAACTTAGATCAATGACCACTACCATGGCACTGTGACGGTTTTTGTGTTCTCACCAAATGTTTGTGCCACTAGTGGCAGTGGAACACCTTCCATGTGTCAAGATCTCAGCTAGGTCAGCCACCATGTTTGTTTGTGTTTGTGTCAGTGTGTTAGTCTCCACAGCAGGCATCTTCAGATGTAGTACTGCAATAAAAATGGTATTCTGTCCTCTCTCCACTCGTATGGCCCTCTGCCAGATCTCCGTGGTCGGTATTCATTTTACAACAGTGTTTCTCCTGTGGTATTTGTACATACCAATCAGGGATGAGCTGCATGGCTCCAAGAACAGAGGTTCTGGTTGGTGGTACAGTTTGCAAAGCCCCTTTCCCTCTTTCCCAACCACCTCCACAAGCTCACAGCTCTCTCCATCTTGCAACAGGTTTGGTCTGTTCCTTGCTCTTTTTTGTGGTTTGGCTTTTTGGCTGTTCAATTGGCCTGGTCAGACTCTCCTCCAGTCTGTTGACTATTTGAGCTAGGGGACTCTTCACAGATCGCACCATCTTCTTGATTGTCTGCAGGTGGTTTTCAAACATGAAAATGCTCCCTTCAGCACCAGTTTCTACCATGTACAGGAGAAACTGACAGAACTCTCTTGCCTTTCATCTCTCAAGCTCATCAAGGCCTCTGGGGGTGTGAGGAAAGATGGAGGGGATCGACGACCTCAAATGTAGGAATCTGCTGCTCACCTCCTGCACAGGGATGGCAGAAATTCTCATGCCTTTCTCCCCGCTACACCAGGCCATCAGGAGTTTCTTGGTGACCCCAGGCAGGGCTGGTGCATGTAATCGATGGGGAAATACAGCACCTTGTCACCCGGGAGGTCAGACAGTGGTGTGTTGCCATGGTGGTCCTCTGGCTGCGTGTGAGCGCGGAATGACGCATCTGTGCGCAAGATTAGGTTAGTTGTCTCCTGGTATGTCACTCAGTTGAACCAGTCCTCTCTTTGGGTACATCTTTCACACCCATAGTACCCAGAATAACATTTGGTATTCTTGACCATGGATCTTGCTGGGGCATTACACACAAAGCATTGAACCGTTATTTGGATGTTCCTCCCTCCGTAGTCCAGGCTATTTGCCAAGATCTCAGCTTGGTCAACCACCGTGTCCTCTAGGAACGCAAGGTCCGTTGGCCTCTTCAGTCCACAGATCAGTACCAACGTGAAACATTTGGAAGATTGATAGGAAAACCTTAACATGTTAGTTTCAAGTTTCAAGTTAATGTCACATGCACAGTACAGTGAAATGCCTTTCTTGCAAGCTCTAAACCCAACAATGCAGTAATCAATAACAAGGTATTACACAAAAACTATCTAGAACAAAATAAAATAGAAATAAGAAGAACACGATAAAGTAAGTAAGCATACTATATACAGGGTCAGTTCCAGTGCCATATTTACAATATGCAGGAAACTGGATCGATAGAGGTAGATACTGTATGTATAATGGGAAGGTGACTAGGCATCAGGACATATGATAAACAGAATAGCAGCAGCTTATATGGAGACTGAATATGTGTGTGTGTGTGTGTGTGTGTGTGTGTGTGTGTGTGTGTGTGTGTGTGTGTGTGTGTGTGTGTGTGTGTGTGTGTGTGTGTGTGTGTGTGTGTGTGTGTGTGTGTGTGTGTGTGTGTGTGTGTGTAGAGTGAGTATAAATGTATGTGTGTGTGTGTGTGTGTGTGTGTGTGTGAGCAAATGATAGAGTGAATGTTTGTGTGTGTCTGTGTGTGTTGGAGTGTTAGTGTGTGTAGAGACAGTGCATACGTGTATAGTGTATAATAAGTGTATAATAAATTACAGGTCAACTTAGATAGTCAGTGTAGGCATTTTGTTAGCTATTTAGCAGTCTTATGGCATGGGGATAGAAGCTGTTCAGGAGCCAGTTGGTGTCAGACTTGGAGCTCTGGTACCGCTTGCCGTGAGGAAGAAGAGAGAACAGTTTAAGGCTTGAGTGGTTGGAGTCTTTAACGATTTTCCAGTTTGGTGGCTACTTGAATTCAGCACAAAGCCTTTGCCATCATTTGGGTTAATCTCTATTCAATCTGCTAGGATTCTACTCTGCCTCTATGTTAGGCCATATATACTGAACAAAAATATAAACGAACATGAAACAATTTCAACGATTTCAATGATTTTACTGAGTTACAGTTCATTTAAGGAAATCAGTCAATTTAAATAAATTCATTAGGCCCTAATCTATGGATTTTACATGACTGGGTAGGGGTGCAGTCATGGGTGGACCTGGGAGGTTATAGGCCCAGCCACTGGGGAGGCAGGACCAGTCAATCAGAATTTGTTATTCACCACAAAAGAGCTTTATTACAGATAGAAATTCTCCTCAGTTTCATCAGCTGTTCGGATGGCTGGTTTCAGACGATCCCGCAGGTGAAGAAGCAGGATGTCGAGGTTACGGGGCTGGCGTGGTTACATGTGGTCTGCGGTTGGAGGAAGCTTATGGTAGAGAAATGAGCATTCCATTATCTGGCAACAGCTCCGGTGGACATTCCTGCAGTCAGCATGCCAATTGCACGCTCCTTAAAACTTGAGACATCTGTGGCATTGTGTTGTGTGACAAAACTGCACATTTTAGAGAGGCCTTTTATTGTCCCAAGCACAAGGTGCACCTGTGTAATGATCATGTTGTTTAATCAGCTTCTTGATACGCCACATCCGTCAGGTGGATTGATTATCTTGGAAAATGAGAAATGCTCACCTACAGGGATGTAAAAAAATGTGTGCACAAATCATGATATAAAAAAGCTTTTTGTGCGGATGGAAAATTTCTGGGATCTTTTATTTCAGCTCATGAAACATGGGACCAACAATTTACATGTTGCGTTTATATTTTTTTCCGCTATCTATCTATCGTGCATTCGGAAAGAATTCAGACCCCTTGACTTTTTCCCACATTTTGTTACGTTACAGCATTATTCTAAAATGGATGAAATAGTTTCATCTCACCAATCTACACACAATGCCCCATGAAAACAGGTTTTTAGAAAACGCCGGAAATATCATATTTACATAAGTATTCAGACCATTTACTCAGTACTTTGTTGAAGCACCTTTGGCAGCAATTACAGCCTCGAGTCTTCTTGGGTATGATGCTAAAGGCTTGGTACACCTGTATTTGGGGAGTTTCTCCCATTCTTCTCTGCAGATCTTCTCAAGCTCTGTCAGGTTGTATGGGGAGCGTCGCTGCACAGCTATTTTCAGGTTTCTCCAGAGATGTTCAATTGGATTCAAGTCTGTGTTCTGGCTGAGCCAATCAAGGACATTCAGAGACTTGTCCCGAAGCCACTAATTCGTTGTCTTGGCTGTGTTCTTAGGGTCGTTGTCCTGTTGGAACGTGAACCTTCGCCCCAGTCTGAGCTCCTTAGTGCTCTGGAACAGGTTTTCATCACGGATCTCTCTGTACTTGGCTCCGTTCATCTTTCCCTCGATCCTGTCTGCCGCTGAAAAACATCCCCACAACATGATACTGCCACCAACATGCTTCACCGTAGGGATGGTGCCAGGTTTCCTCCAGACGTGATTGTCATGAGCCTTTTACTGAGGAGTGGCTTCCGTCTGCCCACTCTACCGTAAAGGACTGATTGATGGAGCGCTGTAGAGAAGGTTCTCCCATCTCCACAGAGGAACTCTGGAGCTCTGTCAGACTGACCATCTAGTTCTTGGTCACCTCCCTGACCAAGGCCCTTCTCCCCTGATTGCTCAGTTTGCCAGGTGACCAGCTCTAGGAAGAGTCTTGGTGGTTCCAAACGTCTTCCATTTAAGAATGATGGAGGCCACTGTGTTATTGGGGACATTTTTTGTACCCTTCCCCAGATCTGTGCTTCGACACAATCTTGTCTCAGACCTCTACAGACAATTCCTTCGATCTCATGGCTTGGTTTTTGTTCTGACATGCACTGTCAACTATGAGACCTTATATAGACAGGTGTGTGCCTTTCCAAATTGTGTCCAATCAATTTAATTTACCACAGGTGGACTCCAATCAAGTTATAGAACCATCTCAAGGATGATCAACGGAAACAGGATGCACCTGAGCTCAATTTTGAGTGTCATAGCAAAGGGTCTGAATACTTAAGCCTTTCTGTTTTTTGTTTTTTTAAATTAATATGAAAAACAAACAATACATTTATCAATGTCTACACTGTATTTCTGATCAATTTGATGTTATTTTAATGGACCAAAAAAATGCTTTTCTTTCAAAAACAAGGACATTTCTAAGTGACCGCAAACTTTTGAATGGTAGTGTATGCCAGAGTAACAAATATTTAACAACGTTTCAATGTTTTACAACAGGTATGAAAGACAATGACATATCTGTATGTAATATATCCTCTCTCTCACTCTCTGGCTATGAAAAAGACAAAGACATGACATTGACCGCTGAGTGTTTGCCCACTCTATAGCCACCCTGGTTATTATCTGACCCTGATGGTCATCTACGGATGTTGGAACATCTTGAATAACAATAAGGGGCTCATGTACTCTTAAATTTCCTCTCAGCAGAGCCCTCGGAGCATGGTTCCTCTCTAATTTTAATCCTAGGTTTATAACTTCTAGGACGTGTTTCCTAGATGCTTTGCTTTATGCATTGATGGGTCTTAGAGTTTTAGACTGGGTATCTGTAAAACACTTTGTGACAACTGCTGATGCTAAAAGGGGTTTTAAGAAATACATTTGGTTGATTGACAGATTTGTATTATTATAAAAAATAATATAACAATAGTATTATTATCATAGTCTGTATTATTATGTTACAGGTGAGACATACCCAGAAATGTCAACGTCTTGTCAAGTGCTCAAATCTGTACAGCATCCCCAGACAATCATGTAGAGTAGCTCCAACTTACAAAAATGGGTTTACAAGGCAGTGATGAAATGATTTTATATGAGAACAATGATATATATTTGATACAATTACCCATTCAAAACTGATGTTACAAAATCACTTCTCATTGTGTACATTTCAAGGTTTCACAAACATCTAGTTAATGTTTCTCGGGCTAACGCACTGTTGAGTTTCCTATTTACTAAAGAACAACCATTAAGACAAAACACAAAAGTTGTAATATAAACTGTGTACATGTCATTCTATACTGAGAAGGTACATTCTGAAATATTTTGTTGTTGATGTGATAACAATTTTTATTCATGTCTCAATTTAGGATAATACTGTTTCTTTTTTTTCTCACTTAAATTGTATTATTTATGTTGTCTCATACCATGCTGATACACTACCAGCAATGCAAACAGATGTGCCTTTTTGCTCCCCTTCCTGTTGAAGAATGTTATTGTGTAGCGGATCTAGAAATTGACATGGCGGTGGAGGACGCCACGATTGCTGATGGCTGCACATAGGGTGACGTTGCCTCCCCTCTGGCCAGGAACTTGTATGATGGCACTGTGACCAATGATGTTGCGCCCACTTTCGCGCCTTTTTGTTAGGTTGAACCCTGCCTCGTCGCTGAAGACGTACTCCTGTGGGTCAGCCATGGCATCCAGTTCAAATAGTGTCTACAGAAATAAAGAAAACACACATTTTACTGTACCACAAATGCAGTACTGTCGTGTACTACTGTACTGGAATGAAAGATTTATAGTAATGTGTTACAGTAACTGCAGTACATAGTACTGTATTGACATGCTGGACATACTCTACATACTGTAAAAATGCTGTGCATTATAGCAATTCCCTGCATATATTGGAGTCGTTGCGCCTCAACTCTGATTGAATTCCTTTCAAAAGGCACACGGTACAGCTGCTTTGTCCTTATGTGGTTCTTCTGAACGATCCGGTCAATGGTGGAAATGCTGATGCTGTCAATTCCTTGGAAGATTACCTGGTCTTCAACTATTTGGGTTTGAATTTCCCTCAAACGGATGGCAGTATTGGCAATCACCATATTCACTATCGGCAGTCTCCTGCTCAGCTGTGAGAAGTCTCCGCCCACCTCCAATTGATGGCCGCCTCTTAGTTCTGCAAAAATGAAATTTGACCATTACTGACCTGTGGTCATCCTTTACTGTGGTAAAAACTACACTGAGAACAAAGTGGAGATTCAGTCTATATGCACTACAACATTACATGGATCACAGTAACAACAAGGCAAATGACCTGTTTTCCTTTCTGAAAGTATGGACAATGGATGCAACCGTGTAACGGCTTAGGTTGGGTTGCACTAGCTGTCCAGCTTCTCTCATAGTCCTCCCATGTATGAGCACATGATGAACTAGGGTGGCACGGTTTTCATCTGAGATTACTTGTCTTTGTTGTTGTTGTCGTTGTCCTCGTCTTCATCCTCGCTATTGTCTTGCAACTTCAGCATTGTAAGGATCCATTGTTCCAAAGCACATGGACATGCCTCTAGGCCCTATTTATTGATCCTGCAATTCTGATTGGTGTGTTAACAATTTTGAGGCTTAGTGTTTGCACCTGGAGAAAGTTGTGCTCTTTGAGTTTAGGTTGTGATGACTTGTGTTAATTATATTGAGAGCATGTGTTTGCTGAATGAATATATAGTACAATAAATTCTTCAAGCTCTGTCAAGTTGGTTGTTGATCATTGCTAAAACATGAAGAGTGATGTGTTGTGTTGGATTTGCCCCAAACATAAAGCCTTGTATTCATCTTTGTATTTTTTGCCACATTTTTTTGCAGTTTTACTTTATTAAGAGCCAGCAGAGCAGGTTAAATACCAAGACACCTATTCCATCCTAGAAAATGACAGACACCTATTCCATCCTAGAAAATGACAGTGGCCTAGAATATCAACTCCCTCAGCATCAACGGTGTGCATGTCACCTGCTGAACCTCATTGCAACAACAGGTTCTGCGTTGGCAGAAACAAATAGTAATGGCTACAAAGGGTCGTCTTTTGCCAAATGCCAAGCGGAATAAAACGGGCCGGTCAACCTTAGCTGCTGAAGTTGTAGAGAACGAGTGCAAACTTCAGTTGATCCGTCCAAATCAGACATGTTGGAACTCAACTTACCTGGCTGTGGAGAGGATCACGCGTATCATACAAGAGAAGGGGGAGGATGCCATAAGAAATGTGTGTGAAGAATTAAAAGTGAAAATGTGAGTAGCAATTCTTTGAATCATTGTGATGTTTTCCTATTACAGTAATATTTAGGGTCCATGAGATGTTAGAATTCTAAGAGGTATTACATTTACCTTACCTTTCAGGCTGAGCCCGGCAGAAACGTCCTTCTTGAATGAGTACTGCAAAGTGATGAAGCCTTGAACATGCAGCTTTGAACATTCTACAGTCTGAGACCAACACGCATATGGGGTGGCTGCTGCCAGTGATTTCTTTCAAAAAACAAAACTTCAAAGGCCGGAAGCATCTTGCCAAAGGTGCCAACCATTTATCAGAGCCATTCAGAACGGTCTCCAAAGGTTCTTTGGAGAAATGATGGAGGAGCCACAGCTTTTTGCTGCTGCAATCCTTCTGCCAAAGTTCAAGACGTCTCGGACTGACAAAGCTGATGTCATCACAGCCGGTATGATTTCTTTACTCCAAAAGGTTTTAACCTCATTGTCCATATGATATCTTTGAGTCTTTTCTTTAATTGTTTTTTGTTATGTTTCTGTTTAAGTTTCATTACAGGTGCTGGACAATAACCTTTGCGTATAACTATGTTTGGGTACAGCCAGACATGGCCTCAACTCAACATTAGAGAATTTGTTAGGTCTGAATGCATTTGAACAACTCAAATCAATCACAGTATCTGAGAATAACAAGTGTGTAAGTCTGTGTTAGAGCTACTACAATGCCAATAATATGATTGTGTTGCCAGCCACATATATTCAGTGTTTCAGCAAACTGTTGTGTTAATTTTGTGCTGTTTCCAATGTACAAGTTTGGCGTACCTAAAGAATAATTTTGACACAGTTACACAGGACGAGACTGAGCATCTAAGGCAGCATTCATCTGATGAAGAAGATTTCTTCTCATCACTGACAACCAAACGGTCAGAAGGTACAGGGGAGCTGGATGGGTATCTTGCTAGTCCATCGGACGAAATAGATTTACTTCATTTGTTTCCGTACATAAAGAAGTTGTCCCTCAAACTCAACACAGACCTGCCTGCATCTGTCACCTGCGAGCGTCTTTTTATCTGTGCTGGACTACTCTTCACTGCAAAGCGAGCCAGGGCAGACTCAATTAAGTTAGAAAATCAGCTCCTACTGAAACTGAATGGCAAATTCAGAGAGAAGTGAAGTGAGTTAAGTGCTCGATAGGTAGTTCCACAAAGAAAATATGCCTTTTGAACATTTGTATATGTGAAGTTGAAGATTTAATATTAAAATCAGCTGTGCTGGATTTTATCTTGTTGGTTATTTTCTGGTGTTTCATGGAAAATTTAGCCTGTCAAGCATTACATGTAAACAATATTACATATTGTGGCAGACCAGGGGGTTGGGTCAAAACGTTTACACAGATCAGACACGGACAGAGTAGGATTAGCTCAGTTTCAAAGGTGTTTATTAAAATAAAAGTCCAAAAGAAAATAGGTCTCCCCCAAGAGACCCTCTCTGGGATACCGTCTTCTGGGCTCCGGGTCTTGCTGTATCCTGTGGGAAACAAAAACTGAACTCCCTCCTGTTACCTATGGTACTGTCCCCAACTATACAGGAATCCTTTCCTCCCCCAGTCTCTCCCCTGTGTGCTGCCCTTCTGGCAGCTTTATGGGACTTGTACAGCTGGTGAGTAATCAGCCCTTGATTACTCACCAAACCCCAATTAGTCCTGGCCGGAGACCCCGTCAAAACCTGGCACGTCCAGCAGATGGAGCCATCGCCTCGTGATGTATACTCCGTCTGTCACCAGGCCTCGACGAGTCTCCCCCTGGTGGCTGACCTGCTGTACGCCACAATATACAGTAGTATATAGAAAAGTAAATGTTTTTGATATTCATTTGTTTGTGAAGCTTGCATTCAAACTTCCATTATTGTAAAAGGAGAGTAAAAATAACCATCAAATTTTAAATAGCAAATTTTAGAAGTAACAGTACTCAGAGTAAAAGTAACTTTTTAAATGTGCTACTTTTTACTTGAGTCGTTTTTTACACCAATACTTGATTACAATTTTATTAAAAGTAACAGTACTTCTACTTGAGTAGGATTTTACAGTACTCTTTCCACCCCTGAAAATAACAATAGCGAGACTATATACAGGGGGGTACCGGTACAGAGTCAACATGCGGGAGCACTGGTTAGCTCCAACAACAAAAAACATAGAAAATAAAAGTGCCACTCACCAGACAAGGTCTAGTCCAGGGCTCTCCAACCCTGTTCCTGGAGCGCTACCCTCCTGTAGGTTTTCACTACAGCCCCAGTTGTAACTAACCTGATTTATCTTATCAACCAGCTAATTTTTATGGTTGGAGCGAAAACCTAAAACTACGCTGAACCGAACTACACTGTAATTAGCAATGTGTCCAACCGGCCTCACAACCGCAGACCACGTGTATGGTGTTGTGTGGGCGAGCGGTTTGCTGATGTCAACGTTGTGACAGAGTGCCCCATTTTGGCAGGGGAGGTTATGGTATGGGTAGGCATAAGCTACAGACAACGAGCACAATTGCATTTTATCAATGGCAATTTAAATGCACAGAGATACCGTGACGAGATCCTGAGGACCATTGTCGTGCCATCGCCATCACCTCATGTTTCAGTCTGATAATGCATTGCCCCATGTCACCAGGATCTGTACACAATTCCTGAAAGCTGAAAATGTCCCAGTTCTTTCATGGCCTGCATACCAGACATGTCACCCCTTGAGCACATCTGGGATGCTCTGGATCAACGTGTATGACAGCATGTTTCAGTTCCCGCCATAATCCAGCAACTTTTCAGAGCCATTGAAGAGGGGTGGGACAACATTCCACAGGCCACAACCAACAGCCTGATCAAGTCTATGCGAAGGAGATCTGCATGAGGCAAATGGTGGTCACACCAGATACCGACTGGTTCTGACACACACCCCTAACTTTTTTTAAGGTATCTGACCAACAGATGCATATCTGTTGTCCCAGTCCTGTGGAATCCGTAGATTAGGGCCTAATGAATTTATTTAATTTGACTTCTTATATAAACTTATATAAACTGTAAATCTTTGAAATTGTTGCATGTTGCGTTTATATCTATTTTCAGGGTAGCTTTACTGTAGCTCAACTTCTTCCAATGTGAAGTAATTGGTAGATATATTTTATAGAGTAGCTTCTCCAACACTGACCCTGAGATGGCTTATTGTAAAAGCCAAAGTACAAGTAGCAGTGTTTCTATGCTTTTCTTATCTAGGGAGAGATAATATAATGGCAAGAAAAAGTAATGCTGGTCATATTTGTGAAACAGCGGTCAGCGTGAAGAAGCATTCCACCAATCTGAGGGTGAGAATGCCTGTCCTGGTCCTGGAGGTGCTCTTCCTATCCCTCTATGCTGCCTTTGTCAGCTATTACGATGATGCTAAACTGCAGAACAATGAGACCAAACCCATGGACAACGCACTTTACAGATATTACCCATTCTTTGCTGACATTCAGGTGATATTAATCGGTTTCGGGTGCCTTCTGGCCTTCTTTTGCCTCTACGGCTTCAGTGGGACGGTCTTCAACTTTCTGACAGCCACCTTCACCATCCAGTGGGACATCCTGGTGCAGGGCTACTTCCAGTTCAGCCATGATGGGAATATCCACCTGGGGGTCATCAACCTGATCAATGCAGAGTTTACCTGTGCCGTGGTGCTAATCTCCTTCGGGGGCCGTCCTGGGGAAGACCAGCCTAGTGCAGCTCCTAGTCAAAGCCCTGCTGGAGATCCTAGTGTTTTCAGTCAATGAATGGGCTGTGCTCAAGTACCTGAAGATCAACGACGCAGGGGGATCCATCCTCATCCACCTGTTAGCCTGCTATTTCGGCCTGGGTGTAACATTTGTCCTGTAAAGGCCACATCTGAACGAGGGCCACGGCAAGGAGTACACCAGTTACCAGTCAGACATCCTGTCAGTTATGGACACCTTATTCCTCTGGGTGTTCTGGCCCTCCTTGAACTTTGCTCTAACACTGAAGGGAGATGATCAGCACAGGGCCATCCTGCACACCTTCATAGGCTTCAGCTCCTCCATCCTCACGGCGTTTGCCCTCTCCACCATGCTCAACAAGAACGGCAAGATCACCATGGCCGACATCCAGAACGTGACACTGGCAGGCGGGGTGGCGGTGGAGTTGTCGGTGGACATGATGATCACTCCTGCAGCAGCATACGTGCTGGGTGTGATAGTTGTATCCCAAGCGGTGCAGGCCATCTCAGCCCCTTTCTGGCCCGCCACTTCCGGATCCAGGACCAGTGTGGTGGCCATAACCTGCATGGCCTCATATTTTATTTATTTAACCAGGAAGGGCTCATTGAGATTTGAAATCTCTTTTTCAAGAGCGTCCTGGCCAAAATAGGCAGCACCAAGTCATTACACAATTGCAGACAAAGTCATTACACAATTACAGACAGACAACATGAACAACTACAGGTAACCTAGGAAGAAACCATAGAATTCACAAGAGTATTTCAAAATCATTAAACAGCAAATTAAAAACATTGACATGTCAGGGAATCCGTCTCAAAATCCTTCATCAATGATTTAAAAACACCAATTGGGACAAGTTCTTCCAATTTAAAAGTATTTTGTAAGGTGTTCCAAGCCGATAGCGCAGAGTACATAAAAGCCCTTTTACCAAACTCAGTTCGGACATTTGGAACAGTTAGCAGGATAAAGTCCTGCTAACGAAGAGTACCACATTTCTGAACAATAAAAATTCTCTAATAAAATGGTAGTAAACCCAAAATGGCTTTTTAAATAAAAGTATACCAGTGACTACGATTGACTAGAAAAGGTCAGCCAACCCTTGTATATAAAGTGCATTGGACCCTTGTATATAAAGTGCATTGGACGGGTTTTGCAGTTTAAAATAGATCTCAATGCTCCGTGCGGAAGCATTCATATATAACATATCCCCATAGTCTAGTAAAGGCATAAATGTAGCTGATACTAGGCTCCTTCTGGCTTCAAAAGAAAAACAGGCCTTATTCCTAAAATAAAATCCCAACATAAGTTCAAATTGTTTTGTAAGTTGTTGAATATGCAATTTAAAAGAGGCCATCATCAATTCAATTCTAATATATTTATATGAGGTTACAGTCTCAATCTCATTGCCCTGACAGGTAGTAATAGGTGAAAGGTTCAGAGGTCTATTTCTTGCCTTAGGAAACAAACACCATTAGTTTAGGTGTCAGTATTGAGGATAAGCTTCAATTGACACAAGGTATGTTGAAAAGTATAAAAAGCAGTTTGCAAGTTCTGGAAAGCTTTTGTGAGAGATGAGGCACAACAATAAATAACAGTATTATCAGCATAAAAGTAAAGTTGCACATTTTTGACTAAATTACTTATATAAATAGTGAATAAGAGGGGACCTAGTACAGCGCCCTGGGGCACACCATTAGACAGACAATTTAACAGACATGAGCCAATCAAATTGAGTTATTCTATCAGACACATAGTTAGCAAACCATGCAACGGCATGCTCCGGAAGACCTACACTCGACAATCTCTGCCTCAGTATAGCATGATCAACTGTATCAAAAGCCTTAGAGATCAATAAAAAGTGAGACACTGTGCTGTTTTTTTGTCAAGGGCTTCAGTGATATTATTTAAAACCTTCATGGCTGCTGTAATTGTGCTATGCTTCTTTCTGAAGCCCGATCGGTACGTTGATAAAATAGAGTTAGTGAACAGATAAAAATAGTTTTTATAGACTAACAAGGGTTTCAAGTATTTTCACCAGGGGTGACAGCTTTGAGATTGGCCTATAATTATTTCAAAGAGTTGGATAGTCCCCTTTAAAAGTGGTAGGACAAATGCTGATTTCCAGATCTTTGGAATTTCATTAAATTCCAGGGTTAGATTGAACAGGTAGGTAAGTGG
The DNA here is from genome assembly GCF_016432855.1 of Salvelinus namaycush. Lineage (NCBI taxonomy): Eukaryota > Metazoa > Chordata > Actinopteri > Salmoniformes > Salmonidae > Salvelinus > Salvelinus namaycush. Next base: position 41,472,501 of record NC_052320.1, read on the forward strand.
TTCAGCTATGAAATCAGCTGCCAGTTTTAAAAAGCAGGGATCAAGAAGATCAGGACCTGCAGGCTTTCTCTCATCTAAGGATTTCAGGGATTTATGTACCTCCTGCAATGAGAATGGCAAAAAAGCGCTGTGGGCATATGTGCCATCGTGACAGCCACTGAGGTGGTGTATGAGATCTTTAGCCACAGGGCACCTATGGAAGGAGACCCTAAGCTTCTGGAGCTCCAGGAGTTGATCCCTAGTCTGTGTAAAATTGGAGTGAAGAATGTGTGTAAATGATCATGAATCGCTTCTTGTTGGGATGCATATGTGGGAAACCCGTTTCAGGTGTCAAATTGTGAAGTACGCGCTTGGAAGAGTCTGTCAGAGTGACCAGGAGTAGTCTTATTTTAATTAATTGTATTTCTGAAGAGCAGAGGAAGATTGCTGTGGGCCTCAAAAGGATCCGGAGAATAGAAGTTTTGTGTTTTGAACTTTGGAGTAGAGCACCGGTCAAAGGAGTCATCTCAGGGGTGCCGACGGATGTTCAGGTTGAATACTTGGAGACGTCCTGGTGTGGTTGGTGCCCGGCGTCTGACCCGCTGGGTGAATGGAGAAAAAGACGAAAGTCTGTCAGTCCTGTTGTTTTTTTAAATAAAGAGCAAATACCCATGCATGTGAAGCTTGGTTGTGTAAGATACGACGTAAGAGCTTTCGTCCCCAAACCACTGCAGTGTAAGAATTGGGCTATGTTTCAAGTGTATGCAGACGAAAAGTGTATACTGAAGAAAGGTATGTAGAAGGACAATGGTGTTGCAATTGTGGTGGGGATCATGATTCTGAGTTCCTGGAGTGCCCTGTAAGGGTGAAGGAAATTGAGGTGGCAAAAGTTAGAGCGGTCAATCGAATCTCCTATGCAGAGGCGATTAAAAGGTTTGAGAAAACAAGTAATGCTAGTGAAGAGATGGTAGTGGATACCCCACAGCCTGTTGTAAATGTTCGCTGACAGACAAAAGACACCCTGTGCCTCAAAAAGGGGGGTTTTGTGTTCATTGCCACAGTTATAAACTGTACAGCAGAATTCAAAGAAACTAGACATTATTGTGGCTGCAGCAGAAAAGTTTTCGGGACTCAAGACTTAACCTTGGAAGACTTGCAAGGGGTACTGGAAGACCCGCCTTCCCAGGTTCCCCTTGAGCCTGTGTAGGGATCAGATATGTTTTATTTTTTGGTAGTTCAGTTTGAGGGAATCCTGTTTCCATCCCGCAAAGTAGGTGGCGGAATGCATATTACATTGTGTGATCGCCAATATACCATAGAATAAGTAGTAGGGGGTTAAGGTAAGTTAAAAGGCGCACTAAACGGATTGCACTAATCCGTTTTTAGATAGGACCAGTGTTGCCAATTTAGTGACTTTGTCGCTATATTTAGCGAGTATTCAGACCCCTCTAGCGACAAATCTAGTGACTTTTTCTGGAGTTATTGGAGACTGACGTGAAAGCACGTAGGCGGCCCAGTCCTCGCACAGCAGTCCCTCCTAGCTGCAGTCAGAGCAGGAGATGTTCACCCCTCCACGTCCAGACTGCAAATGAATCACGCATGTGGGAAGCCGCCGCTGGCTGATCCCACCCTGGCTTACATTTTTTTTTTTTTTTTTTTACAATTAACCTGAATTAGGGCCAGACTAGTTACCATAATTCTCTCACATTGCTATTGACAGTTGTTTCTATTGTCTCTTTTTGGTCCATTTAGATTGTTAATGTAGATTGCATACAAAAAAATTGAACAAAATGTTATGGTTAAAAATGTTCATGTTTTACTGTGACTTGTTGTAGGCTCCTAAGTGGACCATAAGGTTAAAAACCAAACCAAATTAAGAAAACTAAACTAAAAAACAAATAATTAAATAAAAAACAAAGTGACTCCGCCAGAGTTTCGCTTTTGGGTTACTTTTCCCGGTCCCAAGCTCAGATAAAGGAGGAGGGTCGGAATTGTGACATAAAAAAACAAGAATCGACAGAAGAAAGTTCATTTGTAGTTCTAAACATATTTAGGGTGTTTTTTACTCACTTTTTGTCTCTCGTTATCTTTCCTACAGCGTCCATCACAATTACAAGTACATGGCCACTTATGCAAATTGAGTGATGACGTCATTTAGCGACTTCTAGGACAGCCAATAGCTGCTTTCCTTACTGAGGAGTTGGCAACACTGGATAGGACCACGCTCATCGCGTGTTGATAAAACGAGAGAACGCCATTTTAGAGACGCTAATGAAGTTGTTAAACGCAACAACAACAAAAAGTTATACACGGTATAGCTAGCTAATATAAGGCTGAATTCATTATTGGCTGCTGTTAATAATTTCGTTTGCATACGACTGTACAGTAGCGTGGAACGAGAGCATTTCTTTTTAAGCTGTTGTGTGTTGTTGGGAAGAACAGCAGCAGGCGAATCCGAGGTCAAATTGGGCCAATTTGATCCTGAAGGCGTAGTTGGCTAACGTTAGTTCACTGGCTGATTTGATAAGTTTGCAAGCTAACTTAATTGTTTCTGGTCACAGAAGAAGCAGACGTTGGGACAAATCCCTGCGGTAAGTTAAATAACGTTACCATTACAAATCGCCACAGGCACATCTTCCTCACAGTTTGGCTAACGTTGTCTAGCTAGCTAGCGTTACTAGAAAACATATTGGTAGTAAGCTAGTTAAGTTCCATATGGTTCTTGCTCTAGTTAGTTGGAAGCTGCAGGAGTGTTGGGACAGTAATGCGCTAGCTAGCAAAAGGGACAGTAATGCGCTAGCTAGCAGATTGTAAAGGGCTAATGTAATGTGAGGCTCCATACTGTCATAGTTTCTAAACCTAGAGGCGAGACTTCCGTGAACGCTTGCGACACAGACCGGGGTTTGAGAAGGCATTGAGATTCTTCCTTAGTTCTCCTCGAAATCTTTAAATGCACAACCTAGATATGAGCCAATGTCTTAAGTAGTTGAACGTGTTATTACTCCAACCTCGTGAAAGTGACATACTGACACGTTTTAATTTGTCAAACTATTTTCTATTGAAAGACTTGACAGTTAACGGCTTGCACATGACGACTGTTAGACCCGGTGACGTGTTACTAAATATGAGTTTAGCTTCGCCATGGATTCGCCTATAAGTGTGATCGGATTTCTATTGGAGAAGCAGTTTTGGCCTGTCTTCATACTGTACTGTTTGGTATCATTTTAACCAGAATAGATTCTGACCCTATGCTTGTTTACAGCTGCACTGGGGTCGGCCAGGCTTCCTAGGGTGTTGGGGGACAAAATTAAACTTTGGTTCTGGTGTTATACTTTATATTTAATGTTATGGTAACACAGAACCGTTTATTCCACGAGAATAGGATTTACCATGGCTGAGATCTTATTTTCAAGTTATCAGAAAAGGTCAAAAAGGTTGCGGACAGGTCAATGTTAATCCCTAGTCAACAATGGCACCAAATCACTTGTCTGGGTTCAAAAATTCAACACGTTTTGTCCAATATCTCAAGATAGGGTGGTCATATTGTTTTGCCATTTTCAGAGCTGATGTAGAACACAGATTATTCAAATAAAGTAAAATGCTATATTATACAAATGTAACCGATGTGAAATGGCTAGCTAGTTAGTGGTGGTGCGCGCTAATAGTGTTTTAATCAGTGACGTCACTCGCTCTGAGACCTTGAAGTAGTTGTTCCCCTTGCTCTGCAAGGACCGCGGCTTTTGTGGCGCGATGGGTAACGATGCTTCGTGGGTGTCAGTTGTCGATGTGTGCAGAGGGTCGGGGCGAGGGGACAGATGAAAGTTATACTGTTACACAAATTGGGCAGTATGGAATACACAATTACAGTAATTTAAGCCCAATTTAAGGTAGGGTGGTCATATTAACAAATCAAAATGTTTTATGCAAAACTGAGTTTGTAACCATTTATGAAATTAGAATACAACTTTTTATACTACTTTATGCAAATCAGATAATTAATGTGGTAATTCGTCTACGGAATAAAAAATTACAGCATGTTACGCCCATTCATATAAAGTAAGGTGGCCATATTGTTTACATATTTATGTAGAACTGGGAGTTTACACTGAGGAGTAAGGTGCCACTCATTATACTAGTCGAATAAGACATGGGAGAATTTGGCCAAGATGTATTTATAGACAAATAAACATTAAACAAATAGCCAAGCTGAAAACTGCAGACATTACTAGTGCCTCCCCCGCGATCAAACCGCCATTAAAAAAATTAATGAAAGGCAGCCTAACGTGATCATTGACAGCTGCCTTGAAGGACACAAATAAAAAATGCTTTCTGCTACTAAGATCAGTGAAATGAAGTGTGTGCACGTTCACGTGAAGGGTGGGGGGGATTTGTCACAACACCGGCTCCGTGGTGTCTTAATTTCAACAGGAAGCCTGTCCAACTGCAGCTGTAGGCAAGCAAGGTCGGAATCTATTCTGGCTAGTATATTATTCAAATTAGACCAACTAGCTAGGCAAGCTATCGGCTTGGCTAACGTAAAGTAGCTAGTGCTAATTTACTAGGTATATAGATGGGTTGGGTGTTGAGCAACAAAACCGACGCGTGCACAACTATGGCGCAAAACAGACAGGGTTGGCTTAGATTGACAACATGTAAACAATATTTTGTCTCCAATGTTTATTGAAAACATAAATACATTTTCACACTTGTCATGTCACTTGTCTCTCACTTGTCTCTCATACACTTGTCTCTCATACATCGTTAGTTGGTTAGCTAGCTAACGAATTTTAGCAATATTAACATAGACGTGACACCAGTCAAAACAAGACATGGTATCAAGAACAAGCTGAAACGAGCCACCTACGATTCCCCACATGGCAGGTTCTTGTCATTGTTGCTAGCTATCTGGCCATCCACAATCACAACAGCACAGACTTCTGCCCCAATGAAGTGTGCACATCGTTTTCGTGATGTTGTCAGCTAACCCCAATATTCTGTGCCAGTTGTAGTATCTAGCTATCTAGATTATACATGTCTGCTTTTATCTCATGACTGATGTTCTGACTTGATTGTATCAGGTTTTCTCTTTCAGGAGACCATGGCAGACGACTTTGATGTTGAGGCTATGCTAGAGGCTCCATACAGAAAGGTGGGTAGCTAGAATTGCCAGCCTTGTAGCTGTTTTTTTTTTTTTGCGCATTCACTATTTGCTGGTCTTGTATCATCTTGTTGCTATTATTTATAGTTAAATGGTTGTTGTGCCTCTCAATGTTTGAATGAGGTGTGATGCATTGACATAATCCAAAATTCTGAATAAACACCCATCTCTCTCTCTTTGTAGACTTGCCTAACGATATCTCCCCTCTTCTCTCACCTTTTGATTCGTGTGAACGGTGGGGGGTGGGGGGTGGGTGGGGGGAGTAAGGTAGTAATTGCGCAATGTATTGATGTACTGTGATCCCCTAGGACAAAAAGAGCTTCATCTTAGAACATCCTATCACCTGTTTGGTTGCAACAAGGTGAATGCAAATGGATGATAATCAGCACATTTTACCCCACATGCAAAGGAGACAATATTCACATTTTCTGTTGACATGGTAGCTAAAGGCATTTTCACAATGTTTACACCTAATGTTACAGTTGGATCGACCCATAGAAATATAATTACTGTGGTACCAGTAGTTCTGGCACATTCTTTTGTTATGCGTCAGTGTCAATCAAGTAAGTCTGACCTAAAATAGGCCTTACATGTATTAGTACCTATTTTACCCTTACATTTGGCTTTAGTAGATTAGTCTTCTCTATAGTATACTTTAACAAATAAGGCTTAAATGTGTAGTCATGATTTTGCCATGGTCAACAAAACAAGCTAATGATTATTTTAAAATATGAATACTGTCTCCCTGCCCAAGTCTATTGTGATGGTTTCTGATTTTGTAAATCAGCATCTTGACTTTGCATGCCTTTTAACACCAGTAATACTTTACGTTTATTTTCTTACCACAATTTATTTGTACGATTTCAAGATTTCATTTCTATTATACATTTAGTTAATGATTTCACCAGTATGAGTATATTTTCCTCTCATAAAATTCAAACCATTCAAAAACAAACATCTCCATTCAGCTGGCACGAAAAATATATAGGACATTTAACATGAGGCTAAACTAGTTTTTTTTTTTTTGCTTCAGTTTTACTTGGGAGTCCATATTACTAAGCAGTGTGACTCCCTGTTTGCTTCAGGGCGAGATGTGTGACAGAGGTGGCATCGAACTCTTACAGTCCAAGAAGGAAAATGGGTGAAGATCACTGGACTGACATCAACCACAGGATCTCTTTTAGCGGCTGTGGGCCAAGCATGGTCTCAGTGGGCTTAGGAACAGATAGTGGTACGGGTACGACAAAGGAGGGGTGGGGTTGAGATGACCAAACTGTATCATGCCAAAATAGTATATATTTTTCCAATAGACTTTGACTTTTGGTTGGATTGAGTACTGTATAATATGTAGTTATAACAGCAGGGGGAGTAATTGGAGTGGAACTCTACAGGGGCTGTAGAAGGACCCCCTTACATACTTGTCCAAACATATTCATGTTAACAGTATTTTAACCTAATGGTTATGTTCCGTATTTTCTTGTTCCCTCCCTCACCCCTGACGACTTGCAATGTTTCCTCTACATCCTCATGATGTTCTTCTATCAACCCTGCTTAGGATGAGATAAAGTCCTCTAGTGCTAATGGACACGAAGAGCGCAGTAGTAAGAAGTAAGTACTGATTTTTAAACTCTTTGCTAAACCATCTCCATACAGACTGTTCTCTCTGCTACCGCACAGCAAGCGGTACGGGAGCGCTAAGTCTAGGTCAATGAGGCTTCTAAACAGCTTCTACCCCCAAGCCAGAAGACTCCTGAACATCTAATCAAATGACTACCCAGACTATTTGCATTGCCCCCCCCCCCTTACGCTGCTGCTACTCTGTTATTATCTATGCATAGTCACTTTAATAACTCTACCTACATGTACATATTACCTTGACCGTTGCCCCCGCACATTGACTCCGTACCGGTACCACATGTATATAGCCTCGCTATTGTTATTTTACTGATGCTCTTTAATTATTTGTTACTTTTATTTATTTAGTTTATTTTTCTTAACTGCGTTGTTGGTTAGGGGCTTGTAAGTAAGCGTTTCACTGTAAGGTCTACACCTGTTGTATTTGGCGCATGTGACAAATAAAATTAGATTTCTTGTCAGTTGCTACTAGTCATGTTTCAATCGTGTAACCTTTTGGAAACTGCATCAGTGATGGTTAGATGTCTAAAGTATCCGTTTACAATTGTATTCTGTGACTGCACCGTGATAATGTCATCCTGTGTTCCAGGAAAAAGAGGAGCCACATTAGGAGTAGTCGGAGCCCGAGCTCTGACAAGTGCAAGAGCAAAGTTGGGAAGAAGAGCCAGGATCGGAAAAGGAGCAAGAGTCCGGAGAAGAAACGGAGCCGCAGTAAAGAGCGCCGGCGCAGTGCTTCCCGTAGCAGGGAACATGCTGGACGCTACAGAGGACGCCGGAGCCCCTTGTACGTATTGCAGGGTTTTCCAAACTCTGTGCACGTTGAATTCTTTGCCCAAGCACTACACAGCTGATTCAAATAATCAACTGATCATCAAGCTTTGATCATTTTAGTCAGCTGTTTAGGGTAAAAACCAAAACGGGCACCTCTTTGGTTCCTGAGGACTGAGTTTGGGAAATGCTTATGTATTTTTTTTCCTGTGTCACAATTTTTGGGCTTCCTTATTTTGTCTACAGACAAATGGGTTGGAATAATCTGCTATATCTCCTTCTTGGACATAATTTGTGTTTTCCACTGAAAGCTGTTGTCTATAGAAACTTTCTGTTGATGATGAAATGAAACCTGGTTTTGTTTTTAAAAGTGGTGTAGTTTGTTGCCTTTGTAATCAAATTGTATTGGTCACATACGTGATTAGCAGATGTTATTGCGGGTGTAGCAAAATGATTTAAGACTATATACATATGGACAAGCGATGTCAGAGCGGAACGGACTAAGATACTAAGAATTTTATTTGTATTTTATTTAACCTGGTAGGCCTGTTGAGAACAAGTTCTCATTTACAACTGCGACCTGGCCAAGATAAAGCAAAGCAGTGCGACATAAACAACAACACAGAGTTACACATGGAATAAACAAACATACAGTCAATAACAGAATAGAAACATCTATGTACATTGTGTGCAAATGTAGAAGAGTATGGAGGTAGGCAATAAATCGGCCATAGAGGTGAAATAATTACGATTTAGCCATAACACTGGAGTGATAGATGTGCAGATGATGATGTGCAAGTAGAGATACAGGGATGTGAAAGAGCAAGAGGGTAAGTAATAATATGGGGATGAGGTAGTTGGGTGTGCTATTTACAGATTGGCTGTGTACAGGTACAGTGATCGGTAAGCTGCTCTGACAGCTGATGCTTAAAGTTAGAGAGGGAGATATAAGGCTTCAGTGCTTTTTGTTTATAATTTTTTTTTTGCAATTCGTTCCAGTCATTGGCAGCAGAGAACTTGAAGGAAAGGTGGCCAACGGAAGTGTTGGCTTTGGGGATGACAAGTGAAATATGTATTATACCTGCTGGAGCGTGTTGCTATGGTGACCAGTGAGCTGAGATAAGGCGGGGCTTTACCTAGCAAAGACTTATAGATGACCTGGAGCCAGTGGGTATGGCGACGAATATGTAGTGAGGGCCAGCCAGCGAGAGCATACAGGTTGCAGTGGTGGGTAGTGTATGGGGCTTTGGTGACACCGGATGGCACTGTGATAGACTACATTCAGTTTGCTGAGTAGAGTGTTGGGGGCTATTTTGTAAATGACATCGCCGAAGTCAAGGATCGGTAGGATGGTATGTTTCAGCATGAGTGAAGGAGGCTTTGTTGCGAAATAGGAAGCCGTTTCTAGATTTCATTTTGGATTGGAGATGCTTAATGTGAGTTTGGAATGAGAGTTTAGTCACATCCTAACCAGACACCTAGGTATTTGTAGTTGTCCACATATTCTAGGTCAGAACAGTCCAGCTTAGTGATGCTAGTCGGGCAGAAGGGTGCAGGCAGCAATCGGTTGAAGAGCATGAACTTAGCTTTACTAGCAGTTGGAGGCCACGGAAGGAGTGTTGTATGGCGTTGAAGCTCGTTTTGGAGGTTTGTTAGCAGTGTCCAAAGAAGGGCCAGATGTATACAGAATGGTGTCGTCTGCGTAGAAGTGGATCAGAGAATCACCAGCAGCAAGAGCGACATCATTGATATATATATAGAGAAAAGAGTCGGCCCGAGAATTGAACCCTGGTGGCACCCCCATAGAGACTGCCAGAGGTCCGGACAACAGGCCCTCCGATTTGACACTGAAATCTGAGAAGTAGTTGGTGAACCAGGCGAGGCAGTCATTTGAGAAGTGAAGGCTATTGAGTCTGCCGATAAAAATGCGGTGATTGACAGTCGAAAGCCATGGCCAGGTCGAAAAAGACGGCTGCACAGTACTGTCTTTTATCGATGGCGGTTATGATATCGTTTAGGACCTTGAGCGTGGCTGAGGTGCACCCATGACCAGCTCGGAAACCAGATTGCATAGTGGAGAAGGTACGGTGGGATTCGAAATGGTCGTTGATCTGTTTGTTAACTTGGCTTTCGAAGACTTTAGAAAGGCAGGGCAGGATGGATATAGGTCTATAACAGTTTGGGTCTAGAGTGATGACCGCGGCAGCTTTCCAAACTTTGGGGATCTCAGACGATACGAAAGAGGTGAATAGGCTAGTAATAGGGGTGCAATAATTTCGGCAGATAATTTTAGAAAGAGAGGGTCCAGATTGTTTTGCCCAGCTGATTTGTAGGGATCCAGATTTTACAGCTCTTTCAGAACATCAGCTGTCTGGATTTGGGTGAAGGAGAAGTGGTGGAGGGCGGCTTCGGCAAGTTGCTGCAGGGGGTGCTGAGATGTTGGCCGGGGTAGGGGTAGCCAGGTGGAAAGCATGGTCAGCTGTAGAAAAATGCTTAATGAAATTATTGATTATCATAGAATTATCGGTGGTGAGTTTTTCCTATCCTAAGTGCAGTGGGCAGCTGGGTGGAGGTGCTCTTATTCTCCATGGACTTTAGTGTCCCAGGAAGCAAATTTATGTTTGAAAAAGCTAGCTTTAGCTTAACTAAATGAGTATATTGGGTCCTGACTTCCCTGAAAAGTTGCATATCGCGAGAGCTATTCGATGCTAATGTAGAATGCCACAGGATGTTTGTGCTGTCAAGGGCAGTCAGGTCTGGGGTGAACCAAGGGCTATATCTGTTCTTAGTTCTACATTTTTTTTTGAATGGGGCATGCTTATTTAAGATGGTGAGGAAAGCACTTTTGAAGAGCAACCTGGCATTTTCTACTGACGGGATGAGGTCAATATCCTTCCAGGGGACCCGGCCCAGGTCGATTAGAAAATCCTGCTATCTGAAGTGTTTTGGGGAGCGTTTGACCGTGATGAGGGGTGGTCGTTTGACCGCGGACCCATTACACACGCAGGTAATGAGGCTGAGATCCTCGTTTAAGACAGCAGATGTGTATTTAGAGGGCAAGTTGGTCAGGATGATATCTAAGAGGGTGCCCATGGTTACAGATTTAGGGTTGTACCTGGTAGGTTCCTTGATAATTTGTGAGATTGAGGGCATCTAGCTTAGATTGTAGGACGGCCGGGGTGTTAAGCATGTCACAGTTTAGGTCACCTAACAGTACGAACTCTGAAGATAGATGGGGGGCGATCAATTCACATATGGTGTCTAGGGCACAGCTGGGGGCTGAAGGGGGTCTAAAACAAGCAGCAACGGTGAGAGACTTGTTTCTGGTAATGATGGTATAGAATACAGTGTATACATATGAGCTGAGTAATGCAAGTTATGTAAACATTAATAAAGTGACTAGTGTTCCATTCCTTAGTGGCCAGTGATTTCTAGTCTATGCCTATAGGCAGCAGCCTCTAATGCGCTAGTGATGGCTGTTTAACAGTCTGATGGCCTTGAGATAGAAGCTGTTTTTCAGTCTCTCAGTCCCAGCTTTGATGCACCTGTACTGACCTAGCCTTCTGGATGGTTGCGGGGTGAACAGGCATTGGCTCGGGTGGTTGATGTCCTTCATGATCTTTTTGGCCTTGCTGTGACATTGGGTGGTGTAGGTGTCCTGGAGGGCGGGTAGTTTCCCCCCTGTAGTGAGTTAGGCAGACCGCACCACCCTCTGGAGATCCTTGCAGTTGCGGGCGGTGCAGTTGCCATAGCAGGCAGTGATACAGCCCGACAGGATGCTTTCAATTGTGCATCTGTAAAAGCTTGAGGGTTTTAGGTGACAAGCCAAATTTCTTAACCTCCTGAGATTGAACAGGCTCTGTTGTGCCTTCTGCACCATACTGTCTGTGTGGGTGGTCCATTTCACTTTGTCAGTGATGTGTACGCCAAGGAACTTGGAAGTTTTCCACCTTCTCTACTGCGGTCCCGTCGATGTAGATAGGGGGGTGCACCCTCTGCTGTTTCCTGAAGTCCATGAGCATCTTCTTTTTGTTTTGTTGATGTTGTTTTCCAGGCACCACACTCCCAGAGCCCTCCCCTCCTGCCTGTAGGCTGTCTAGTCATCGTTGGTAATCAAGCCTACTACTGTTGTCGTCTGAACTTGATGATTGAGTTGGAGGCGTGCTTGGCCTATGTTCTATGTTGAAGTTCACGCATGAGACGGATAACTGAAGCCATAGCCCTGGTTTTGTGTCCTCAGGTCAATCCCCTCCCTGTTTGTGACCGGGCTGATGTGTTTCAAGAGAAGTAGAGTACACAAAGTAGTCCCAAATGAGGGAAGGAAACTAAGTTGAATAGAATAATACTTATGTATTAAAAAACCATACAGTTTGGCATAGTAGGCGTACATACTGAGCTGAACCTTGTTTTACACCCTAGTTTGGAGATGAAATGTTGTGGTGTTCCGGGAGGGAAGGTTGGTCCACCACATGCCAACAAACTAAGTTTTTTATAATTTTGTGTGACGTGTTGGTGTTTGCCTGTTGGATGTCTTGTCAATAAAGTATGTATGTAAAGTCTGGGTAAGAACTAAACCTTGTGATTGTTCCTTTTTTCAGTCGGAAACGCTCAAGAAGTCGTAGCCCCTTCAAGAAAGACAAGAGTCCAGTAAGGTGAGATACACAGCCGGATTGTCTTAGAAGCCACAGTGGGGCGGGTCAAAAGCTTCAAGTTCCTTAGCATGCACATCACAGAGGACCTGAAATGGTTCCTGCACACCGACAGCGGGGTGAAGGTTCAACCTCTGGAGGCTGAAGAAATTTGGTGTTTGCCCCCAAGACCCTCACAAACTTCAACAGATACACCATCGAGAGCATTCTGTCGGGCTGTCTCAACGACTGGTACGGCCGCAACAACTTCACCGGCCGCAACCATAGGGTGGCGCGGTCAGCCAGTGCATTATCGGGGGCACACTTCCTGTCCTCCAGAACATCTACAGCACCCGGTGTCACAGGAAGGCAAGAAAGATCATTAAGAAGGTGGAGATAGTACAGGTGCATCAAAGCTGGACTGAGAGACTGATAAACAGCCTTCACTAGCCAGCTGGTACCCTGCCCTGAACCTTAGACTGCTGCCCTATGTACATAGTCATTGAACACTGGTCACTTTAATAATGTTTACATACTGTTTTAACCCACTTTATATATATATATATATGAAAATTCACCTTTATTTAACTAGGCAAGTCAGTTAAGAACAAATTCTTATTTACAATGACGGCCTACCGGGGAACAGTGTGTTAACTGCCTTGTTCAGGGGGCAGAATGACAGATTTTTTTACCTGGTCAGCTCAGGGATTTGATCTAGCAACCTTTCGGTAACTAGCCCAACGCTCTAACCACGTGTGTGAGAAATCAAAGTTTATTTGTCACGTGTGCCGAATACAACAGGTGTAGACCTTACAATGAAATGCTTACTTACAGGCTCTAACCAATAGTGCAAAAAAGGTATTAGGTGAACAGTGGGTAGGTAAAGAAATAAAAAGACAGGCTATATACAGTAGTGAGGCTACATGCAGACACCGGTTAGTCAGGCTGATTGAGGTAGTATGTAGATATGGTTAAAGTGACTATGCGTATATGATCGAACAGAGAGTAGCAGTAGCGTAAAAGAGGGGTTGGTGGCGGGACACAATGCAGATAGCCCGGTTAGCCAATGTGCAGGAGCGCTGGTTGGTCGGCCCAATTTAGGTAGTGTGTATAGTTAAAGTGACTATGCATATATGATAAACAGAGTTGCAGCAGCGTTAAAAGAGGGGTTTTCGGGGGGGGGGGGGGAGCTCACAATGCAAATAGTCTGGGTAGCCATTTGTTTACCTGTTCAGGAGTCTTATGGCTTGGGAGTAAAAACTGTTGAAAAGCCTTTTTGTCCTAGACTTGGGCCCCTGGTACCGCTTGCCATGCGGTAATAGAGAACAGTCTGTGGCGGGGGTCTTCGACAATTTTTAGGGCCTTCTTCTGACACCGCCTGTAGAGGTCCTGGATGACAGGCAGCTTAGCCCCAGTGATGTACTGGGCCGTACGCACTACCCTTTGTAGTGCCTTGTGGTCAGAGGCCGAGCAATTGCCGTACCAGGCAGTGATGCAACCAGTCAGGATGCTCTTGATGTTGCAGCTGTAGAACCTTTTGAGGATCTCAGGACCCATGCCAAATCTTTTCATTTCCTGAGGGGGAATAGGCTTTGTCGTGCCCTCTTCACAACTGTCTTGGTGTGTTTGGACCTTTCTAGTTTGTTGTTGATGTGGACACCAAGGAACTTGAAGCTCTCAACCTGCTCCACTACAGCCCCGTCGATAAGAATGGCGGCGTGCTCCGTCCTCCTTTTCCTGTAGTCCACAATCATCTCCTTAGTCTTGGTTACGTTGATGGATAGGTTGTTGTTCTGGCACCACCTGGCCACACACACACAGTCGTGGCCAAAAGTTTTGAATGGCACAAATATTAATTTTCAGTCTGCTGCCTCAGTGTCTAGATATTTTTGTCAGATGTTACTATGGAATACTGAAGTATAATTACAAGTGTCAAATTGACAATTACATGAAGTTGATGCAGAGTCAATATTTACAGTGTTGACCCTTTTTCAAGACCTCTACAATATGCCCTGGCATGCTGTCAATTAACTTCTGGGCCACATCCTGACTGATGGCAGTCCATTCTTGCATAATCAATGCTTGGGGTTTTTGTTTGTCTACCCGCCTCTTGAGGATTGACCACAAGTTCTCAATGTGAGTAAGGTCTGGGGAGTTTCCTGTCCATGGACCCAAAATATCGATGTTTTGTTCCCCGAGCCACTTAGTTATCACTTTTGCATTATGGCAAGGTGCTCCATCATGCTGGAAAAGGCATTGTTCATCACCAAACTGTTCCTGGATGGTTGGGAGAAGTTGCTCTCAGAGGATGTATTGGTACCATTCTTTATTGATGGCTGTGTTCTTAGGCAAAATTGTGAGTGAGCCCACTCCCTTGGCTGAGAAGCAACCCCACACATGAATGGTCTCAGAATGCTTTACCGTTGGCATGACACAGGACTGATGGTAGCGCTCATCTTGTCTTCTCCGGACAAGCTTTTTTCCAGATGCCCCAAACAATCGGAAAGGGGATTCATCAGAGAAAATGACTTTACCCCAGTCCTCAGCAGTCCAATCCCTGTACCTTTTGCAGAATATCAGTCTGTCCCTGATGTTTTTCCTGGAGAGAAGTGGCTTCTTTGCTGCCCTTCTTGACACCAGGCCATCCTCCAAAAGTCTTCGCCTCACTGTGCGTGCAGATGCACTCACACCTGCCTGCTGCCATTCCTGGGCAAGCTCTGTAGTGCTGGTGCCACGATCCCGCAGCTGAATCAACTTTAGGAGACGGTCCTGGCGCTTGCTGGACTTTCTTGGACGCCCTGAAGCCTTCACAACAATTGAACCGCTCTCCTTGAAGTTCTTGATAATCCGATTTAGGTGCAATCTTACTGGCAGCAATATCCTTGCCTGTGAAGCCCTTTTTGTGCAAAGTAATGATAATGGCACGCGTTTCCTTCCAGGTAACCATGGTTGACAGAGGAAGAACAATGATTCCAAGCACCACCCTCCTTTTGAAGCTTCCAGTCTGTTATTCGAACTCAATCAGCATGACAGAGTGATCTCCAGCCTTGTCCTCGTCAACACTGTCACCTGTGTTAACGAGAGAGAGAATCACTGACATGTCAGCTGGTCCTTTTGTGGCAGGGTTTAAATGCAGTGGAAATGTTTTTGGGGGATTCAGTTCATTTGCATGGCAAAGAGGGACTTTGCAGGTAATTGCAATTCATCTAATCACTCTTCATAACATTCTGGAGTATATGCAAATTGCCATCATACAAACTGAGACAGCAGGCAGCAGAAAATTAATATTTGTGTAATTCTCAACTTTTGGCCACGACTGTGTGTGTTTGTATGTGTGTGTGTGTATATATATATATATAGAGTATTCTAGTCATGGCTTATCCTATATAACTACTGCTGTACACACCTTTTCTATTCATATACTGTATATTTATATTCTGGACATTGATCGTTCAGATACTGCTCGTTGTTATTTTTACTTGTGTGTTGTATTGCTAGATATTGTTGGAGCTGGACATAAGCATTTTGCTGCACCTACGATAACTTCTGCAAATCTGTGTATGCGACCAATAAACTTTGATGTGATTTATAAGCTCTATCGTGGTTTCGGTTTTGTGAACTGGACTCTTTGCTCACCATCCATGAAAATGATATGTGTTGAACTCTGTTTGCACTTTTTTTCAAGGAAACCAATTGACAACCTGACCCCAGAGGAGAGGGATACCCGCACTGTTTTTTGTATGCAGCTGGCAGCCAGAATCAAACCACGAGACCTGGAGGACTTCTTCTCAGCCGTGGGGAAAGTCAGTATTCGCAGTTTACAAACTTAAAAGTAGATTGCATTATCTTTGCCGTATGAAATAATTCAACAGACTTTATTTTGACAGAATTTAGCTTATGGTCATTAGGAAGGTGCTCACTCTTGACACACTATTACTATTTTATCCCCTGTAGGTGAGAGACGTGAGGATGATCTCTGACAGAAACTCCAGGAAGTCAAAGGGCATTGCCTACATTGAGTTTCTGGAAGTGAATTCAGTCCCGCTGGCTATTGGCTTAACTGGTCAGAGACTTCTAGGCGTGCCCATCATCGTACAGGCCCCTCAGGTAGTTGATTTAACTATAATATTTAGCATTGATGGAATCAGTAAATGTGATGTCACCTGTCACCGCTTACTTGGCAGATGGCATAGACTCACCATTTTGTGTGTGTGTGTGTGTGCAGGCTGAGAAGAACAGAGCTGCAGCAATGGCCCACAACCTTCAGAAGGGTAATGCTGGCCCTATGCGGCTGTATGTGGGCTCTCTGCACTTCAACATCACAGAGGAGATGCTGCGAGGTGTCTTCGAGCCTTTCGGAAGGGTAAGGAGGAAACACCATCACTTATCAATTACATTTTAACTTCCTTTTACACTAACTCTCTTGTATCTAACTGTTTTCCTTAACAGATTGAGAGCATACAACTGATGAATGACAGTGAAACTGGACGATCCAAAGGATATGGTTTCATCTCAGTAAGTTCCTGATTTTAGACTTACAATAGATTAGGGTATGTGCCATTTTAGTTAGCTGATTCACACTGTATTATTGTAGTTTGCAGATGCAGAGTGCGCTAAGAAGGCCATGGAGCAGCTGAATGGCTTTGAGCTGGCCGGACGGCCCATGAAGGTTGGTCACGTGACGGAACGCACCGACCCCTCCAACGCCAGCTCCTTCCTGGACAACGACGAGCTGGAGAGGACAGGCATTGACCTGGGCACCACCGGGCGCCTGCAGCTCATGGCCCGGCTGGCAGAGGGTGAGATATTAGCTGCTGTTTTTGAGTGAATGTAGTTTGGTCTTTTTGGTGCTCAAAATTGCCATTTAGGTTTATTTGTCAGCAGTAAGGGAAAGTTGAGCTTAGTATTCGATATGTCTACTTTTGTGCTGAAATCTAAAACTGATTTGGTCAACCAAGGTGTTACCCCAGTTGACTTCAAGAATCGCTCCAGTGTGTGCTCGAGTTGTTTTGAATAGCTTTGAACAGACTTGATGCTAATGAATAGTTTGTTTCCCTCAGGTACTGGTCTTCAGATCCCCCCGGCTGCACAGCAGGCTCTACAGATGAGTGGTTCCATCCACTCGACTCAAATCCACTTCGTCAACATGGCAGCTGGTACAGGTAGGCTCATTATCCATGTGTAACGTATCATACTACATATTGTGGAATGAACTACTCACTGGCCTCATCTAAGAACACTGCAGACTCCTCAAAGGAGAGGCATTTGAAGTTTGAGCTTTTTGATACCTCGTGCAAATGTGAAATTCACCACTACGTTTCCTTTAGAATGAGTTTCATGATCAATAGCCAAAGGTAGGTAGCAAAGGAAAGCTGTCACACCTGCTTTGGCAGGATGATTTCCAGTTACCTTTTTGCTCCTCCCTTAATTTGGTCTGTGATGTCAGAAAACAGTGCAAAGAGGGCGAACATTATCTGGAGATTAAATGTGTTAACATGATCTGCATCCATGACCACCAGTATATGATCATCTCAAATGAACCGCCGTAAGACTTCTTTTCTCACTATCATTTCTCCTTTTAATGATCTCTTCCACATTTATCCAATAGATCCACATGTAAACACTAAAGGCCAATCTGGCATTGCCACCAACACTCATTATGAGGTATGTTAATCACTTCAACAACCTGCCGGTCTCTGAGATGTCTATGTGAAAGCTGTTTTTTCACTCACTGGCCCTGCTTGAAAAGAGCACATTGAATATCATGTGCAACTGGTACGAAACCCAGAAATGAGTTAACATCATTCAAGTCAACCTGTGTGTTTTGCCTTGCCAAAGCCAGCAGTTTGTCTTGCTAGGTGAAGGGACTCTTCAAACTTTTGTAACACACTTCAATATCACAGTACCATGTTAGATGTGAATGCTGATATTGAACTAGCATGCAGATAACCATTGCTTCTCTCATATTGTGTGGCTAATGCTATGGCTGTCCCCCCTCTAGCACATAGGCTTAATGTGCACTGCAGTGTAGTAAGTCAATGGTCTTCATCCATTGTGCATCGTTCCATCCTCACAACCTTTTCTAACTGAAGTGCGTCTTTAATTTCTCTTCTTCTAATCTTTTAGACATACAAGCCAGCCTGAACCCACCCCCTGAAGGTGAACGTGAAAGTGTACAGCTTCTCAAATCTGCACATTATTTAATGCTCATCTAAAATAAATCCTTTTGTTTAAATTTCTCATGTTTCAAACCGGAAAGAGCTCTCCAATGGTCCTTTTTTCTTGTATTGTTTTGAAATCATTGCTGTCATGCATACCCACATTTTATTTTGGTTTAAGCCAAATGATAAGATTCTCAAGCTGTCCGTTTTCATCTTCTCTGGTTTTCTTGTGTGTAACTACATTGTGTCCAAATGTGCATTGAAACAACACATGAAAAACTAGTCCTGTACTTTGAGATGTATTCATTGGGGGTGGAAAGGATTGTCAGTCTGATGTTCTCAGTTGGAAGCAGAGTTGGGGTCAATTAATGCCATTTGAAATTCCAGTCAGTTCAGGAACTGATGTTCAATTCAACAGACAGGAATTAATCTGCACTTGACAGCAGCTCTGGTGAGAAGGACCTCTGTTAATGATACTGTCATCTCCTTTTACAGCTCCTGCCACCCATTCACTGAACCTGGCTCCAAGCAGGAACCAAGCCATGAACCTCTCAACGCAGCCACTGGCTACTCTCTGCCTACAGCTGTCCAACATGTTCAACCCACAGTTGTGAGACACTACTTTTAACCTTTTCATTTCATGATGAAAGGAAGCATTGTTTTTGATCTTTAATTAAATGAATGTAACTGATCATTTCCTTAAGCTGGGTTAGGTCATGAATGAATGATGAATGGCTTGAAATTACCTGCCTCTTTTCCAGGGAAAATGAACCCGGCTGGGATGTTGAGATTCAAGATGACGTCATTGAGGAGTGCAACAAACACGGTGGAATTGTCCACATATACCTTGACAAGGACTCCCCTCAGGTAAACAACTTTTGAAATGCACTTTGTGTCTCTGACTGATTAAATTATGACAGGCTACTTTATCAAATCGATTACCTAATGTTTTATTGATTACGTGATTGAATTAAACCATGCAACAATTAACTTGTTAATAACCTTCTGCACCACATAAGAATGATTATAGAGCTGCTGGCTTCCTGAATAAACTCTTAAACATCTGAAGATCTTATATATCAATAGCAGTCAATTATTAATCGTCACCTTATTCAGTCATCTGAACGTCGTAAAATCCTTGGTTATTGAACCCTGGCTAACAAGTTGAATCAGCATTACAAAAATTGGCTTAATTGTTTATTTACTAAATACCTAAATGATCACACAGAATTACATATACACAGGATGGATCATACATTGATTTCAAATCATGTCATAAAAGAAAGTCCCTAGCGGACGAAACCGATATGACAGCTGATTACACAAAGAAAGGGGGTTGGGTTTGAATGAAAGAGCGGGAAGACTGAGGAACAAAAGGATTGGGTCTCTATCGGTCCTTGAGAAGCTATGCTGCCATAAATACAGAATCTTATGAATTCTATTAACCGCCGATTCAGATAAGGAAAATGCAAGATATATATTTACACTGAACTGCGCTTCGATAGATGGAAGACTGGTTTGCCCAGCAGAGATCGCCCTTGTCCTTTGAAGAATATTTCTGGTTGCAGAGCGGATACGTTGTACCCTGTCGTTCTTATTAAGAGATTCTGTCCCTTCCTAGGCCACGTACGTTTACAGCTGCAGCTGATAACTCGACTTCTAGGATGCATCACTTCTTTAGTGAATAAGAGTTCAAAGTTCATTTTGCCATAATTAGCTCACGCTGAATTCTAGTAGAAATTCATCCTTCCAGCGTGGTGATCGTCACCTCCACGTTGAAATTAGCCGTTTTAAACGTATGAACACCAGTCAAGTCGTCGAACCCAAGTTGACTTCCGTCAACGGGCTTTTGTATTGGGGGAGAGAAGGGGATGTGTTTCATAGTTCTCAACCAATGTCTGTTCACTTGGGCGTGGCCACTGAGCATAGTTTACTTAGGAAAACAATTCTCTCATTTAGAATCTTAAAATTACATTTAATCTTTTCACAAATAGTTTCATATTTAAACATTTTAAATTGCACAATTCCATGTGAATCTGTTAACTAGAACGTGTAGACTTTCCCAGATCCGACAATTTGTCGTACCAACGGACACTTGTTGGATTACAGAAATATTGTACCTTTCCCCAACCTTTTGATGTTACCATACGTTGTTAACAAAGGGCTTTCCAAGAGTCCATTCTGTAGGGTGGAGAGAAAAGGGAGAAATGTATGTATGGGGGTCATAAACCTCCTACAACAGGGCAACTTCATGACAACTTTATAGAAGTGGATAGGTCTAAGGTGGTCCAGCAAATTGTGCACTTTGTAAATAAATTATAAATGCAGTTACCATTTCTTTGTTTTCTATTATGGTTTAATGTACAAATGTATATGTTTCTACCTTTTTACCCATCAAATGGTCTGTTGCAGATTGATAGTTTACCCTTACCTTATTACTTCTTCCTTTCCTTTATAGGGCAAAGTGTACATAAAATGCCCCACAATCCCAACAGCAATGGCTGCAGTGAATGCGCTACATGGGCGGTGGTTTGCAGGTGTGTATCCTTCTACCAATGGATTATGTATGGTCATTATTTGATATTTATATACCTTGCATTTTAAATCAGTTATGTGTGTGGCTAGGGATGGTGGGAATTAACCAAAATGAAATAGTACCATGTTTAGGGAATTTGTGCTGCTGATTTGTCATCTGTAGCTAGATTGTGTTCTTTAGAACTCAGGTTTCTACATTTAATACATGACTAATGCATATGTATTTGACAAATATTGATTAAATGTTTTTTCTCTCTCTCTGTAGGTAAAATGATCACTGCAGCGTACGTACCTTTCCCGACCTACCATAACCTTTTCCCTGATTCGTTAACGGCAGCCCAGTTATTGATGCCTGTGCGGCAATGATTCTACCATGCATGGAGTAGATGTCACAATGCCCGTTGGCTTCAATAATGTACATCATTTTTGCCAATATGTCGGGATCTTATTGAACGCAGTAGCAAATTACTGTACCAGTTCCACCCTATCTTCATCACGCAATGTTTTCTTGTTCAGTCTGACAGCTATTAGAGGCTAAGCTTGAGTTCCTCTGTAGCCACACATTTCTGTAGCTGCACTTGAGCAAATTACGTTGTTTCAACCTGCATTGTGAAAATACTACCTTTTGGGGTTTTGGTGGGGGAGGGGAACATAGGGTACGGAGTTGTTTTACAGTGGGAAGTCTGCGTATATTTCTGTTGAAACTGACCCCAGAAGAACGACCCCTTTTTGGACAGCCCAACCAAATTAACCTGTGACTCGAATTGCAGTTTGCCCTATGCTGTCATCCCATTAGGGCATTTATATTGTACATTTAGTCATTCAGTTGTGCTTTAGAAATGTTCATTTGCCATGTATGTTTTTTTGTCAGTTAATGTGTTAAATAAAAAAACGATGCCTACAAATAGTTTTTTCTTTACGTTAACATTTTGTAATCAACTTGATTCGGGTGGGTCAATGTGATGCATTTTGTCATCTTAATGACTTTGCCCTCCATTCCAGATGAAACAATCCAAAGTCATATGCATTTGTCATAACCTGGCTTACAACAGCTGGTCTTATTCTCTGAGTTGGTGTTTACGCAACCCCATGTCCTGCTTTATAATTATACTGTTTAAATATACAGTAAACCTGCATCTGTAGAAATTGTAATCCTACAGTTACACCATGGGTATGGTACTGATTTGATAAATCAATACATTTAGCAGTACAGAACTGGTCAATAGATTTAGAAGTTTTGCGCTTCAGATAGTCTTGACTTTTCTCGAACTCACAATTCAATCCCTTGGGACAGCACTAACTCCCATGAATGCCAATTATGAAACCCGCATCAAATCATTCCTAACTTGTGTCAACAGCATCTCCATGAGAATTGCTTGACAGTGATGCATTCTGGTAATAACCTTTTTAGGAGTCGCTTGGGCTTGACTCTGAGGAGAATGTGAAATGTCACTGGGTCCCCTAAGCCCCCATGACAAGATGTTTATCTGTAGAACTCTACAAGTCCCAAGTCAGCAGTGATCTGTTGAGAGCCTGCAGACTTCACCAATAAACATGAACTCATACCCAAATGTTGGTCCCTTTACTGTACCTTGGTTCTTGACATTAGGCTGGGACCCTTGAGTACATCATCCTATGTTCTATCACCAGTGGGTGACTTGTTTTCCACACCAGTGACTATAAGAAACCCTTCTAGCCCCCTTCAAAGAGGGGTAAGACATCTCTCATCCATTCAACAGAACAGATATTCAGTACTGTATGTATCCATTTTCAAGGAACCGCAATGGTTAACAGTAGCCATGTGTTTATCATGATCTTTTTCTTGATTCATTTCATAGCACATCTGTACTTAATGCATCTTCCTTTGTCGTGTTTTGGAGACAAAGCTACTATAGTGTCTGCTCTTCACACACAGAGGTAGCAGTGAGAGATAGGTAACAGGTTCATCGTTGGTGTTTGATTCTGCACCAGAGGCCACAGGGATGACTAGCAACTTCTCCTCCCCCAGCGGGCGAAGAGACTTCTTTGAGGAGGCTTTGTTCAAGAACCTCACAGTGGTTCTGTTAGGCCTTGTTATTAACTATATCAATGGGACCCTGTTGTACACCTTCTTCACCAACGTGACCTTCCACAGCGACTCCAGGTACATCCTGTACATGCAGCTGATCATCAATGACAGCATCAAGATGTCTTTCATTGTGCTCTTGCTTGTCATGTCCTATGTCTGCCCTTTCCTAAATGTGTCTGTGTGTATAATTCTGATTCTAATAGTAGGCAACACTCATAAGAACACTCCTCTGAACTTGGCAATCATGTCTATTGAACGCTTTGTAGCCATCTGTCATCCTTTACAGCACCCTCTGATCTGCACAGTGAGTAGGACCTATGTGCTCATCGCCTGTATTTGGGTTGTAGGGGCCATCCCTGGGTTCATAGATGTCATTATCGCCTTTGTCTTTAAGCCTTTGTCATTTTTCTCTACCGGCAGGATGTGCTATCATCAGAATGTCTTTGACTCAGTTCACAATTACAACAACAACTATGCCACCAATATCCTTTACATGTGCTTTGTGTGGATCACATTGATCTACACTTACTTTAGAGTGATGCTTTCAGCCAAAGCTGCAACCTCAGATCCAGTTTCAGCCAGAAAAGCCCAGATTACTATACTACTGCATGGGGTGCAGCTGCTGCTCTGTATGCTGTCCTACATCGCTCCTGTCATGGACACTATCCTCATCATCCTCTTCCCCAAGTTCCGCTCCATCATACTGTTCTGCAATAACATCATAACTAACATGTTACCCCAGCTGCTCAGCCCTCTCATCTACGGTCTGAGAGATCAGAAGTTTAAGAAGTACATGAAGGGTTCTCTTCTTTGTATGAAAACCAATCCGGTAGTGAAACCTAACTGAAACGTAAAGCACTGGGGGAATTTTCAGTGGGGTAAACCAGTGCAACATGTAGAACATTGCTACTAGAAATTTCTACTGCACTTACATGAATGTTGTCAGGTGCAGTGCTACACTTGTTGCATGATACCTGCAGTTGAAAGAGCCAATGGTGAAATAACGTAGTCTGAGCTTAAACGTGTACAATAACAGCAATTATTGCTATACTGCACATCTAAGTAATAAACCATCTGCTCTGCAATCTGGTATTGCCCTTTCTCAAGCACAGCAGGTAATGCTTATTGCTTACATACAGAACATTTGATTAAATTGTGTTACTGACCATTAATGTACAATGTATTACTTTTAAATTCAGCATGAGCCAAGATGTTTCAATTGGTACCTGTACCTACCGGTTAGTTTGAATGTCTCCATCATAATATGTTGTTATTATTGGAACATTCAGAAACTATTCCCATCTCAATATGATCCCCTCTTGCCTCTAGTTTGTTTTCACCTTTGAAAGATCCCATTGGGGTATTAGGCTATTATCAACATTAACTACTTCTCCAAGGAATTACAGTTACATCACAATCCTTACCACAATTTCACACTTCATATTCTATTGTTTTGAACTAATCATTGATCTATAACAGAAAAATTGAAGGGGATTTCATTCCACAGATCCACAACAAATGAGACGTGATAGACAGGTTTAAAGCACAAAAATATGACTTTTTCTTTTCCTTTAAATGTTTAACACTGGTAGAATAAACATAACCCACTGCAAACAGCATGATTTTATTTTCACAGATATGCACTACCGTTCAAAAGTTTGGGGTCACTTAGAAATGTCCTTGTTTTTGAAAGAAAAGCAAAAAAAATTGTCCATTAAAATAACAAAATTGATCAGAAATACAGTGTAGACATTGTTAATGTTATAAATGACTATTGTAGCTGGAAACGGCAGATTTTGAATGGAATATCTACATAGGCGTACAGAGGCCCATTATCAGCAACCATCACTCCTGTGTTCCAATGGCACGTTGTGTTAGCTAATCCAAGTTTAATTTTAAAAGGCTAATTGATAATTAGAAAACCCTTTTGCAATTATGTTAGCACAGATGAAAACTGTTGTGCTAATTAAAGAAGCAATAAAACTGGCCTTCTTTAGACTAGTTGAGTATCTGGAGCATCAGCATTTGTGGGTTCGATTACAGGGTCAAAATGGCTAGAAACAAAGCACTTTCTTCTGAAACTCGTCAGTCTATTCTTGTTCTGAGAAATGAAGGCTATTCCATGCGAGAAATTGCCAAGAAACTGAAGAACTCATACAACGCTGTGTCTAACCAGAATAGATAGAGTGGGAGGCCCCTGTGCACAACTGAGCAAGAGGACAAGTACATTAGAGTGTCTAGTTTGAGAAACAGACACCTCACAAGTCCCCAACTAGCAGCTTCATTAAATAGTACCGGCAACAGTGAAGAGGCGACTTCCGAGATGCTGGCCTTCTAGGCAGAGTTCCTCTGTCCAGTGTCTGTGTTCTTTTGCCCATCTTAATCTTTTTTTTTATTGGCCAGTCTGAGATATGGCTTTTTCTTTGCAACTCTACCGCGAAGGCCAGCATCCCAGAGTCGCCTCTTCCGGGCCAGTCCTAAGATAAAAGACTAAAGGTAACCGACAAAATTAGCAAGCCTGTGAGCTATCTAGTGATTACCTCCTCCCTCCAACTGTACTACGGACCTGAGGCACAGCAGACATGTAGTAGCCTGCCTGCTGGTAGGAGTCGATAACTGGGCTGGGCATGGTCCCGACGGTGCCCAGCCTCTTCATGTACTTGTTGGTGAGGATGGCATTACTCCCCTCCTTGCACTGGGCTAGAGCCACGTACAGCGGCTTGGTGGCCATGATGGGGCCGTTCTTCTCAGTCACCGTTCATCTCGTTCACCTTTGTGATACATCATTGGATGGCTTATGAAAAAGTATGGGTATTACTACCTTGGCACTTGTGATGGTGACGTAAGGGGCAAACTCCTTCCTGAGTTTCTCATCTTCTAACCTATCATCCAAGTTCTTGACGTACAAATTGACCCACTGAAACAACACAAAACACTTCTTCCAATGAATTTACGTTAAAGATTTTTCTTCATGACACAGGTGTGTGCATTTCCCCATAGTACCCGATAGCGGTGGATGCGTTCCTGTTTCGTCAGCTCAAACTTCCGTTTCAGCTCCCCCTGTCGCGGAATCCCCTTCTGAACGCGGCTCGCGTACAAAACAAAAAATGAGTTCTTTCCCATTAATCTCCTCAAATGTAAATGTAAACTGCCTAAAAGCAGCCAAAGTCAACTCAGAAAAGCCCAATTTTAAATGTCATGTTCCCAAATGTTCACATTATAATGACATCATGCTGGTTGATGAGATGACACATAAGGGAGCAACTTCAGAGTAGTAGTGGTTTCCAAGAGACCGGCCCCTTTCGTACATCATCAACCGCACACTGAGGGTCCTGCCTGGGATACCAAGAACAGACAAGAAGCCTGTTCAGACTTCTTGACTTTTTCCACATTTTGTTATGTTACAGCCTTACTCTAAAATTGATTAAATAAAACAAAATCATCAGCAAACTACACACAATATCCAATAACGTCAAAGCGAAAACAGGTTGACATTTTTGCAAATGTATTAAAAATAAAAACAGATACCTTATTTACATAAGTATTCAGACCCATTGCAATGTGATTCTAAATTGAGCTCAGGTGCATCCTGTTTCCGTCGATCATCCTTGAGATGTTGCTACAACTTGATTGGAGTCCACCTGCGGTAAATTCAATTGATTGGACATGATTTGGAAAGGCACACACCTGTCTATATAAGGTCCCAGAGTTGACAGTGCATGTCAGAGCAAAAATCTAGCCATGAGGTCGAAGGAATTGTCCGTAGAGCTCAGAGACAGGATTGTGTCGAGGCACAGCTCTGGGGAAGGGTACCAAAAAAGGTTCACCTTCCAACAGGACAACGACCCTTAAGCCAAGACAACACAGGAGTGGCTTCGGGACAAGTCTCTGAATGTCCTAGACTGGCCCAGCCAGAACCAGGACTTGAACCCGATCGAACATCTCTGGAGAGACCTGAAAATAGCTGTGCAGTAACGCTCCCCATCCAACCTGACCGAGCTTGAGAGGATCTGCAGAGAAGAAAGGGAGAAACTCCCGAAATACAGGTGTGGCAAGCTTGTAGTGTCATACCTAAGAAGAATCGATGCTGTAATCGCTGCCAAAGGTGCTTCAACAAAGTACTGAGTAAAGGCTCTGAATACTTATGTAAATGTATATCTTTTTTTTTTTTTATATATATATATATATAAATGAGCAACAATTTCAAAAAAAATGTTTTTGCTTTGTCATTACAGGGTGTAGATTGACGTGGGAAAAAACAATGTAATTATTTTTAGATTAAGGCTGTAAAGTCAAGTGGTCTGAATACTTTCTGAAGGCACTGTATTTCATAAGCTTTCATGCCAATTCACCCCCCATATCAGATTACAAATACAACATCAACCACCACTTTATAGTAGTTCCCAAAGAAAGGGATATGAAGTAATGTCAAAGCTAGTCATAAGTCCTACTTTCACAATGTTCTTACCAAATGCAGAAAAGACCTCCTTGAGTTTGTCATCGCTATATTCTTCGCCAAAGTTCTTGATGTACACATTGGTGAACTTCATGGCTTTGGCACCAAACTCAGCCTGTCATTCCTTTCAGGACTTAAAAGTGGCCAACAAAACTGAACACCACACCCATCACCAGGGACAGTTGAGCGATAGAAATAGAAAGAAAATGAAAATGATCTTTATAGAAAACAGAGGATGATGCAAATATACAACAGAATAAACTCATATGCTGGGATGTGGAGCAGTTTAAGTGTGGAGACTTACATTGACTCTCTCACCTTGATGAACACATGGCAAGATAAGAGACAAGTGACTGACATCAACCTTTGATTTGACAAATTCTTGACAGGCAGTTGATTATCATTCAGCATAAGCATGTTTTCAATGCTTGATTTAGAAAATACTGCAAGTCTCAACTTTGTGGCCATCAGACCAAACCTTATTTAAAGAAAAAAAAGGACAGGAACAACTGTCTACCATTTCCTTCACCTAATCGTGGACAACTGACATTTTCTCCACAGGAAATGGGCCTTTGGGTCTGCATTGCTAGTCACTGCCTGTCTCTAGCCTGAGCAAAGAACATGAAAATAGTATCTGCAAAAACGTTTATCACGGTCTGAATATGATACAACGTTGAACAAATCAATATTCCCTCCTCCCTAACCATTACAGATTTTCTTTGCACTTTCCCCACTTACATCTCATCAAATTCCAGGTGGTTTAAAGACCAGTTGAAATAAATGTCAAAAATTAAATAGAAGTACCATATGGATAGAATAAATAGCTCTTGGTAGGAATTTGTTCACTCACACTTTCCGGTCATTCAACAGCATTCCATTCATGGTATCGATTGGCTGCCTCTTGAGTCTCAAAGTGAACAAAGCTGTAGCCTTTGGAGCCATTCTTATCACACACAACCTGAAATGTAAAAGTTAATGTTGGAAATTAGGTGCAGAAAAATGATACCCTGACACTCAGACAAGAATAGAATGTCTGTCTACCTTACCTTGCAATAGACTATTCCCGAAGGCTGAGAATGTGTCATACATGGCCTTGTTGTCAATGGACTCGTCCATGTTCGTGATAAAAATGTTTCCAGCTCCAGACTTCCGTAGCCCTGGTAGGTCGACCCTTGAGGACCTCATAGTTCATCGTATCCAGAGCACATTCCGCAGAAAAACATTAAGAGTAAAGACATCCACTGCATCAGACATCAGCTCAACACACAAATGTCCATGAATAAACTAATATATATTTAATTGGTTTAATCATTGGAATATTAATCAATTAGCAGGATTAATCTTGCCATCCAGTTGATCAAAGCAAATAGCAAAGTCTACTTCAATGTAGTTGACCTTTGGAGTGGCTCTAGAGACAAAGCTCTCATATGGTGTGAGTTACCATCACCTTATGTCTATTTGTCCATGATTGATACGTAGTAAAAATCTGAATACATAAAAAATAATGTTACCATCAGTGGGCTGCTGGAAGTTGATGTAGGCTTATCCTAGGGACCTGCGAGTGATGACATCACGACAGATGAAGATGAACATGATGGGCCCAGCAGGAGAGAACTTCTGGTAGTGTATGGCCTCTGTGACATCAGGGTGCAGGTCCCCTATGTACTGGGAGGACAACGGGTATGATTAACCACTGCTGTTCATCCTGCAAACACAGAGAGAGTGAAGATGATAGAGACTGAAAATGGGAGACAACAGAATACAAACTAACGTTGAGTTGGAGACTATTGTTTTGCACCATTTCATTGACTGCTATCTTATGACGTTGCCAAGTCTCTTACAGATTTAGGCTAGTTTATCTGACCTGGGACTTGAGACACATGGTCTGTCTCTTGGGTGGGGGTGGAAGGGGAGGAGTCACCTGTGGCACATAACGGAATTGACGAGCTGAGGATCAGAATGGCCTATCAAGCCCAGTGTGGCAACTCTGTTCCGTCTGAACTGGTTGTGTGAGGTCTATGCTAGCACCTGCCCTCCATAAAAATGTTTGTCATGTTACGCAACAATGTCTGAACCTCACAAATCCCCAAAGACTACTTCATTAACCTATTTAACTCAGTGGTTGTTTCCAGTGAGTTTGGGGTGAAAGTGACATTTTTTGAAAGCTACATTCCTTGTCTTTTTGGAAGTCGAACTCATATCTTACTGCTGGCAATGTCATAAGAGTCCCCCCTCCCCAGTTTCCTCGGCTGTTTGTATCTTATACAAAAAAATACAAATCATATATACAGTACCAGTCAAAAGTTTGGACACACCTACTCATTCAAGGGTTTTTTCTTAATGTTTTACTATTTTCTACATTGTAGAATAATAGTGAAGACATCAAAACTATTACATAACACATATGGAATCATGTAGTAACCAAAAAAGTGTTAAACAAATCTAAATGTATTTTAGATTCTTCAAAGTAGCCACCCTTTGCCTTGATAGCTTTGCACACACTTGGTATTCGCTCAACCAGCTTCATGAGGAATGCTTTTCCAACAGTCTTGAAGGAGTTCCCACATATGCTGAGCACTTGTTGGCTGCTTTTCCTTCACTCTGCGGTCCAACTCATCCCAAACAATCTCAAATGGCTTGAGGTTGGGTGATTGTGGAGGTCAGGTCATCTCCATCAATCTCCTTCTTGGTCAAATAGCCCTTACACAGCCTGGAGATGTGTTGGGTCATTGTCCTGTTGAAAAACAAATGATAGTCCCACTAAGCGCAAACCAGATAGGGTGACGTACCGCTGCAGAATGCTGTGGTAGCCATGCTGGTTAAGCGTGCCTTGAATTCTAAATAAATCACAAACAGTGTCACCAGCAAAGCACCCCACACCATCACACCTCCTCCTCCATTCTTCACGGTGGGAACCACACATGCGGAGATCATCCGTTCACCTACTCTGCGTCTCAAAAAGACACAGCAGATGGACCCAAAAATCTCAAATTTGGACTCATCAGACCAAAGGACAGATTTCATTTCCTGTGGCGTTCCTCATGAGAGCCAGTTTTATCATAGCGCTTGATGGTTTTTCAAATCAAATCAAAGTTTATTTGTCACGTGCGCCGAATACAACAGGTGTAGACATTACAGTGAAATGCTTACTTACAGGCTCTAACCAATAGTGCAAAAAAGGTATTAGGTGAACAATAGGTAAGTAAAGAAATAAAACAACAGTAAAAAGACAGGCTATATCCAGTAGCGAGGCTATAAACGTAGAGGCTACATACAGACACCGGTTAGTCAGGCTGATTGAGGTAGTATGTACATGTAGATATGGTTAAAGTGACTATGCATATATGATGAACAGAAAGTAGCAGCAGCGTAAAAGAGGGTTTGGGGGGGGCACACAATGCAAATAGTCCGGGTAGCCATTTGACTACCTGTTCAGTAGTGTTATGTCTTGGCTTACCCCTGCACTTGAATAAACTTTCAAAGTTATTAAAATTTTCCGGATTGACTGACCTTCATGTCTTAAAGTAATGATGGAATGTTGTTTCTCTTTGCTTATTTGAGCTGTTCTTGCCATAATATGGGCTTGGTCTTTTACCAAATAGGGCTATCTTCTGTATACCACCTCTACATTGTTACAATACAACTGATTGGCTCTAACGCATTAAGAAGGAAAGAAATGCCACATATTAACTTTTAACAAAGAACACCAGGTAATTACCTCATGAAGCTGGTTGAGAGAATGCCAAGAGTGTGAAAAGCTGTCATCAAGGCAAAGGGTGGCTACTTTGAAGAATCTCAAATATAAAGTATATTTTGATTTGTTTAACACTTTTTTGGTTACTACATGATTCCATGTGTTATTTCAGTGTGTTGATGTCTTCACTATTATTCTTTAATATAGAAAATAGTAAAAATAAAGAAAAACCCTGGAATGAGTAGGTGTGTCCAAACTATTGACTGGTACTGTATATTTTTATCCATAATTTGAGAGCCCCGGTTGCCAAGATCATTTTAACATGTCAGACTTGAAAATTTGTTCATCCATTTTGGCACAGTAACCAGGTTTCCATCTAACGTAAACTCGTACATCCCCTTGGTCCGTACAATTGCCCTTATTTTAGCGCCCCAAAAACGTAATACTTCCAGATCAACTGTAATGTCAATACCATTGTAAAGCACAATTTCTCCCCTTTCCAACAGAATCAATTACATGACCTAAACGCTGCCCGTTTCTGCATAATTCAAGCATAATTCAATGAGCCCCGTCGGGTCTTTTTAAAAATGGCGGATGGGGAAGCGAAACTAATGCGTGATAGTGAGAAGGAGAGATGTTGTGTGGGAAAATTGCTTTTTTTCACTCGATCTGTCCAACTTATCACCTTATCGCCTCTAAAATGTAAATAAAACACTATAAAGAGTTTATATAATGTGTGATTACATACCTATTTTAAGGTCTGTGTCGAATTTGAATCGGGTTTTTAGGGCGGTGCTAAAGTGATCTTAGAAGTAAACAGCGGCTTTGAGAATGATGATCGCATGCAATGATGATGCAGAAAATGACTAGGTATCCCCCCTTACTCCCGTCACTGTCCATTTCTTGTTTTTAAACTATGAGAGAAGTGCTACACCTGGTAGAGAGAGATTGTAAGACAGAAATAGTTGCTTTATGCGTGCTGTACGTTACGACATGACACGTCACAATGTAACGGAGGGTCCGTTTTTTCTACGTTTCTCCAATACTATAGAGCCATTACCATGTCGATCAACGCTTGAATAGAAACCTAGTTCACACCCCCGATTTTGAAGTCAACACAGTCGCTACAGTCCCATTAGTTTTCTTTGTAGCCTCGTTTGAATGTTGCGGTTGCGCACATTTGTACGGAATGGGGTGAGTTTACATTAACCTTTTTATGCAAGTAAAGTCATTTACATGCTGGATAAAAAAAAAAAAGTGATGACGCCTATAAATTCCGATAAACTTTCCAAATGTCGACAAAACTAAATACGGTAGACAAGCTCATTTTGTGTCTGTAAATATAACAACCATTATATCGAAGTAAACTTGGGAGTAAACCTGAGGCCCGTTTCCATTATCACTTTAAAGTCAAACCAGGTTTGGCAGGCCTTGGTGGGCTGGCTCAAATTGCATTTCCACTGCCTCCAGAAATGACAAATTATGTAATGTTGCTAAGTAGCCATTATGTGACTGCAGTCGGCTTCTCTAATGATGCTAGCTAGCATGTTGAAGAATTTTATTCAACCTCTGTAACGTCCTGACCAGAGTTCTTATGTGTTTTGCTTGTTTAGTGTTGGTCAGGACGTGAGCTGGGTGGGAATTCTATGTTGTGTGTCTAGTTCGTCTGTTTCTATGTTCAGCCTAATATGGTTCTCAATCAGAGACAGCTGTCAATCGTTGTCCCTGATTGAGAATCATATATAGGTGGCTTGTTTTGTGTTGGGGATTGTGGGTGGTTGTTTCCTGTCTCTGTGTTTGTGTTCTGCACCAGCTAGGACTGTGACGGTATGTTCGTTTGTTATTTTGTATAGTGTTTTTGTTTTGTCTAATTAAATTCATTATGTCAAATTACCACGCTGCACATTGGTCCTCTGATCCTTCTCGCCTCTCCTCGTCTGAGGAGGAGGACGAAGTAGACTGCCGTTACAGAACCACCCACCAAACCCGGATCAAGCAGCGTGAGAACGGGCAGCAGCGACAGCAGCAGCGGTACCAGGAGGAATGGTCATGGGAGCAAATATTGAACGGAGAAGGACCCTGGGCTAAGGTTGGAGAATATCGCCGCTCTCGGGAAGAGATGGAGGCAGCTAAAGCCCAGGAGCAGTGGTATGAGGAGGCAGCACGGAAGCGTGGCTGGAAGCCCGTGAAGAAACCCCAAAAATTTCTTGGGGGGGGGCTAAAGGGTAGTGTGGCGAAGGTAGGTAGGAAACCTGCGCCCACTTCCCATGCTTACCGTGGAGAGCGGGAGTACGGGCAGACACCGTGTTATGCGGAAGAGCGCACGGTGTCTCCTGTACGGGTGCATAGCCCGGTGCGGGTTATTCCACCTCCCCGCACTGGGCGGGCTAGAGTGAGCATTGAGCCAAGTGCCATGAAGCCGGCTCTACATATCTGGCCTCCAGTACGTCTCCTCGGGCCGGTGTACATGGCACCAGCCTTACGCATGGTGTCCCCGGTTCGCCAACACAGCCCAGTGCGGGTTATTCCACCTCCCCGCACTGGACGGGCTACGGGGAGCATGCAACCAGGTAAGGTTGGGCAGGCTCAGTGCTCAAGGGAGCCAGTACGCCTGCACGGTCCGGTATATCCGGCGCTACCTTCCCGCTCCAGCCCAGTACCACCAGTGCCTACACCACGCACCAGGCTTCCAGTGCGTCTCCAGAGCCCTGTTCCTCCTCCACGCACTTTCCCTGTGGTGCGTGTCTCCAGCCCAGTACCTCCAGTTCCGGCACCACGCACCAAGCCTCCTGTGCGTCTCTAGAGCCCTGTACGCACTGTTCCTTCTCCCCGCACTCGCCCTGAGGTGCGTGCCCTCAGCCCGGTACCACCAGTGCCGGAACCACGCACCAGGCCTATAGTGCGCATCGAGAGTCCAGTGTGCCCTGTTCCTGCTCCCCGCACTAGCCTTGAGGTGCGTGTCTCCAGTCCGGTACCACCAGTTCCGGCACCACGCACCAGGCCTACTGTGCGCCTCAGCAGGTCAGAGTCGGCCGTCTGCCCAACGCCGCCTGCACTGCTCGTCTGTCCAGCGCCGTCTGAGCTGCCTGCCTGCCCAGCGCCGTCTGAACTGCCTGCACTGCTCGTCTGCTCAACGCCACCTGCACTGCTCGTCTGTCCAGCGCCGTCTGAGCTGCCTGCCTGCCCAGCGCCGTCTGAACTGCCTGCACTGCTCGTCTGCTCAACGCCGCCTGCACTGCTCGTCTGTCCAGCGCCGTCTGAGCTGCCTGCCTGCCCAGCGCCGTCTGAACTGCCTGCACTGCTCGTCTGCTCAACGCCGCCTGCACTGCTCGTCTGCCCAGCGCCGTCTGAGCTGCCTGCACTGCCTGCCTGCCCAGCGCCGTCTGAGCTGCCTGCCTGCCCAGCACCATCTGAGCCATCCGTCTGCCCAGCGCCGTCTGAGCCATCCGTCTGCCCAGCGCCGTCTGAGCCATCCGTCTGCCCAGCGCCGTCTGAGCCATCCGTCTGCCCAGCGCCGTCTGAGCCATCCGTCTGCCCAGCGCCGTCTGAGCCATCCGTCTGCTCAGCGCCGTCTGAGCCATCCGTCTGCCCAGCGCCATCTGAGCCATCCGTCTGCCCAGCGCCATCTGAGCCGCCCGTCTGTCCCGAGCGATTAGAGCCGCCCGTCTGTCCCGAGCGATTAGAGCCGCCCGTCTGTCCCGAGCCATTAGAGCCGCCCGTCTGTCCCGAGCCATTAGAGCCGTCCGCCAGTCAGGAGCCGCTAGAGCCGTCCGTCAGTCAGGAGCCGCCAGAGCCGCCAGCCAGTCAGGAGCTGCCAGAGCCGCCAGCCAGTCAGGAGCTGCCAGAGCCGCCAGCCAGTCAGGAGCTGCCAGAGCTACCCTCCAGTCATGAGCTGCCCTCCAGTCATGAGTTGCCTTCCAGTCATGAGCTGCCTTCCAGTCATGAGCTGCCCTACAGTCATGAGCTGCCCTACAGTCATGAGCTGCCCTACAGTCATGAGCTGCCCTACAGTCATGAGCTGCCCTCCAGTCATGAGCTGCCCTCCAGTCATGAGCTGCCCTCCAGTCATGAGCTGCCCCACAGTCATGAGCTGCCCCACAGTCATGAGCTGCCACTCAGTCATGAGCTGCCACTCAGTCCGGAGCTGCCACTCAGTCCGGAGCTGCCACTCAGTCCGGAGCTGCCACTCAGTCCGGAGCTGCCCCTCTGTCCTGAGCTACCTCTCTGTCCTGAGCTACCTCTCTGTCCTGAGCTACCTCTCTGTCCTGAGCTACCTCTCTGTCCTGAGCTACCTCTCTGTCCTGAGCTACCTCCTAAATCATGTGGGGGCCTTGGGGAGGATTCTTAGGCCAAGGTCGTGGGCGAGGGTCGCCACTCAAAGGACGCTAAGGAGGGGGACAAAGACAGTGGTGGAGTGGTGTCCTCGTCCACCGCCGGAGCCGCCACCGCGGACAGATGCCCACCCAGACCCTTGAGTTTTAGGGGTGCGTTCGGAGTCCGCACCTCAGGGGGGGGGGGTACTGTAACGTCCTGACCAGAGTTCTTATGTGTTTTGCTTGTTTAGTGTTGGTCAGGACGTGAGCTGGGTGGGAATTCTATGTTGCGTGTCTAGTTCGTCTGTTTCTATGTTCAGCCTAATATGGTTCTCAATCAGAGACAGCTGTCAATCGTTGTCCCTGATTGAGAATCATATATAGGTGGCTTGTTTTGTGTTGGGGATTGTGGGTGGTTGTTTCCTGTCTCTGTGTTTGTGTTCTGCACCAGCTAGGACTGTGACGGTATGTTCGTTTGTTATTTTGTATAGTGTTTTTGTTTTGTCTAATTAAATTCATTATGTCAAATTACCACGCTGCACATTGGTCCTCTGATCCTTCTCGCCTCTCCTCGTCTGAGGAGGAGGACGAAGTAGACTGCCGTTACAACCTCACCATGCTGTAACTAACATTACAGCAGGGTGCCAGCCAGAGCCATATATTTAGCTTGCTGACGTTAGCTATCTAGCTAAACGGTTAGCGTCTTCACTAGCATTACAAGCTAGCTAGCTTAATTCCTACCTTGCTTGCCATGGAGTTGATTATCAGCTAGCAAGCTAACCAAGCAAACCAGACGACAGGTTTGATATGATGTACCTAGCTAGCTTTCAATATGACCTGGACAGCTAAAATTCCTGCTAGCTAATGTTAGGTAGCTAGCATTTGAGGGCTGACTGTTCTCACAAAAACATTTGTGTAGTGCAAAAATGAACCAACAGCTATGGTGGTAATTTGTGTAATGTGGGATTACCGCAGTACTGCTTGTCCATGTGCTAGCTAACAGCAACAAGCCCAGACGTGCTAGCTAATGTTGTGTCAGCATCCAGCAGTGATCAACATAGTGGTTGCATAGTAACAGCATCTTTTATTTTTTATTTAACTAGGCAAAAGGCCTCCTGCGGAGACAGGGGCTGGGATTAAAAATAAAAACATATTAAATAAAATATAGGACAAAACAGACATCACGACAAGAGACAACACTACATAAAGAGAGACCTAAGACAACAACATAGCGTTTGGTAGCAACATGACAACAACATGGTAGCAACACAACATGGCAGCAGCACAACATTGTTGCAGCACAAAACAGGGTACAAAACATTATTGGGCACAGACAACAGCACAAGTGGCAAGAAG
The DNA here is from genome assembly GCF_016432855.1 of Salvelinus namaycush. NCBI lineage: Eukaryota > Metazoa > Chordata > Actinopteri > Salmoniformes > Salmonidae > Salvelinus > Salvelinus namaycush. The sequence continues at coordinate 41,509,252 of NC_052320.1, forward strand.
GTAGAGACAACAATACATCACGCAAAGCAGCAACAGCATTGGTGGAAAATCTGATGGCCGAATGGTAAAGCACATCTAGCCGCTCGAGAGCACCCTTACCTGCCGGTCTATAAATTATGTCTCCATAATCTAGCATGGGTAGGATGGTCATCTGAATCAGGGATAGTTTGGCATCTGGGGTGAAAGAGGAGCGATTACGATAGAGGAAACCAAGTCTAGATTTAACTTTAGCCTGCAGCTTTGAAATGTGCTGAGAGGAGTGTACCGTCTAGCTATACTCCCAAGTACTTGTATGAGGTGACTGACTACCTCAAGCTCTAAACCCTCAGAAGAAGTAAACACATCTGTGGGGAGAGGGGCATTCTTTTTACCAAACCACATTACCTTTATTTTGGAGGTGTTCAGAACAAGGTTAACGGCAGAGAAAACTTGTTGGACACTAGGAAAGCTTTGTTATAGAGAGTTTAACACAAAATCCGGAGAGAGGCCAACTGAGTATAACACTGTATCAGCTGCATATAAATAGATGAGAGCCTAGGATTGAGCCTTGGGGTACACCCTTGGTGACAGGCAGTGGCTGAGACAGCAGATGTTCTGACTTTATATACTGCACTCTTTCAGAGGGTTAGTTAGCAATCCAGGCCATAGACCCTTCAGAGACACCAATACTCCTTAGCCAGCCCACAAGTATGGGATGGTCTACCGTATCAAAAGCTTTGGCCAAGTCAATAAAAAGAGCAGGACAACATTGCTTAGAATCAAGGGCTATGGTAACACATCCATAACCTGAGCGGAAACTAGATTACATACCAGAGAGAAAACTATAGACATCAAGAAAGCCAGTCAGTTGATTATTTACAACTTTTTCCAACACGTTTGATAAACAGGGCAAAATAGAAATAGATAACTAGCTATCTATGTACGTAGCTAAATAGCTAGCTAGTAAGCCATGTAGCTAAGCAAACAAATTGTATTTCAAACAAATGACCGGACCGTTTGAATGCTACCTGCTAGAAATCTGCAATCTGTTTCAACGACGAACTAGTAAGCAATACCGATTTGCTAGTTAGCTACAGTAGTTAATTTAACTCACTGCGTACCAAGCATCGATGATCATGTCACCAGAATAAGATTTTAGATTTGTATACGAAAGGAGCATCAAGCAAATCACCTTGCACTTTCAGCACCCTGGGAAGTTCATAATTTATTAGCCCTTATTAATCTGTAGCCTAATAAACAGCACGCTTTCCTGAAGAGTTGTAGTGGGAGGACCACACAGCATGCCATAGCGTGACTCCAAAGCCTTGTCTCCATTGGCATTTAAAATTAGGGCCAAGTTTGAGCTGGCTCAAATGGAATTCTGAAATTCGAGCTGGGTTGATGGAAACCCGGACCAGTGCAGCCCAGTTTCACAACTGGTGCCAAAGGTGACGCTCCCTCTTTTTCCCCTGCCCCGCTACAAAGTTTCTCCCTGCAGGCGGTCACTGAGTCCAAGGTAAGGAGCTCCTTAAACTTGACCCCAAAAAACCATCTGGGTCAGATGGTTTAGACCCTTTCTTCTTTAAGGTTGCTGTCCCTGTCATCGCCAAGCCTATCCCTGACCTTTTTAACCTGTCTTCTCTCTGGGGAGATTCCCATTGCTTGGAAGGCAGCCACGGTTAGTCCTTTGTTTATTAAAGGGGGAGATCAAGCTGATCCTAACTGTTATAAGCCTAACGTTAGGCTAATGTCAGCTAGCTAGGTACGGTTACTAGCCAAGTTGGCGGACTCGTGATTGCCAATCAATTCCAGCATCACTAATGAAATCAAAATACATTCCAGAAAATAGCATTTATAAATCTATATTATTGGAGAATGACTGACCTTATTCAAATGCCCAAGGTGGAAACAGAGCTCAGTCAGATTACTTAATTTACAAAGTGCTGGCCTATAAAAAAAAAACATGTTTTTGTCATTAAACTACAGTATGGAACGCCGTTTGGGTCTTTGCGTGTCAAAAAAGATATGTCAAATAACACCATTTGACGCTTCAAATAAGCTTTTAATTTGACACGTGTAAGAAATACCATTGTAAATAACACAAGCATATTGCTATTACATTGTTATAACTAACTTCTTTCTAAGCAGGGTTTCTCACACACCCAGAGACAGATGGCTGACACAGAACATTCATAAACACTGATAAGAAAAGGGTGCAGACACACACACATACTCAAGGACAGAGGGCTGACTACGCACACACAAAATCTCCTGTTTTAGCTGAACATTTTGATAACAAGGAACTTTTGTTGCAAGACTCAGAAGGATGACGTCCAGCTCATCAGGACCAATCTGAGAAGACAACAACCTGTCCAGAACCAACCAAAGGACCAGAACTTCCAGACTCAACCTACTTTCTGTCCTGTATAAAATGACTATGTATTTCTGTTATCTGGGCTCTGTCTGCAGGTTCCTTACGAGCTGAATGAACGAGTCCAAGCATGCTTGTATCAGATATCTTTACCTCTGAATAAAACTGCTTTTTATTATACGAATATCCACCCTGTCCAGAGTCTCTACTTCGTCTCAGTTCTCCAGTAAACTTGTGTCATCAACAAAATGGTAGCAGAGGAAGGTTTTCTTCTCTGAATTCGATCCATAAAGGTTGACAGAGAAAAGAGACAAGTGAGAGACGGATCAGAAAGGAAGGGTGACCGGTCCGACGGAGCAGCCGGGAATCCAGCTCGCCTCAGGAAACTGATCTAGACGGCCGTCAAAACGAAGGTAAGCAGTACCTGTTAAATCAAAAATCTGCATATTGTATAATAGGAAAATCCAAATTTAAAGATCAGAAGTACTGAGGTGGAGTATGGATTACTGTTAAATTTATGATAAATGTCTATTGTAAATGTAAAAGCAAACATGTAAAGATATCTGAGATATAGAGAGTCACATAGTCGGGTAGAAGCCGTGAGACTCAGAGTCACATAGTCGGGTAGAAGCCGTGAGACTCTAAAGTAATTAAAAAGAGATTCACATAGTCGGGTAGAAGCCGTGAGAATCCAAATAACTTATAGAGAGTCACATAGTCGGGTAGAAGCCGTGAGACTCAGATTCACATAGTCGGGTAGAAGCCGTGAGAATCTAAGTAAATGTGTGTTGTAAAAAGATTCACATATTCGGGTAGAAGCCGTGAGAATCCAAGAAATTGTGTTATAATTGTAACTGACTTGATAAAAAGATTCAGATAGTCGGGTTGAGTGAGAATTCCGTGAGAATCCAAGTCTAGAAAAGGTTCCCCAGACTTAACAACATTTGATTGGTTAAAACACTTGGAAGTTACCTAGGGGGAATCAACAAAATAAAAATAAAAATACGAGTTCAGATAGCGGGCAATGGTTGACTTGGCACTTAACTAGATGCACTGTGAAGAACTTAACTTGCGATCAATGTATTAATGTTGTTATGTAATAAAATACAAATGTGGAAATGTTAATTTGAATGCTATGAAAGATTGGCCGTTTCACGAGACTCACAAGTTGATAACTTTCGGGAGGACAGCTGAGTCTTCTTTTGGCCCGTGGTACAGCCGCCGAGCTGAAGACTGACTTGTATTTTTCCTCTATTGTGATGTTGGTGTTTCCATAATTCCTAAAATTGAATTGACAATTGGTACAGCAGCGCTTCGATTTGTTAATATATTGTTCCGGAAGGGTGATTCCGACACCTTCTGGGAAAATATTTAACGGATCGAAAAACTGAAAAGCGATAATAACTATTGCAAAATAATTCTCAAAATTGAATTGACAATTGGTACAGCAGCGCTTCGATTTGTTGATGTATTGTTCCGGAAGGGCGATTCCGACACCTTCTGGGAAGATATTCAACAGATCGAAAAACTGAAAAGCGATAATAACTATTGCAAAATAATTCTCAAAATTGAATTGACAATTGGTACAGCAGCGCTTCGATTTGTTAATGTATTGTTCCGGAAGGGCGATTCCGACACCTTCTGGGAAGATATTTAACAGATCGAAAAACTGAAAAGCGATAATAACCATTGCAAAATAATTCTCAAAATTGAATTGACAATTGGTACAGCAGCGCTTCGATTTGTTAATGTATTGTTCCGGAAGGGCGATTCCGACACCTTCTGGGAAGATATTTAACGGATCGAAAAACTGATTAACAGTAATAACTGCTGTAAATAATTCTTTGTGTGCGAGGGTGAAGTGCAAGAGATAAGTCTGCACTTGCACCGAGAATTCATCTCGGGTTTTATACTCAGAGACGGGCTAAGTATACAAAGATAGTGGATAGATTACACACACATAGTACTTAATTTATAAGACAGAGAGGGTCTCGTGTAACGCGCCAATCAAACCCTTAAGGCTAAGATAGCTAAGGTATGTGCAGGTTCGAAGTTGATATGGGTTGAAGCCCTGCCTCTGGCGTTGATGGCCATGAGAGCCTCTCCAGGGGCAGGCACCCATCTCTCTCCTCATGAGATAATGACTGGTCCACCAAGAGAGGGAGGTCATATGCCCGCTCTTGATGTAATTATGTGAAACAACTGACGGAACTCTCTGTAGCACTCTCTACCCAGGTTCGCAAGGTCCGAGAGGGGAAGCTGCCAGGAGGCACGCCACCACAATGTAAAATGGTGACTGGGTGGGGTTAAAAAGTCCACAAGAGAAAGTGGCTGGAACCCAGGTGGACTGAACTGTACGAAGTGAAGGAGGTTACTTCACACTCAGTTCAGGTCAAAGGTAAATCAGGCGCACCTTGGCACCACCTCACACATTGTACTCTAGCTCCAATTCCTTACAGAAGTCAGAGCCGATTTGAGCGGCCTAAATTCGATTCCAAATTAAGACACTCCTGATTCAGGTGATGCGGCATCAAACTTCGCCTCCCCTGAAGAAGGAACCTCTCCCAGTTAGAGGCTGCAAATGAGAACGTGTTCTCAGTCAACTTACCTGGTAAAATAACGGTAAAATAAAATAAATAAATAAAAAACACTCATAACTCTTAGAGCTGTACAGAGAATGGACAGAAGATGGCAGTATTGCAGCACTCAACGGTCTCCCAGAAAATGGAGAGCCTGTTTGAATGCTGGTGACAGAAAAAACTTAGAACCAATTCGGTGTAGAGAGAATACATTTAATAACTTATTTAGGTTAAATTTACAGACTAATGATATTATTGTTATGGATTGGCTGACATGCGATATAAATTTAGCGAAGTATATGGTAAGTTTACACTTTGGAATGGAAAGAGTTGAGAAGTTGATTTTACTTATACGATAGTTTTGCTGCTAAACTTAGTTGGAGTAACTAGATGTTTTGCCTAGAGGCATGAATAAGACAGTCATTTTTGGTATTATATTGGCTAGTTGCTGCGTTCTGAATACAGGTTGAGCGCTAGTAAACGCATATCTTTATTTGAACTATACTAATCTATTTGATAAAAGTACTAAACCTGTATATTTAACATTTGATAATGATTTACCGGGTGTGGCCGTATTAAATTATGCTAGAGAAAATTGGTTGTGTCATTTAGAGGGAAAATGTGTACATTATAGCTTTGAGATACTTTTCAAAAGTTGCTGAAAGTTATTGGTTTTTGGTTTAGGTAACACCAGAGAATTCGAACAATAAGTAAACGTATTCTAAACGTGATCTGTTTTCATTATGGGGAACAAAGAACGACTCGCAACCTGGTATGGCTGGCATGAGAGTTTTTAAAGGGACAGTGTACGTTTATCACAGTTGTATGGTTAGTACATGAAACATCGGGGAAATTTAAAACGAATGATTTAAGGGTATTATCATAATTATTAGGTTTTGTTTTTGTGGTAAACGTTTTGGGTTAAGGGGTTTTCCGTGTTCCGAGAGACAAGATAATATTAGGTGTTTTACTTTCTGAGTTTTATTTAGACAAGGGACTTTGTTAAGATAAAGGGTTCTTTTGGTATGTCTAGATATGGTATGAAACACGAATGTAGGTGTAACCTTTTTGACCTCTTTTCGTTGCATTTTCCTGTCAATCACGGGGGGATCAATCACGGGGGGATGTAGTGAGAATAATGAAATTGTGGTCATTTGGGAATACTAGTTTTGAGGTAAATTGATATAATAGAGTTTATAACTCTTGACCATAATTGTAGTTTTAACCACAGAGGAGTCAGGATTCTGTTTTTAAACATTGGCTATGACGGTTTTGAATGGGCTGTTATTGAATTGGTTTGAACAGGAGATATTTTAAGCCTATAGGGCATGGAAATAAAAGTGATAGAGAGCTTATTAGTAAAGAAAGGAATTTATATGGTTAGCATTTGTTTTGGCCATAAGAAGATAGAGATAGGTTTATTAAGGTTATGTAAGGACTTTAGAGATTGACACTATAAGACATGTTGTTAATTTTAAATCCATGATTTTAGATAAAGTCAAAACAGTGAGACACTTAGTTAATAATGCAAAAGAACACATAGTTGTTATTGACTATTATTAGAAAAAGGCAGACAGATGGGTCTACCCCACGCTGTTGAGACCTTGAAGGTTTGAGAGTAGAGTGGGGAGGGTGGACCAGGAAATGAGCAAGGTAGGCTGTGAAATAAGATAGGACAGAAGGGGGTTAACACATATAAGCAGCACAGATACATTTTAAAGTAGATAAGTCACTTGACAGAGAATTGGAAAAGAATAGATATGAATGTACGCCCAAGGGAGAATTGGATTTCTATATTATAATGTACTAAGTCATGAGTAGGTAAGGTTGATACCTGGCCAGAGCCACGGGGGAGGGGTACATTGTGGTCTAGGATAGGATGGGGCCTATTGGATAATAAACTAATTTAAAATTAAAAATTCTAGCTAAAAAATAGGCATAGAAGTTAAATATATAATCAGATAGAACAAATGACAAACTGTTTATTAACCAAACCTGTATGTCCAAGATTTTATGCATTACAGGTGAATTAAAGGAGAAGGTGATTCACCCGACCTGGGGGCATATCGCACTTGGAGGGTGAGACACACTGACACTGCCGAATGATCACAGAGTTAAGGAGAAGAACCGTTACTAATAGAGTTCGGGGATCAACTCCTTAATGAAGAATTCCCTGCCCCCGACCTTTCCTCACTGTGTTTGTTCATAGAAGTGAAAGTGTTGCTTGATCTCTGGCTGATGATGTGTTCTCTGGGAGAGGAGGGGGCTTTACAGGATTGCTTGTAGTCCTGAGTTGTCTGTTTAGGATACGATGGGGATGTTACCATCGCAGTGCTGCCAGAACCGCCACCAGTTCCGACAGACCAGGTTCAGCCGGCCTCCTCCACCACTTCAAGACCAAGTCCTACGCCATCACCTAAACTCTACAATCTGGTATAGGTAATAAATGTAAAAGACATCTCAGATAGTGACCAACTGGGGACTGATTCTGGTTATGAGGGAAGGGAGAATATGTGGTTGGCCTATAAAACACTTAATAGAAAGGACTGTGTCGTATGTGGACATGCCAGACCTATTCTGGCTGCTCACCCATTTGCCCTAAGTAATGGGGAAGGTTGGATGTGCATATTGGAAAGTTTAAGCCAAATTCAACCCTGTGTAAAACTCTGAGTCTTGTGTTCCCAGAAGTCCGTCCCCAGAAGACACCATGGGGGGTTAAGGCATATGGGGGATATTACAGCTGTAACACTGGTACAGGTAGAGGTATAGACTATGGGAGGTTCCCTGCTACTGCCTGCATTACTAATGTCACTATTAAATAGAGGTGTTGCTGATGTATGGTGGATGTGTGGACCTGCCAGGCGGTTGACCCCATTTTGAAAGGAGATTATCAGGGAACATGTGTTTTGGCCAGTCTGATAAACACCATTGCCTATTATTGAGGTTACAGCTAACCAACTTTTGGGAGCTGCACATGACAGAGGCTTGGGACCAACCCAGGAGACGGCAGAAACGTGACGCTCCTTGGTCCGAGGGTACAGATAACATTCACACCAACCTGTTGGGGGTCCCAATAGGGGTCCCCCACGAATTCCAGACATTAAACAGGAATGATGGCCTGTGGCATCTGATGCCCATCATTGGCCCAGCTATTGTTGATGCTAAGCATAATGCCTGGATCAATTATATCTACTATAATTAATAATGATTTGTTAAATACACCCACACAGCACTTACGGGAATGGCTGAACAATTGGATGCTACCTCTCAAACCAGTAGACAAAATAGACTAGCACTGGACATGATTCTGGCCATCCAGGGAGGCGTATGTAAAATGTTTGGAGAACAGTGTTGCACGTTTGTCCCTAACAATACTAGTTCGGATGGGAGCATTTCAAAAGCTCTGAGTGGGTTGGCAAGGTTATCAGTGGAGATGAGGGGTCTTGCAGGTGTGGAGGAGAGTGGACTGGTCCCTTGGCTGGGTGGTTGGTTTGGTAAGTACACTGCAATGATGATTACTGAATTTCTGACACTAGTTGTTGTTTTTCATTTCTGTGCTGCCTGTATCATACCTTGTTTGAAGAAGTCTGTTACAGATGTGGCAAGGGCCTCTGGTATGATGCCGCTGCTTGATGCTCCAGTAGGAGAGGCTGATACGGAATCAAGCTTTCGCAGGAGAGTGGGCCTGACAGAGGAGGACCCTTGGTTCGCTGTAGTTGATGTTGTCGAATGAATAAAAAGTGATGTTTGTCCTCCCTGTTGTGAAGGTTTGAAGTTCCCGGGTGGCGACGAGCCCACCTGATACAGGTTGTATAGAGGGATGGACCTGAGGGTTTAACATACTCTTGTTTTTTGGTTACTAATGTGTCCAGGGGTAGTTCTTGGAGTGGTCTCCTTTTGGTCCTTGCTCATCCTTATTGGTGACTGAGGAGGCTGGAAAGGCCACCCACCAGAGCTGTGTGGTATGTATGGGAGCCCGTCCACTCCTACGCATTGTACCGGCTACCCTACCTGACGTATGTCTTCTTCCTGTTATGAAACATGACAGCCCAACTGCCAACTGCTCCGTATGGGACAAGTTTTACCCTATTGTTAAAAGTACTAGAAAGGGCCCCGATGTTTTCTTCTCGGGTTGCCAGGGCTAATTTCACTTGTATAAATATGTCCCTTGGCCCTCCAATGCTGGGAGCATTACCTTATGAATGGTGCAATAACACCCATAATCCTAATGCCCCTTTCCAACCTGTGTCTAGAGCTGATGTCTGGTGGTGGTGTGGAGGAAATCATCTATATGACCGCCTGCCAGGGAATGCCACTGGTCTTTGTGCTCGTCTCTCTGCTTCTTCCTGTTTCAGTGTATCCTATGGAAGTAAAGGACCTGATGGCCCGTGTAGAGAGGGACGGGGATTTATCCCGGTCCAAAAGATCAACAGGAGTGGATCCTGGAGACCCCACCTATATTGACGCCATAGGAGTCCCTAGGGGGGTGCCAGATAAGTATAAACTAGTAGACCAGGTTGCAGCGGGTTTTGAATCATCATTTTGCTGGTGGTGTACAGTTAATAAAAATGTGGACCGAATCAATTACATTCATTTTAATGTTCAGAAACTAGGCAATTGGACTCAACAAGGCTTCGAGGCGGTCCATGGCCAATGGGAAGCTACTTCCCTGATGGCATTCCAAAATAGAATCGCGGTGGATATGTTGTTGGCTGAACGCGGAGGTGTTTGTGCCATGTTCGGAGAGCAATGTTGTACTTTCATTCCCAATAACACAGCAACTGATGGTAGTCTTACTGTTGCCTTAGAAGGTCTTCGTACTCTTAATGGGAAAATGAAGAGCCACTCAGGAGTGAATACCTCAATGTGGGACTCTTGGATGGATGCGTTTGGTAAATATAAGACGCTTGTTTCTTCCATACTGGTATCTATATCTGTCTTCGCTGCGATACTGGTGCTTTGTGGATGCTGTTGCATTCCATGTATTCGAACGCTGGCCACTAGGATCATAACTACTGCTATTGATCCCAACCAGACAGAGAAGGGACAGATGTTTCCTCTGCTTGCCCTGGAGGATGCTGAGCCAGGCTATTTGACTGATGACTGATTCAACGCCATTTATAGCTTTTGTCACGTCTCTTGTGAGACGTGAAGAGGGGGAATCAAAGCTTTATCTTCTGATAAAGTTTGCCCTATTCTGCCATTTATAGCTTTTGTCACGTCTCTTGTGAGACGTGAAGAGGGGGAATCAAAGCTTTATCTTCTGATAAAGTTTGCCCTATTCTGCCATTTATAGCTTTTGTCACGTCTCTTGTGAGACGTGAAGAGGGGGAATCAAAGCTTTATCTTCTGATAAAGTTTGCCCTATTCTGCCATTTATAGCTTTTGTCACGTCTCTTGTGAGACGTGAAGAGGGGGATTTGTAAGAAATACCATTGTAAATAACACAAGCATATTGCTATTACATTGTTATAACTAACTTCTTTCTAAGCAGGGTTTCTCACACACCCAGAGACAGATGGCTGACACAGAACATTCATAAACACTGATAAGAAAAGGGTGCAGACACACACACATACTCAAGGACAGAGGGCTGACTACGCACACACAAAATCTCCTGTTTTAGCTGAACATTTTGATAACAAGGAACTTTTGTTGCAAGACTCAGAAGGATGACGTCCAGCTCATCAGGACCAATCTGAGAAGACAACAACCTGTCCAGAACCAACCAAAGGACCAGAACTTCCAGACTCAACCTACTTTCTGTCCTGTATAAAATGACTATGTATTTCTGTTATCTGGGCTCTGTCTGCAGGTTCCTTACGAGCTGAATGAACGAGTCCAAGCATGCTTGTATCAGATATCTTTACCTCTGAATAAAACTGCTTTTTATTATACGAATATCCACCCTGTCCAGAGTCTCTACTTCGTCTCAGTTCTCCAGTAAACTTGTGTCATCAACACACGTCAAATAACACAATTCTATTGTAGAATGTTGTGTGTGCTGAATTTACACGTGCAAGCCAAGCGCCACCATTACTATCAGTAGCACTGTCAAAGCTGTACTAAAAAAGTATTCAAACAAGCACCCACCGTCCACGAACGAAGCTAGCTGGCCGCTTATCATTTTAGCTATGGGCAACAGGATTAAGTAGATGGCTAGCTAGTTATTTTCATGAACTTAAATTCAGTTTCAATAGGCGAACAACAAGTGGCTACCTAGCTAATACTTACAACGATTCATACATCATTGCTAAGAATATTGAAAGTGACTGCAGTTTCAGGCTGGTTGCATTGACGCTAGCTCGGTAACGTTACCAAGCTAAAGCTAGCTAGCTACTCCAGATGTTGCTAATAACATCTGTATCAAATATATTTCCTTTTTTTTATCCTGATCTTATTCCAAATGCTCACACATACGTTTTCCCATTTGGTGGAACAAATAATGCATTTTTACGAACTCGGTATTGTAAACACATCGTTCGCCTGTGTTGTTCGCAGACTTTTTTTGTACAGCTTTGACAGTGCTACTAATAGTAGTGGCAGCACTTGGCTTGCAAGAGCAAATTCAGCACACACAACATTCTATAATAGAAGTGTGTTATTTGACGTATCAAATTAAAAGCTTATTGACTCCTCAAATAGTGTTCTTTGACGTGTATCTTTTTTGACACTCAAAGACCCCAACGGCGTTCCCTTGTGAATCACCAACCTTGTCCAGACAGAGGGTTGAGTTACCGAATTGACGGTTTATTAACCCAACTTTACACAGGCTACTGTTTGGCCGTAGCCCACGCCAAATAAACAAAATATACCCCACAAGCCAACCGCGACCTTCTCTTGTGAAGCCCAAACGTAAGAGAGAGAACAATGGCTAAACCTGGTATTAACTTCCAATGCTCCATACCCCTGCCAAAATCCCCTCCACACCACTCCGCCAAACACCAGGATGCCCGGCATCAGAACATTCCAGGCATCCCCGTGATTGGCAGATAGCAGGTTGATTGGCATGTCGGACCAAGCGAAAACTGGTAAGTACAACACTAATAGCCTACCACATAACACACCGCTGTCTGTGCGGTTCGCTACAATATTATAAACTATGTCGACGCGGCCCGACTAAATGTTCTGCGTGAAAAAGTAGTCCACGTACATTGAAAAGCTACATTCTGGGATTCGAAAAAGTAGAAAACTGGGTCCCCTACACTTGTTTTTGCAAACAGTTCAAGGATAAGGAAATGTACAATGGAACATTGTTAATCATATGCACTTAGTAAAAGTCCAACATTTGTTAAAACAAATGAGTGACAGGTGTATACATCACTGCAGCCTCGTCTCATATACTAGACGTAGCGTAAATGTAAATTCGTTATACTAAATTAGAATATGTTATTTTTGTGTAACAGTATAACTTTAAACCGTCCCCCGCCCCGACCTCGGGCGCGAACCAGGGACCCTCTGCACACATCAACAACAGACACCCACGAAGCGTCGTTACCCATCGCTCCACAAAAGCCACGGCCCTTGCAGAGCAAGGTGCAACACTACTTCTAGGTTTCAAAGCAAGTGACGTAACTGATTGAAACGCTAGTAGCGCGTACCCGCTAACTAGCTAGCCATTTCACATCCGTTACATTTGGTACTGTATGGTTACATAAGACAGATGGTTACTTTAGGCAAAAAACAAAAGTAGGGTGGATGGGTGGGTGTATAAAAGGTTGAGCGTTTGAATCTCATAATTTTAGCTAATTAGCAACTTTTCAACTACACTGAACAAAAATATAAGGCCACAATAAAAGGCCACTCTAAAATGTGGTTTTGTCACACAACACAATGCCACAGATGTCTCAAGTTTTGAGGGAGCATGCAATTGACATGCTGACTGCAGAAATGTCCACCAGAGCTATTGACAGAAAATGTGTAAATTTTTATACCATAAGCCGCCTCCAACGTCGCTTTAGAGAACTTGGCAGTATGTCCAACTGGCCTCACAACCGCTGTGGGCGAGCAGTTTGCTGAAGTAAACGTTATGAATTTGGTGTCCCATGGTGGCGGTGGGGTTATGGTATGGGCAGGCATAAGCTACAGACAATGAACATAATTGCCTTTTTCAATGTCAATTTCAATGCATAGAGAAAGCGTGACGAGATCCTGAGGTCCATTGTCATGCCATTCATCTGACGCCATCACCTCATGTTTCAGCATGATAATGCGTGGCCGGCCCCATGTCGCAAGGATCTATGCACAATTCCTGGAAGCTGAAAATGTCCCAATTCTTCCATTGCCTGCATACTCACCAGACATTTCACCCATTGAGCATGTTTGGGATGCTCTGGATTGATGTGTACTACAGCGTGTTCCAGTTCCCGCCAATATCCAGCAACTTTGCGGAGCCATTGAAGAAGAGTGGGACAACATTCCACAGGCCACAATTAACAGCCTCATCAACTCTATGTGAAGGAGATTTGTAGTGCTGCATGGGGCAATTGGTGGTCACACCAGATACTGACTGGTTTTCTGATCCATGCCCCTACCTATTTTTTTAAAGGTATCTGACCAACAGATTCATACAGTATCTGTATTCCCAGTCATGAGAAATCCATAGATTAGAGCCTAATTTATTTATTTAAATTGACTGATTTGAACTGTAACTTAGTAAAATATTTGAAATTGTTGCATGTTGCATTTATATTTTTGTTCAGTATACTTACTACTTTTTAGCTACTTTGCAACTACTTATCATATTTTCTAACTCTAACCCTTTATCTAACCCTTGCCCTTATTAATGTAACTCCTAAACTTAACCCTAGCCTAGCTAACGTTAGCCAGCTTGCTAGAATTCATAACATATCATACGAAATGGGAGATGGACATCCACATAATTAATACATGCCATATGAAATATAGTCTATTTACTATGTTATCTCGGATTTACATACAGAATAATACGAAATGCTCAGCGACCAGGTTGATAATTGGCAAAAACCAATGATTGTACAATTGTACAGTAATGTACTTTGTAAATACTGTTGAAAAATAAAGATGAAGACATTCTGCCTTTAAAAAAAAATCTTAAACAAAACCTTATTTCACTTGGACTTTGACAGTTTACAAATTATTACCTAAGTGAAACTGGGATGTTTTTTGGAAGACAAACATTTAATCTATAACCTGTTTTCCCAATTTCATTAATAGCTACTTTTAGCTATTCTAACTTTTGACAACCATGTGCACACTGTGCAAATAGACTGTCTCAAGCTAGGTTTCCATCCAATTGGCCACAGATTTTCATAACAATATTATAAAAAACCCATAAATACAATGTGCATTTTCCCATCAAATTGACGTGCGTGATGACGTAGTACACAATAACGTAGTACACATAAAAACGACTTTGCTGTTAAATTCCCATGTACCAAATAATGACTAAAAGTTAAATGGGTTTCCATCGAATGATTAACTTTACTGATGATTTTGTCACAAAACATTTTCAGCTATATTGTGTTCTTGGCAAGTGTGCTCTAAACAACAGCTCGCAGATACAGTGCAAGTAGGATAGCCTATACTACATGAAATTTGCATTTGTCAAAAGGCAGCCAAGCATCAACCATATCTTTCCCGAGTCAGTGGGAGTACCACACAGCATATCGTGAGACTGCAAGTTTACTTTGATATAATGCTTATGTCGATATGTATAAAAGCATTTCTCGTATAATACATTTTACCAACACAAAAAGAGCCCTCCTTGTCTAGCATATTTTGTTTTGTCGACATTTGGAAAGTTTACCAACAAATCAGCTGTTTCCATCAGGCCCGTCATTAAAACCAATTCTCCAACATGTGCTTTAAATCACATGAAAAGGTTTGATAGAAACCTGGTTATAGGAGCACATTTTTGGCCAGAAAGAATACTGGTCAGTAAAAACAAAGCAAGATAGCCTGTTCCACATTTTATTTATTCAGATAAAGATGAGAATTGACTCTAAAAAAGCAGACTGGCCGCTATATGTAGATGGGTTTCTTACTCTATGTGGGATGTAATGGCGGTGTTGATATTGTGAATTTGTGACACCGCTTCTTACTTGGGTTGTGGTATGGGTTGGGTCTCCAATGTGCTGCTTCACAATAAATTGTACAGCAATGGCTTCAGAGGCTTATGTTCAAAGCAGTGGAGTTTAGGGGCATGAGAGCAAATTATGACATCATACCTTACAAACCATAGAACAAACATAACAAATATGTTGAGATTCTAAGAGAGAACAGAAGACGGTCTAAGCTTAATTTCAACTTCTTGGCAGTCAAACAAGCAACATAAACCGTCTTCCATTTTGAAGTGTCTCATAGAAAACCAGGCAGATACATTGGAGAAAACAACCGCTTTAAGAGGAATATTTTTGCAAGCAGGGTTGATACAGTGTGATAAGACATTTTCGAAAAAAGGTTCAGTTACTTTAGGTTTTACAGAAAGATAGTCAATCTTGCAAAATACATGGAACAACATTTAAGCACATACAATTTTCATTGTATTGAGTTCAAGCAGCGCTTGATCTTGAACAGTGAGTTATACCATTAGGACAATAATCCACTTTGTTCAAAAAGAGTTCTGCCTTTCATAAAGCCTAATACAATTCTGGTGGAATGTCTTATAATGGAGGAAATCTAACATGGCGAAGGGGTCTCTTAATCAAACCTTGAAATTGTGAAAGTGATTATAGAGCAAAACGCCCAGATGCCAGTGTCACAATACAGCCTGCCTCCTTTCTGTATGAGCCCACAGCAGAATTGCACTGTTAGTTAAATACAGGATTGTACTGTGTCTGAATTTCAAAAGCAAGCAATAGTGACGTGAGGAAGAAAATATAACACTTAGCATCACAGTGTTGGTGAAAATGAACTGCCAGTTTAATAACCACACGTTAAACCTGCAATACCATGACAAATCACACAAAAAAAATGACCGTAACAAAAGTGATGAAAAATGCACAACCAGCTAGGTGGGACAAAGGAATTAAGGACGATTAGAATTAACAACCCCCGCCCCCAACACAGTCAGTCATTCACACACCCAATTTAGCACACACATACACACCCCAAAAAAATAACAGCAACATGGACTCGCTACTCAATACAACCACATTTTCACAAACAAAATGACAACCTGCTAACAACTGGACATTACCCTGTCGCCTCAGTGACCTGAGAGGGATAAACTAGTTGGTCAGGAACAATTCCGGCTGCTTGTCATACAGAGGGGGAGGGGTTGATGGAGTGGAGGGGGATGTTTATAAGCTGTTTGTGTTTAAGAGTGTAGGTAGATTAACAGTGCAATTCCATTAGTTTTCCCCTTCTCCGGTCTCTCCCTCATCTCCCTGGTTTTCCGATGTCCACAGCTGCAAAAAAAATAAAATCATGTTTGTTAACATTATACTCCCCAAACTGAATTTGGTATCTTCTACACCATGCCATATAAATGAACAAAACATGCATGTAACTGGAAGCATCAATGGGTCGACTTGAAGAAATTACAATAAGAAGAATTGGTGTCAAGCCATTTAATAATTATACAAAAAGAAAAGACTTACAGTCAGGTTGTCCCTTAGTAGTTGCATGATCAAGGTGCTGTCTTTGTAGGAATCCTCATTTAAGGTGTCGAGCTCAGCGATGGCTTCATCAAATGCCTGTAAAGGAGGAAATTACACTAAGAATAGAATGCTAAATTGCCACCAGTTATTCCAGTACACAGCTATCCCTTTGCTATACAAATGCATTAAGTTATTGTCACGCCAGTCATTTGTTAAAATAGTGGTATGCTGAAATAACTGCAGGATGGGCACATTTTTAGATCCAATTTCATGTTTGCAAACTGAGCCAAAGTGCCTTCTTACAAATGCAGAAACTGGCAAGATAAGACATGTCACAATGGCTCTGCATTCTTTGAGTGAAGCACTTTTTGATTGTCTTGGGGGTGAAAGCTGAGGCGGCATGATTTGGCACTTGAAGTCGCTCTCTCACCGTCTTGGCCAAGGTGCAGGCCTTCTCAGGGTTGTTGAGGATTTCATAGTAAAAGACAGAGAAGTTGAGGGCCAGGCCGAGCCTGATGGGGTGTGTTGGCTGCATCTCCTTCTTGCTGATGTCGAAAGCATCCTGGTATGCCTGCTGGGAATTATCCACTGTGGCTTTAAAGGCAACAAGAAGGGAGAGGATGAATTTGAGCACTTAGTGTGTAGCAGTACAATTCATCACATCTTTAGGGAATATTTTAACATATTCCTCTATCCACACATCTAATCCATTAGCAGTCATGATGTGATTTGGTGTATTTCATATAACTAAATAAACTATCTTGTTTACTTACTCTTTTTTGCATCGCCAGCTGCTACCTCAGACAGGTATCTATAATAATCGCCTTTCATTTTCAGGTAGAACACCTTGCTCTCAGCTGCAGTTGCATTGGCAATCAGGTACTTGTCAAGAAGTCCCTGAAAGAGAAGACAAAAATGATCGAAATCAGCATACCTACTTAGAGAGAAATTTTAAGTTATATTTCAGAGGGTGGACCACAACAGTTCTTACCAGCACATCGTTGCAGATGTCCTGCAGCTCGGTTTCAATCTTCTCCCGGTACTCCTTGGCCATGGCTTGCTTTTTCTCGTTGCCCTCTGTCTTTTGCTCGATGCTGGAGATGACCCGCCAGGATGAGCGGCGTGCCCCCACAACGTTCTTGTAGGCCACTGACAGCAGGTTGCGCTCCTCATTGGAGAGCTCCCCACCCTGCTCCGTCACAGACTTCATGGCCCCAGCCATATCGTCATAGCGCTCAGCCTGCTCAGCGAGCTTGGCCTTTTGTACCAGGTCGTTTTTGTCCATTTTTCAGTCTGAGAAGAAAAGAGAGCAGAATGTTAGGAGTGTATCGAAATAGTCTGATGGGCCTTTTTCTCATATCTGTGCAGATGAAGGAAAGGACTATTGATATTAGATATACCTATAGCACCCTACATATGACTAGTCAATTACAGCATTTATTCAAACTGCTGAGAGGTGACAGGGCAGTAGGTTAATCTAACTGATTAATGTTCATGTTCCTTCTTTTGGTTTTTAGATAGATTGGTTAGATTACGCCATTCTTATGAATTCATGTCTAGGGGACTCTGATATTGCCTACTTTCATATTAACAGGACTAAGGCCATTTGAAATATAGCTAAATAATTGACTTCTGCGATTTGTGCCATGATTATGCAATTTTCTATGAATTTGAATGATTGCAATTGAATGTTAGCTACAACAGGTAGCTATGTAGAACTACACTTAGCCTTAATGTTTTACTGGTGCATGGCCGCCATTGTACGAGTTCCATACAACTAGGCATTAGTGTTCATGTCCTGTGTTTTTGCAAGCAAGCTTGTACTAGATAGTAGTTGCAGTAATGCGTTGTGGGGCCGTAGGGCGGCACCACCTACTACATAACTTGTAAGACTACATGCATACAATTGCTAACCAGGGATATATATTAATGGGTTGTTAATTTGATCAATTTAGCAAGCTACCTTTACATATCGTTGAGTTATCTAGAAGCTAGTTAACTTTACTGCTATCCAACTCTGACAGAACAATCAATCGACATTAATAACCTGTCGATGTGTCTTCACCCGCCCCTAGCTAGCTACCCCGTTTGAAATCAATAAATATAGTAGCTCATTTCAATAAATAAATATATAGAAAGGTTAATGTCGATTGGTATATATATATATATATAAGCTACCTAAGCTCTTTAGTGGGGCATATGTTATGTATATTGTTTTGCCATCGAACGTTAACGTGTTGGTTATTACTAGCTAACGTTAGCCAATTTAATGCGATATTAAAACAACGGTGGTTGAATGGCGGGGCATTTGCTAGCTAGTTAACGTTGCGGAAAGAGGCTTGATGTAACTAACTTTAACTCGCAAACGGTAACGTTGGTTACTATCCTTGTCAAACGATATAATTTAAAGTAGTTAACTAGCTGGCTTAGACATATGAGTTCTTATTGAATCAAAACAATTATCCGGCTAACGTTGCGGGTCAGCTTGTGACATTACATTAGCCGCAAAGGCCTGTGTTCTGCCTGTTAGAAGTTAGCTATAGATGCTAGTCGACAGCTAGCTGTAGCACACCACCTCAGAATAGTGGAGGGTCGGTCAAATGGCTAGGAGTAGCTAGCTATCTGTAAAATACGATGTTTGCGGTTATCGACTTTTCGAATGTGCATTTCAGTAGGAATAAGTCAATGGTTATTTTCTACTACGATTTAGTTAATGTTACCCGTTTTATCAGTTAGCTGATAAGTTAGCTAACCATTTTCAATTCACGTACATGGCCTAGCTAGCTAGTTTGGCATGAGCTCAGTTAGCTTACTAGCCACCTAGAAAACAAGTCCTTGTTCAGCACACTTCACCGAGGAGCGTTGTATAATTTAAGTTAGCGAGCTAGCATGATGGCTAACGAATATAATTACACCGAAACGGACATACTGTGTAATATTGAACACACGAAATAAAAACATAAGACATAAATGAACTTTTCTCGGGTCCCCGAGTAGGCAAACTCACAATTTTTACGGCTCTAATTCCTGCTTTTTCTCTGGACGATGCAGCCTCCGTCCTCCGTCTCTCTCCTCGAATCGTTCAGGGCAGTACCACTTCCGCTACATTGACACTTCTGTTTCCTTTAGCTAGCTAAAGTTAGCTTCATGTCAACAAAATACTTCACGCTATAACAGACATGACATCGTTTGGGTTTAATCATTTATATTCAGCTACCTACTATGTTTTATTGTCAAAACACTCAATGCGAGACATTCAACTCCTTATTTAAACCAGGACAATGCAGTGTGTTTTGGCTAGTAAGAGGAACAGCTATACACATACAGTATCTTCAAATTAGCACTGATTGCAATGCATGTTGGATGCACCTGAACATATGAAGCAATTATATTTCAATATTACTAATATAGTTGGGGGACAAATCTCATCACAGCGTTGAAATATTGTTGAAGATAGCGTGAAAAACAAATGCACTTGGGCAGTGTTTTAAGATATGCAAAGTTCAGGTGTGTACTTGCAGTATAGATGGGCTTTGCTTTCAAAATCCTAGCTACTGGAATACTTTTTCTCTACTCAATGCAACGTGCAGTAGACGATCAGGACATTTTACAGTGAGTATGTTGAGCCAGTAGGAAGATGAGCAGAGAGAGTAGTGTTCTGTATCTTACAATGACTTCCTTTCAAACAATACAGTTGACTCATACATATGTACATTGCATTAATGCCGTGCTGTTCATCCAGTTTTTTGTTTTGTGCATGCATTCCACATGCCCCAAGTCATTGCATGTTTCAGGGGCCCATAATTCCCAACTTCCATTCTTATACATTATGAAGAAAGTAATTATTCACCCTTCCCCTTCCTTACCCCCAAAAAACACACATCTAGTCATTGAAAATGCATTGGATTTATTACACATTAAGTGGGTCGTTCCACGAAATGGGTTCCTTTTCCGTCCCTTTGATATTTTAAGTAGAAATTGTGCACCAATATTGCATTTTAAAAGCCTGTTATATTATATGAAGTGCTCTGTAATTTAGACAACATGGAGAATTCAACAAATCTCATTTTTAATATGAATAAAGACTTGAAGTGCCAAAATTCAGCATTTTGATATGTCGCTCCATCAACTTTGTGTCACCTCTTAACCCCAAAATGTCTCCAAGTGTCACACCTACTCCCTATCCAATGCTAGACATCAGCGGTGTACTAACCACCGGTCTTGGCACCATCATTACGCACACCTGCTCCCCATCATTACACACACCTGGACCTCATTATCACCTTGATTACTCTCCCTTTATTTAGCCCTCAGTACCTCAGTCAGTATTGGTGTTGTACTTTATTTTAAAGGTCAACCCTGTTACATGAACTGAATGCTTGCTTTAATGTGGTGAAATGGTTCATTTTTAAATGATTTCTTTTAAAGAAACATTGGACATCTAATAGTTAAATGCTTTTTGCTACACCTGCAGTAACATCTGGTAAATATGTGTATGTGACCAATAAAATTAGATTTTTTTTTATAGTAAAATCATAGTGTAAAGGCAGGGGAGCTGGTTCTGTATTTGGCCATTTTCTGGTGTTTTGTGGAGGAAAACTGAGCAGGTCAAGCATAACATGTCAACCCTGTTACCCATAGATAGGCTAGAACTGTTTTAACAATTTCATTTTTTGTGAAGCTTGCATTTAATTGCCACTCCCGGTTGCACACAAGCTTCCTGTCACAGGGGGATTTATGGCTGATTTAAGATGAAATTGTCAACCCTGTTACTTTATTTGACACTTAATAGGCACTTTTTTATTTATTTAACTTCTTAAAATGGGAAAAATAGTTTTTTTGAACATGTGCTCTTTATGACAATGTTATAATTAGGTGAATTCGATTTTATTTATTTTTTTGCAAACTTACACTTCTCCAAAGGCACCGAATTGGTGGAACGACTCAAGTATTTACACATAACAGTTCTACAGAATGTTTGTGAGATAATGGACCAGTTTTCCTAACACCTGCCCCATGTTGATAAAGTGCTGTCGATCATGAAGCCTGACCTAAAAGGAGTCATTATCAGTGAGGGAAGAACTGCTTGAAATTATTGATCACAGTATTTAAAATAAAAAAAGAAAAGACATATTAAACTAAATATCAATGGGTGAAATACTTAGCTAAATATCAGTGGATGAAATGGGTAGATTAAAGAAACAGGAATAATGTGAATAATTCTGAAGTAAGGAGTATACCGGTAGTCAATCAAAAGTGCAGCGTTGCCACCAGAGGGATCAAAAGCATTGGATGAAGTTGTCTTATTTTGGTCTCACCACCTGTCTCTCTTCATGTAAAAGACCAATGGTACCAAAATTGCAGACTCCATGAATAGCTGTAGAGAAGAGACATAGCAAAAGTACCGTCATTGGCATCCATCAGAAGTATCAACGACATTAGATAAGTTTTATTACTTAGATGCCCAAAAAAGTAGGCAGGTTAAGGAGTAAAATTGAGATCCACACACCTTCAATCCCATTTGCTTCCTCTGATCGTGCTTAGGTTCCGCTGCCCATCACCTGGTTCATAGTGGCTGGGGTGCCTGTGGAGAGATGTCGTTAGGAAAAAGAGTTGAACATGTAGTTGCATTGATCATGAGAACGGTGAGGAATCAGCCCAGAACTACACGGGAGAATCTTGTCAATGATCTCAAGGCAGCTTGGACCATAGTCATCAAGACATCAAGACTTTGGTAACACACTACGCCGTGAAGGACTGAAATCCTGCAGCGCCCGCAAGGTCCCACTGCTCAAGAAAGCACATATACATGCCCGTCTGAAGTTTGCCAATGAACATCTGAATGATTCAGAGGACAACTGGGTGAAAGTGTTGTGGTCAGATGAGACCAAAATGGAGCTCTTTGGCATCAACTCAACTCGCCGTGTTTGGAGGAGGAGGAATGCTGCCTTTGACCCCAAGAACACCATCCCCACCGTCAAACATGAAGGTGGAAACATTATGCTTTGGGGGTGTTTTTCTGCTAAGGGACAGGACAACTTCACCACATCAAAGGGACAATGGACGGGGCCATGTACCGTCAAATCTTGGGTGAGAACCTCCTTCCCTCAGCCAGGGCATTGAAAATGGGTCGTGGATGGGTATTCCAGCATGACAATGACCCAAAACACACGGCCAAGGCAACAAAGGAGTGGCTCAAGAAGAAGCACATTAAGGTCCTGGAGTGGCCTAGCCAGTCTCCAGACCTTAATCCCATAGCAAATCTGTGGAGGGAGCTGAAGGTTCGAGTTGCCAAACGTCGAAACCTTAATGACTTGGAGAAGATCTGCAAAGAGGAGTGGGACAAAATCCCTCCTGAGATGTGTGCAAACCGGGTGGCCAACTACAAGAAATGTCTGACCTCTGTGATTGCCAACAAGGGTTTTTCCACCAAGTACTAAGTCATGTTTTGCAGAGGGGTCAAATACTTATTTCCCTCATTAAAATGCAAATCAATTTATAACATTTTTGACATGCGTTTTTCTGGATTCTTTTGTTGTTATTCTGTCTCTCACTGTTCAAATAAACCTGCCATTAAAATTATAGACTGATCATTTCTTTGTCAGTGGGCAAACATACAAAATCAGCAGGGGATCAAATACTTTTCCCCCTCACTGTATATACTGTATTCTATTCTATTCTACTGTATTTTAGTCTATGCTGCTCCGACATTCCTTGTCCAAATATTTACACTACCGTTCCAAAGTTTGGGGTCACTTAGAAATGTCCATGTTTTTGAAAGAAAAGACATTTTTTCGTCCATAAAAATAACATAAAATGTATCAGAAATACATTGTGGACACTGTTAATGTTGTAAATGACTATTGTAGCTGGAAATGGCTGATTTTTAATGGAATATCTAGAGGGGTAGAGGCCGATTATCAGCAACCATCACTCCTGTGTTCCAATGGCACATTGTGTTAGCTAATCCAAGTTTATCATTTTAAAAGGCTAATTGATCATTAGAAAACCCTTTTGCAATCATGTTAGCACAGCTGAAAACTGTTGTCCTGATTAAAGAAGCAATAAAACTGGTCTTCTTTAGACTAGTTGAGTATCTGGAGCATCAGCATTTGTGGGTTTGATTACAGGCTCAAAATGGCTAGAAACAAATAACTTTCTTCTGAAATTCATCAGTCTATTCTTGTTCTGAGAAATGAAGGCTATAAGATGCGAGAAATTGCCAAGAAACTGAAGATCTCGTACAACGCTGTGTACTACTCCCTTCACAGAACAGTGCAAACTGGCCTAACCAGAATAGAAAGAAGAGTGGGAGGCCCCGGTGCACAACTGAGCAAGAGGACAAGTACATTAGAGTGTCTAGTTTGAGAAACAGACACCCCACAAGTCCTCAACTGGCAGCTTAATTAAATAGTACCCACAAAACACCAGTCTCAACGTCAACAGTGAAGAGGCGACTCCGAGATGCTGGCCTTCTAGGCAGAGTTCCTCTGTCCAGTGTCTGTGTTCTTTTGCCCATCTTAATCTTTTCTTTTTATTGGCCAGTCTGAGATATGGCTTTTTCTTTGCAACTCTGCTGCGAAGGCCAGCACTGACGGCCTACACCGGCCAAACCCGGACGACAATGGGCCAATTGTGCGCCGCCCTATGGGACTCCCAATCACGGCCGGATGTGATGCAGCCTGGATTCGAACCAGGTACTGTAGTGACGCCTCTTGCACTGAGATGCAGTTCCTTAGACCGCTGCGCCACTCGGAAGCCAAATGTTCCTAATGTTTGACAGTCCAGTTTTCAGTTAGTTAGGGGAAGATTCTATCAATGTTAGCAAAAACCTTCTCAGAACCTTTTTAGCATGTTGAGGTGTGAAAGTTATTAGAACATTCCCTTAATGTCAAGCAGTACTTTAATGTTCTAGACACGTTTTCATTGCAAGAACATTTATGTTTCCAGATTTCTGAAGGGTTAGGAGAATATTCCATCAACGTTTACCCAAACATAAACAGAATATGATTGCCATGTTCTCCGAATATACAGTACAATATTAATGTTCTAAACAAGTTTCATGGGACGTTGAAAGAACATTCATGTGTCCAGTTTTCTGAGGGTTAGGAGAATATTTCATCAACGTCCCACAGGACATGGTTTCCATGTTCTCACAATATTAGATATTAATGTTGTAGACACGTTTCATGAGAACGTTGCGAGAACATTCCCGCATCCAGTTTTTTTGAGGGTTAGGAGAACATTCCATCAACATCCCACCAAACGTCCCACCAAACACGGTTGCCATTTTCTCAGAATGTAACATATTGTTATAGACATGTTTCATTGGAAAGTTGCAAGAACAATTCTGTGTTCCAGTTGTCAAGACGTTTCCTGATGTTCATGAATATGGTTTCATTACACATTATGGCGTGTTACAGTTGCCAGGCCCATCAAGGCCCTAAATTGTGAATCACTGATCCATTCACAGCTCTTTTGGCAAGGGATACTCACACAAACACAGCTTTTAACATACAGTGTTTTCAACTTACAGTGCCTTCAGAAAGTATTCATGACTTATTCCACATTTTGTTGTGTTACAGCCTGAAATTCAAAATTGATTAAATATGTTTTTCTCACACATTTACACACAATACCCCATAATTACAACGTGAAAACATGTTTTAGACATTTTAGCACATGAAAATTAAATACAGAAATATGAATTTACATATGTATTTACACCCTTGAGTCAATATATGTTAGAATAACTTTTGCCAGTGATTAGATCTGTGAGTCTTTTTTGGGTAAGTCTATAAGAGCTTTGCACTCCTGGATTGTACAATATTTGCACATTATTAGTTGAAAAAATTCTTCAAGCTCTGTCAAGTTGGTTGTTCAACATGGCTAGACAGCCATTTTCAATATATTTTCAAGCCGATTTATACTTAACAAAAATATGAATGCAACATTAACTTAAAAGAAACGTCCTCTCACTGTCAACTGCGTTAATTTTCAGCAAACTTAACATGTGTCAATATTTGTATGAACATAACAAGATTCAACAACTGAGACATAAACTGAACAAGTTCCACAGACATGTGACTAACAGAAATGGAATAATATGTCCCTGAACAAAGGGGGGGTCAAAATCAAAAGTAACAGTCAGTATCTGGTGTGGCCACCAGCTGCATTAAGTAATGCAGTGCATCTCCTCCTCATGGACTGCACCAGATTTGCCAGTTCTTGCTGTGAGATGTTACCCCACTCTTCCACCAAGGCACCTGCAAGTTACCTGACATTTCTGGGGGTAATGGCCCTAGCCCTCACCCTCCGATTCAACAGGTCCCGGACGTGCTGAATGGGATTGAGATCCGGGCTCTTCGCTGGCCATGGCAGAACACTGACATTCCTGTCTTGCAGGAAATCACGCACAGAACAAGCAATATGGCTGGTGGCATTGTCATGCTGAGGGTCATGTCAGGATTAGCCTGCAGAAAGGGTACCACATGAGGGAGGAGGATGTCTTCCCTGTAACGCACAGCGTTGAGATTGCCTGCAATGATAACAAGCTCAGTCCGATGATGCTGTGACACACCGCCCCAGACCATGACGGACCCTCCACCTCCAAATCGATCCCGCTCCAGAGTACAGGCCTCGGTGTAAACTCATCAGGGTCTTGACCTGACTGCAATTCGGCATCGTAACCGACTTCAGTGGGCAAATGCTTAACTTCGATGGCCACTGGCACGCTGGAGAACTGTGCTCTTCATGGATAAAGCCCAGTTTAAACTGTATCGGGCAGATGGCAGTCAGCGTGTATGGCGTTGTGTGGGCGAGCGGTTTGCCCGTTGTTGTGCCATTCATCTGCCGCCATCACCTCAGCATGATAATGTACATGGATCTGTTGCATGGATCTGTACACAATTCCTGGAAGCTGAAAATGTTCCAGTTCTTCCATGGCTGCATACTCAACAAACATGTCACCCATTGATATCAGACCTCAGGATAAGACACAGATGCAGACAGTTCGAAATAACCATAAGTTTAATTACAAAATAGTGGGCAGGCAAACGACAGGTCAAGGGCAGGCAGAGGGTAGTAATCCAAGGCAGTGTCAAGAGATATAGAACAGCAGGCAGGCTCAGGGTCAGGCAGGCAGAATTGTCAAAAACTGGGAGAACTAGAAAACAGGAACTGACGAGAAACAGGAGTACGGGAAAAAAACGCTGGTAGGCTTGACGAGACAAGATGAACTGCAACGGACAAACAGAAAGAGGAGACAGAGGGCTGTGAGACAAAGGTTTAATCCTTGATACAAGAAACATGGGATGTATACAGACGGTGGGCGGCAACAGAAGATGAACAGCAGAGGGGCTAAGGATCTTGGAGATGGGGAAAGGGACGATAAAATGGGGGGAAAGTTTGCGGGACTCTACCTGGAGTGGCTGATCCCGAGTGGACAGCCATACTCTCTGCCCAAGATGACAGCGGGGAGCCGGTGTCCGGTGGCGGTCCGCCTGTCGACGATACCTCGAGGTGGTCTTGAGAAGAGCGGACCGAGCTCTCTGCCAGGTACGCCGACAGCGGCGGACGAACATCTGGCCCGAGGGTATGTCAATCTCTTCCTCTTGCTCCGGGAAGAGCGGGGGCTGATAACCCACGGAGCACTTGAAGTGTGAGAGCCCAGTGGCCGAGCAGGGAAGTGTGTTCCGGGCGTACTCCACCCATACGAGTTGCTGGCTCCAGGTGGTGGGGTTGGCCGAGATGAGGCACCGAAGAGTCATCTCCAGGTCTTGATTGGCATGCTCCGACTGGCCGTTGGATTGAGGATGAAACCCGGAGGACAGGCTGGCCGACGACCCAACGACCCAGTAATGTCGCACAGCCATTGAAGAGAAGTGGGACAACATTCCACAGGACACAATCAACAGCCTGATCAACTCTATGCGAAGGAGATGTGTAGCACTGTATGAGGCAAATGGTGGTCAGACTGGATACTGACTGGTTTTCTGATGCAGGTCCCTACCTTTTTTTTAAGGTATCTGTGACCGCATATCTGTATTCCCAGTCTTGTTAAATCCAAAGATTAGGGGCTAATGAATTTATTTCAATTGACTGATTTCGTTATATGAACTGTAACTCAGTAAAATCTGTGAAATTGATGCATGTTGCGTTTATATTTTTGTTCTGTGTAAATCAAAACTGTAACTAGGCCACTCGATCACTGTCTTCTTGATAAGAAGTGTAGATTTGGCATTGTTTTAGTTTATTGTCCTGATGACATGTGAGAGACCCACCTGTTTTGAGCCCCACATTTTTAGCAAAATATCTAAATCATAAAAGATATGTATATGCATTTTTTGGGGGGGCTTGCCTGTTTTGCATGTACATTTTGGCATTAATACGTGTCACATATCAGTTTGCAAACAATGGGCAAAAAAAGATATAACTGCATACAAACATGGTCTATTTTTTGTTTTCTTGAGTAATTTTGGAGTAGCTCCAAAATGCAGGTGTTTCAGCCTAGTTCAGTGCTTTCTATGGTGGTGGGGCGAGCCAGCAGAAAATAGGAGCATTGCGCCGTGATTGGCTCAGTGTTCCGTCACTCATGGGGACACTACGTCATCGCCAAGTTTAAATCCTTAGTAAGGGTAGACATCCAAAATTTCAGCCCTTTGGGTCTTGCCATAGAGTTAAATTACAAGTGCCCTTCAAAAAGGCTCAAGGTCATTGGCCACAGATAAAATGACTCAAATCACGTTATATGTAGAGTATCTTTGATTGGACTGATCATGTCAACATCTTACTTTCAAAGTCTTAGCTAGCAGTCATCATCATGAATCAAGTCGACAATCTACTGGCAAATCCTTGTCATATGAAGAGAAATAATGTAGAGAAATTATAGAAAAAAACGTATCGGTGCTCATCGGCCATTGGACATAAAGATTACACAACAAGTTGGAAAGATGGTGTCGAAGAACATGGCTGACGTTTTACCAACCAATTGTGCTATTTTGTTAGTTGTTTTGCGTTTTGTGTTACTTATTTTGTACATAATGATGCTGCTAGCGTCTCTTATGACCGAAAATAACTTCTGGACATCAGAACAGCGATTACTCACCGCGGACTGGAAGAAACTTTTTCCTTTAACGAGTCCGACAAGAAGGATATACTGCTTTCACTGGAACAGGCCCAGATCCCCGTCATTTGCTTGAAGAAAAGACGCAGGAAAAGGAGCCGCAGATCGGGCTGCCTTCTGAGAATCCGTAGGCGAGCAAATAAACTCCCACTGCCATCCGTTCTTCTTGCTAACGTGCAATCATTGGAAAATAAAATTGATGACTTACAATTAAGATTATCCTACCAACGGGACATTAAAAACGGTAATATCTTATGTTTCACCGAGACATGGCTGAACGACGATACGGATAATATAGAGCTGGGGGGATTTTCCATGCACCGGCAGAACAGAGAAGCTACATCTGGTAAGATGAGGGGTGGGGGTGTGTCTATTTGTCAAAAACAGCTGGTGCGCAATGTCTAATATTAAAGAAGTCTCGAGGTATTGATCGCCTGAGGTAGAGTACCTTATGATAAGCTGTAGACCACACTATCTACCAAGAGAGTTCTCATCTATATTATTCGTAGCTGTCTATTTACCACCACAGAACGAACCTGGCACTAAGACCGCTCTCATCCAACTCTATAAGGCCCTAAGCAAACAAGAAAATGCTCACCCAGAAGCAGCGCTCCTAGTGGCCAGGGACTTTAATGCAGGCAAACTTAAATCAGATTTACCAAATTTTTACCAGCATGTCAAATTTGCAACCAGAGGAAAATCCTAGACCACATTTACTTCACACAAAGAGATGCATACAAAGCTCTCCTCTGCCCTCCATTTGGCAAATCTGACCACAATTCTATCCTTCTGATTTATGCTTACAAGCAAAAACTAAAGCAGGAAGTACCAGTGACTCGCTCAATACGGAAGTGGTCAGATGACATGGATGCTACACTACACTGGAATATGTTCCGGGATTCATCCAATGACATTGAGGAGTACACCACCTCAGTCATCGACTTCATCAATAAGTGCATCGACGACTTTGTCCCCACAGTGACCGTACGTACGTACATATCCCAACCAGAAGCCATGGATTACAGGCAACATCCGCATCGCGCTAAAGGCTAGAGCTGCCGCTTTCAAGTAGCGGGAGACTAATCCGGACGCTTATAAGAAATCCCTCTATGCCGTCAGACGAACCATCAAACAAGCAAAGCGTCAATACAGGATTAAGATTGAATCCTACTACACCGGCTCTGATGTTCGTCGGATGTGGCAGGGCTTGAAAACTATTACGGACTACAAAGGGAAACCCAGACGCGAGCTGCTCAGTGACTTGAGCCTACCAGACGAGCTAAATGCCTTTTATGCTCGCTTCGAGACAAGCATCACTGAAGCATGCACAAGAGTACCAGCTGTTCTGGATGACTGTGTGATAACGCTCATGGTAGCCGATGTGAACAAAACCTTTAAACAGGTCAACATTCACAAAGCCCAGACGGATTACCAGGACGTGTACTCAAAGCATGCGCGGACCAACTGTCAAGTGTCTTCACTGACATTTTCAACCTCTCCCTGACCGAGCCTGTAATACCTAAATGTTTCAAGCAGACCACCATAGTCCCTGTGCCCAAGGAAGCGAAGGTAACCTGCCTAAATGATTACCCCCCCATAGAACTCATGCTGGTAGCCATGAAGTGCTTTGAAAGGCTGGTCATGGCTCACATCAACAGCATCCTCCCGGACACCCTAGACCCACTCCAATTCGCATACCGCCCAAACAGATCCACAGATGATGCAATCTCAATCGCACTCCACACTGCCCTTTCCCACCTGGATAAAAGGAACATATCTATGAGAATGCTGTTCATTGACTACAACTGAGTGTTCAACACCATAGTGCCCACGAAGCTCATCACTAAGCTAAGGACTCTGGGACTAAACACTTCCCTCTGCAACTGGATCCTGGACTTCATGACGGACCGCCTCAAGGGTGTAAGAGTAGACAACAACACGTCTGCCATACTGATCCTTAACACTGGGGCCCCTCAGGGGTGTGTACTTAGTCCCCTCCTGTATTCCCTGTTCACAAAAGACTGCATGGCCAAACCAGACTCCAACACCATCATTAAGTTTGCTGACGACACAACAGTGCTAGGCCTGATCACCGACAATGATGAGACGGCCGATAGGGAGGAGGCCAGAGACCTGGCAGTGTGGTGTGGTTCTTATTGTGTTACTTTGGTATAGTTTCACCAACGCAGTATTGTTAACACATCGTTTGTGGCCGGTGAGTGCTTGTTTGCAAACTTTTTTTGTACAGCTTTGACAGTGCTACTGATAGTAGTTGTGGCGCATGGCTTCCACGTGCAAATTCAGCACACACAACATTCTATAATAGAATTGTGTTATTTGACGTGTTAAATTAAAAAGCTTATTTAACGCGTCAAATAGTGTTATATGACATGTATCTTTTTTGACACGCAAAGACCCAAATGGCGTTTCATGTGCCTCACCCTAATAATTTGATCTATTTTCACCTCTTAATTTCGCCTACTGTTCTAACTTGGTGTTGCACATGTAGCCTATAACCTGTTTTAGAGAAATGTAATCATTGAATATTGTAAGAGCTTTCATTGTCTGTTTATATGCCCCCTTTATTTTTCCTACGCTTCTGACTTGGTGTACATGGAGTACACTGTAAGAACGAACGATGTTCTGAATTCTGTTGCTGTACATTTAAAAAGTGCTGAACAAATACTTATATTGACTATGTCCGTCGTCGCTCACTCATTGTCTTAATCGAAATTACGGATTGCCTCTTATCCACTTGTCGTCCCCTTATGCCATAGTTTGTACATTTCAATTGTCAGTAGAAACCACATTTGTTTAAGCAAGTCAGCCATGTCAGCTATGTATTTTTAAAGGCAGTAAATGATGCTGCCAGACAATGCTCCGCTGATAGCTAGGTGTAGCAGTGGTAAGGTGTTGGGACTGCTGTTCGGACTCTGCTGTTGGGACAGCTTTATGTAGGCCCTAACAGTTTGTGGGCACTGTTTGTGACTGTTATAGTGCAATTCATGTATTGTTTAGTGTTGAGTTGTGTAGTGGCTTTGCTGGCATGCATCTCAATTATTATTATTATTTTTTGCCCCATCAAGATTTACATGCTAAAATCTCCACTGTCTGTTGGAAAGCACCATGTTTTTCCCTAGGATTTTGCCTGTGCTTAGCTCTATTCCATTCCTTTTTATATAAAAGAAACCTTGCTGATGAAAAGCATACCCATAATATGATGCAGCCACCACGTTTGAAAATATGAAGAATGGTACTCAGTGATGTGTTGTGTTGGATTTGCCCCAAACATGACCTTTTATATTCAGGACATGAAGTTCATTTGTTTGCCAAACTTTTTAAAATTGTACTGTTGTGCCTTATTGTAAACAGGAAGCATATTTTGGAATATTTTTATTCTGTACAGACTTCCTTCTTTTCACTCTATCATTTAGGTTAGTATTTTGGAGTAACTACAATGTTGTTGATCTATCCTCAGTTTTCTCATATCACAACCATTAAACTCACCATTAAACTCACCATTAAACTCATGGCCTCATGGTGAAATCCCTGAGCAGCTTCCTTCCTCTCTGGCAACTGAGTTAGAAAGGACGCATGTCTCTTTGTAGTGACTGAGTGTATCGGTACACCATCCAAAGCCTAACGAATAACTGCACAATGCTCAAAGAGATCTGTTTCTTTATTTTTACACATCTACCAAGCAGTGCCTTTCTTTGCGAGGCATTGGAAAAACCTCCCTGGTCTTTGTGGTTGAATCTGTGCTTGAAATTCTACTTGATTGAGGGACCTTACAGATAATTGTATGTGTAGGGTACAGAGATGGGCAGTCATTCAAAAATCATGTTAACCACTATTATTGATCACGGACTGAGTCCATGCAACTTATTATGTGATTTGTTAAGCCCAGTTTTACTCCTGAAGTTATTTAGCCTTGCCATAACAAAGGGGTTGAATACTTATTGACTCAAGACATTTCAGCTTTTAAGTTTACATTAATTTCTACAATTTTCTAAAACAAAATTTTATGTTGACATTATGGGGTATTGTGTGTAGATCAGTGACACAAAATCTCAATGTAATACTTTTTAAATTCAGGCTATAACACAACAAAATGTGGGAAGGGATGTGAATACTTTCTGAAGACACTGTACTTGACACACTGAGATACAGTTGAAGTCAGAAGTTTACATACACTTAGGTTGAAGTCATTAAAAATAGTTTTTCAACCACTCCATAAATTTCTTGTTAACAAACTATAGTTTTGTCAAGTCGGTTAGGACATGTATTTTGTGCATGACACAAGTAATTTTTCCAACAATTGTTTACAGACAGATTATTTAGCTTATAATTTACCAAATCACATGTCCAGTGGGTCAGAAGTTTACATACACTAAGTTGACTGTGCCTTCAGCTTGGAAAATTCCAGAAAATGATGTCATGGCTTTAGAAGCTTCTGATAGGCTAATTGACATAATTTGAGTCAATTGGAGGTGTACCTGTGGATGTATTTCAAGGCCTACCTTCAAACTCAGTGTCTCTTTGGTTGACATCATGGGAAAATCAAAAGAAATCAGCCAAGACCTCAGAAAAAAAATGTGTAGACCTCCACAAGTCTGGTTAATCTTTGGGAGCGTATTTATTTTTATTTTATTTAACCTTTACTTAATATCCATCCCGGATCCGGGATCCTCCTCATCAAAAACGCTGACTAGCATAGCCTAGCCTAACGGGACAGGGATATCATATAATATAATTTTCATGAAATCACAAGTCCAATATAGCAAATGAAAGATAAACATTTTGTGAATCCAGCCATCATTTCCGATTTTTAAAATGTTTTACAGCGAAAACACAATATGTATTTCTATTAGCTAACCACAATAGCCAAAGACTCAACCGCATATTTTCACCATGTTTCTACCGCATAGGTAGCTATCACAAAACCGACCAAATAGAGATATAATTAGTCACTAACCAAGAAACAACTTCATCAGATGACAGTCTTATAACATGTTATACATTCATGTTTTGTTCGAAAAATGTGCATATTTGAGGTATAAATCATAGTTTTACATTGCAGCTACCATCACAAATAGCACCGAAGCAGCCAGAATAATTACAGAGAGCAACGTGAAATACATAAATACTCATCATAAAACATTTATGAAAAATACTTGGTGTACAGCAAATGAAAGATAAACATCTTGTGAATCCAGCCAATATTTCCGATTTTTGAAGTGTTTTACAGCGAAAACACAATATAGAATTATATTAGCTTACCACAATAGCCAAACACACAAAGCCATTTATTCACCGCAAAAGGTAGCTATCGCAAAAACCAGCAAAAGATATAAAATTAATCACTAACCTTGACCAACTTCATCAGATGACAGTCTTATAACATCATGTTATACAATACACTTATGTTTTGTTCGAAAATGTGCATATTTAGAGCTGCAAACCGTGGTTATACATTGTGAATATGTAGCATCGATTCACCAGAATGTCCGGAGCTATTTTGGACACTCACCTAATCTGACCAAAGAACTCATCATAAACTTTACATAAAAATACTTGTTGTATGGCAAATGAAAGATACACTGGTTCTTAATGCAACCGCCGTGTTAGATTTTTAAAAATAACTTTACCATAACAAACAGCTTGCGTTATTGCGAGACAGCGCTCCCAAAACGGCAGAGAATAGGAATCAACATTTTCCACAGAAATACGAAATAACATCATAAATTGTTCTTACTTTTGCTGAGCTTCCATCAGAATCTTGTACAAGGAGTCCTTGGTCCAGAATAAATCGTTGTTTGGTTTTAGAATGTCCATTTCTTCTGTCGAATTAGCAACCTTAGCTAGCCATGTGGCGCGAACATGCCCATCTTCTCTTGACGCAAAGAACGGAAAATTCCAAAAGTCCCAATAAACGTTGAATAAACTGATAAAACTCGGTTGAAAAAACCTACTTTATGATGTTATTATCACATGTATCAAATAAAATCAGAGCCGGAGATATCCGCCGTGTATACCGAACGCTTATCAGAAGACAATGTCGACGTACTTCGCGCGCCAGAGAAGACAAAGACATTTCCAGACCTGTCACTCCAAAAGCTCTTGTTCGGCCTCAGATCAAGCTAGACACCCCATTCCACCTTCCACTGCCTGTTGACATCTAGTGGAAGGTGTATGAAGTGGATGCATATTGATAAATATAAGGTAATTGAATAGGCAGGCCCTGGAACAGAGCATCGTTTTCAGATTTTTCACTTCCTGTATGGAAGTTTGCTGCAAAATGA
This sequence comes from Salvelinus namaycush, assembly GCF_016432855.1. Lineage (NCBI taxonomy): Eukaryota > Metazoa > Chordata > Actinopteri > Salmoniformes > Salmonidae > Salvelinus > Salvelinus namaycush. The sequence goes on from NC_052320.1 coordinate 41,544,189, forward strand.
GTTCTGTTTTACTCACAGATATAATTCAAACAGTTTTAGAAACTTGAGAGTGTTTTCTATCCAATAGTAATAATAATATGCATATTGTATGATCTAGAATAGAGTACGAGGCAGTTTAATTTGGGCACAATTTTTTCCAAAGTGAAAACAGCGCCCCCCTATTGACAAGAAGTTTTAACTAGGCAAGTCCGTTAAAAACATTCTTATTTACAATGTCGGCCTACCCCGGACAAACCCGGATGACGCTGGGCCAATTGTGCGCCGTCATATGGGACTGCCAGGGACTGTATTGACGCCTCTTGCACTGAGATGCAGTGCCTTAGACCGCTGCGACACTCGGGAGCCCAATGGGATACAGATGGCGCCGACAGAGATGGTCACCTCGCTTCAGGTCCTTAGAAAACTATGCAGTTATTTGTTTTTTATGTACTATTTCTTACATTGCCAGCCCAGAAAATCTCAAGTGTTATTTCATACAGCCGGGAAGAACTATTGGATAAAAAGCGATGTCAACTTACCATCATTACGACCACGAAGACGTCTTTCCCGAAGAGGATCCTTTGATCGGACCTCCACCCTGGACATGCGATCTTATCCCAGAGGACGACCCAAAACAACGTGGTCGCCGCAGGACAGGCAGATGGAGTGGCCTACTGGTCAGACTCAGAAGGCGAGCACACCATCCACCGCTTCCTAGTATATTACTCGCCAATGTCCAATCTCTAGATCACAAGTTGGACGAAATTAGGACACAAGTTGCCTTCCAGAGAGGAATCATAGATTGTAACATTCTCTGTTTCACGGAAACATGGCTCACTCGGGATACGTTGTCAGAGTCGGTACAGCCACCCGGTTTCTTCACGCATCGCGCCGACAGAAACAAACATCTCTCTGGTAAGAAGAAGGGCGGGGGTGTATGCCTTATGATTAACGACTCATGTGCATCGGAGATGTCGTACCCACTGTGACTATTAAAACCTTCCCTAACCAGAAACCGTGGATGAATGGCAGCATTCCCGCAAAACTGTAAGCGCGAACAACCGCTTTTAATCATGGCAAGGCGACAGGAAACATGACCGAATACAAACAGTGCAGCTATTCCCCCCACAAGGCAATCAAACAAGCAAAGCGTCAGTATAGAGACAAAGTATAGTCACAATTCAACGGCTCAAACACAAGACGTATGTGGCAGGGTATACAGTCAATCACGGATTACAAATATAAAACCAGCCCCGTCGCAAACATCGACGTCTTCCTCCCAGACAAATTAAACAACTTCTTTGCTCGCTTTGAGGATAATACAGTGCCGCTGACACGGTCCTCTACCAAAGCCTGTGGAATCTCCTTCTCCGTGGCCAACGTGAGTAAAACATGTAAACGTGTTAACCGTTGCAAGGCTGCAGGCCCAAACGGCATCCCTAGCCGCGTCCTCAGAGCATCCGCAGACCAGCTGGCTGGTGTGTTTACGGACATATTCAACCAATCCCTATCCCACTCTGTTGTCCCCACATGCTTCAAGATGGCCACCATTGTTCCTGTTCTCAAGAAAGTTAAGGTAACTGAACTAAATGACTATCGCCCCATTTCACTCACTTCTGTCATCATGAAGTGCTTTGAGAGACCAGTCAAGGATCATATAACCTCCACCCTACCTGATACCCTAGACCCAGTCCAATTTGCTTACCGCCCCACTGAAGATGCAATTGCCATCACACTGCACACTGCCTTATCCCATCTGGACAAGAGAAATACCTATGTAAGAATGCTGTTCATTGACTACAGCTCAGCATTTAACACCATAGTACCCTCCAAACTCGTCATTAAGCTCGAGACCCTGGGTCTCGTCCCCGCCCTGTGCAACTGGGTCCTGGAATTTCTGACGGGCCGCCCCCAGGTGGTGAAGGTAGAAACAACATCTCCACCCCGCTGATCCTCAACACTGGGGCCCCACAAGGGTGCGTTCTCAGCCCTCTCCTGTACTCCCTGATCACCCATGACTGCGTGGCCATGCACGCTTCCAACTCAATCATCAAGTTTGTAGACGACACTAGAGTGGTAGGCCTGATTACCAACAACGACGAGACGGCCTACAGGGAGGAGGTGAGGGCCCTTGTAGTGTGGTGTCAGGAAAATAACTTAACGTCAACAAGGGAGATGATCGTGGACTACAGGAAACAGCAGAGGGAGCACCCTCCCCCCATCCACATCGACGGGACAGTAGTGGAGCAGGTGGAAAGTTTTAAGTTCCTCGGCGTACACATCACAGACAAACTGAAATGGTCCACTCACACAGACAGCATGGTGAAGAAGGCTCAACAGCGCCTCTTCAACCTCAGGAGGCTGAAGAAATTTGGCTTGTCATCTAAAACACAAACCTTTCCAGAAGCACAATCGAGAGCATCCTGTCGGGCTGTATCACCGCCTGGTATGGCAATTGCACCGCCCTCAACCGCAAGACTATCCAGAGGGTAGTGCAGTCTGCACAACGCATCACCGGGGGCAAACTAAATGCCCTCCAGGACACCTACAGCACCCGATGTCACAGGAAGGCGAAAAAGACCATCAAGGACAACAACCACACGAGCCACTGCTTGTTCACCCCGGTTCATCCAGAAGGCGAGGTCAGTACAGGTGCATCAAAGCGGGGACCGAGAGACTGAAAAACAGCTTCTATCTCAAGGACATCAGACTGCTAAACAGCAATCACTAACACAGAGAGGCTGCTGCCAACATAGAGACTCAAATCTCTGGCCACTTAAATAAATTGACTTAATGTTAAAAGATTTTATAAAGGTTTTAGGTAAATTATTAAATAATTCTACCCGGAAACTTAACCATTAGGGATTAGAGGTTATGTAGCATGGACAATGAGTAATTAAAAATAATAAACACCTGGGAAGAGAGGAATGTATGTGTGTGCCGAAAGAAAACAAAGAGGAGCCTTAACCTATGTTTGAACCGACCCGGCTATAACTCTGGGGAGATAAGATAGGACAGGGGGAGCCCCTCCAGGTTTCCCTTATCTGGGGGGGACTGGAACTGTCAGCTGGGTAGTGATCAACTGTGGTGAGAATTGGAGAGAAGTAGATAGCTCTCCTAATGTTAGTGTGTATGTATGTGCTTATATTAAGAGAATGTTATAAAGGGAACATCATTGTATATGCACAGGAGCACTCTCGTAAATAAATGTTCCGACTATTGTGGCTGGGCCTCCGTCTGATTCATTTCAACCAGTTTCCTACAAGTTCTGTGTTTCAGGCTGAGTAGTTATTTTGGGGTTTATGAACATCGAGAACAAAATTCTCGTGACACTTAATAAAGGTATCACTAGTCACTTTAAATAACACCACTTTAATAATGTTTACATATCCTACATTACTCATCTCATATGTATATACTGTATTCTATACCATCTACTGCATCTTGCCTATGCCGCACGCCATCGCTCATCCATATATTTTTATGTACATATTCTATTCATCCTTTTACATTTGTGTGTATAAGGTAGTTGTTGTGAATTTGTTAGATTACTTGTTAGATATTGTTAGATATTAAACTGCATAGTCGGAATTAGAAGCACAAACATTTCGCTACACTCACATTAACATCTGCTGACCATGTGTATGTGACCAATATCTTTATTTGATTTGATGTCTCAGGATCAACCACAAAATGGACCCGTTGATTGGCAAAGCAGCTTGCACCATTGGACTCACTCGAGAACAACTCATCTCCCTGCTGCCCAGTGAACTGACAATGTGGGTCGATCCATTTGAGGTGTCCTTTCGGATAGGAGAGGATGGCTCCATCTGTGTCCTCTACGAGTCCACTCTACCGGTGCCAACTAATGCCAACACAACAGACATGATCAGCTGCAAGGAAGAAATTAGATTCGGGAGGTCAAGCCCCTCCAGTCTCAGGCTAATATTTCTTTACGTTCAGAGCTTTACCTGGGCACTTGTGTATCATTTCTGCCTAACCTTTTGATGTAATTAATTCTGACATTTAAGATTTTAGTATTACTGCCTAACCCCAAATTGTTTATTGTGAATTTCATCTGTAAATGATCTGTAAATGATCCACTGTCCTGAAACAAAAGTTAAACAGATTTATTTTACAAATGGTCAGGTTCTTGTGTATTTGTAATAAATTCCTCATACGCAATTGTTTTGTGATGGTTTCTCTATCAACAATGGTCTTGTGGTGGGCAGGATCATGGTTGTGTTCAGTAGGCATGAAAACAGGAAACATTGACACAGAAAATGATAATGCATGTTCTTATTGGAAACATCCATTTTTCTCCTGTTTAGTGCTTACTGAACACGACCCGGTTGATTGTGTATCACTCATTTGATCTGTTACAGCAATGAACCATTTCCACATACTTACCTTTTGCAGTAAGACAGACACACTCATTAAAGTAGCACCGTTTCAGTGTCTAGGTACAACTAGTCCTGTGTAGCAGGTCCTACAAAGACTCCCCTGAAACCTAGATATTTAAATATCTAAAGCAGCTTTCACTGGAAGCACATCTCTGTTGAAGTAATCAAATGATATCCTCAAACACATGGAGGCCAAGATTCTAAGTAGAAAATAAATGGGGAATACATTATGGAAAATGTCAGTCACACCTTACACAAAAACAATACATTTTTTGGGAGCATGTTTGTATCTACTATATGTCAGATATTAACATTATATACACTCACCGAACAGTGTATTAGGTACACCACCCCGTTCACGAAAATGGTCACTGTGGCTGTGGCTTGCTATATTGCTATATAAAGCAGGCATCGAGGCATTCAGTTACTGTTTGATTGAACGTTAGAATGGGCAAAACGAGTGACCCAATTGACTTTGATTGTGGTATGATTGTCGGTGCCAGGTGCACAGGATCCAATATCTCAGAAACGACCACCCTCCTGGGCTTTTCACGCACAACTTTACCGAGAATGGTGCGACAAACAAAAAACATCCAGTCAGCGGATGTTTCACCTGTGGGTGAAAACAGCTCGTTGATGAGAGAGGTCGAATGAGAATGGCAAGAATCGTGCAAGTTAACAGGCCACAAACAGACAAATAATGCCACAGTGCAACTGTAGTGTGCAGAACAGCATCTCGGAACACACAACTCGTCGATCCTTGTCACCGATGGGCTATTGCAGCAGACGACCATACCGGTTCCCACTCCTATCAGCTAAAAACAAGAAGCCACTCCAGTGGGCACGCGATCTCCAATACTGGACAATTGAGGAGTGGAAAAACATTGCCTGGAACATGACAGTAAGTTCAGTTTACTTGAGTGGCCTGGTCAGTCCTCAGACCTCAACCCAATAGAGAATCTTTGAGATGAGATGGAACGGGCTGTTCACAGCATGAATGTACCGCCATCCAATCTGCAAGCACTGTGTGATGCCATCGTATCAGCATGGACCAACATCCCTGTGGAATGTTTCCGACACCTTGTAGAATGCCCCGAAGGATTCAGGCTGTTCTGGAGGCGAAGGAGGATCCGACCCGGTACTCGATGGGTGTACCTAATAAACTGTCCGGTGAGTGTATATTGTCTCTGGGAATTCACTTCTAGGACTGCACATCTGCTGTATAAAACATTTACCAAAGACCTCATCTCACCACCTTCGAATATGTACAAGTGAGATTTGCAAAAGTATGCTGACAGTATGATGAATATTATAAATGAATGACTAATAATAATGTGTCACGCCCTGACCATAGTAAGCTGTTTATTCTCTGTGTTGGTTGGGCTTGGGTGGGTCATCTAGGTGTTTTTGGATTTCTATGGTAGCCTGATATGGTTCCCAATCAGAGGCAGCTGTTTATCGTTGTCTCTGATTGGGGATCATATTTAGGTAGCCATTTCCTCATGTGTATTTGTGGGATCTTGTCTACATGTAGTTGCCTGAGTGCACAACAGTAGCGTCACGTTTAGTTTTGTGCTTGTTTTGCTTTGCTGAGTTTTGGTTTATTAAAAATATGTGGAACTCTACTCACGCTGCGCCTTGGTCTACTCATTACGACGAGCGTGACTTAATGGAAATTACACCATCTTGTTATTGCATAAAAATTATTTTAGATATCTCACATAAACCATGCCAATTGGAATAATGAGGCATGGAAAAACATAAGAACAAATAAGGATATAAACCATGCCACATAAACCATGCCAGAGGAGAACCTTGTACTGTATAAATTTTCAAGGAAAATGGAGGAAAACTGTCAAGGTACTCAGGATGAGGAATGGTTTTAATTTGTGTTAAAGCAAATGAGAGATAGTTGAATCATTTATGTCTACAGCCTAGTTTGAGCACAACAGTTTAAACAAGCCTTACATATACTTTTAGGTACGCATTTGTCTTAATATTGGCTTCTCCCTTAGTTGGACACGCTCTCAAGTAAACTGTTATCATCACATGAACCAAGTATGAGCATCTCTGGATGTGGACACCTGCAGAGTCTGAAAACATTATAGGAGATGCTAGACAGTAGATGCTGACTTGTAACAAACACTTCTACACAAAACGTGCAAAGAAAACCACAAGAGACTAGGGGAAACCTTTTTGATTGTATTTTTTAAGTCAGAAAGGGAGGTGTTAGTAAGAAGAATACATTCCCTTTTCATTGCTTGCTTTGGCATTAGATTTTATAATCACTTCATGAAAAAGGGTTCTGTTCAAAATTCCAGTAATCATATCCCATTGCTCTTTACTTTTAGCTTCCATTTCTCTCCACTCTGTCCACACCATTCAGTATTTTCCAGATAAACAGTTATTATTTTTAAAGCCAGCCTTTTTCCATTAACTTTTTTCCGACATACATAGCACAGCGGGTTTGTCAGTCCATCCAATATGGACAAAGGTCTTATTTTTTGTTCAAAATGAACCTTTCCAACATAATGGTTGATTTCATGGGGATGCAGGTGTCTGTGCCAACAGGTTGGGCATGCTACAGCATAAAAAATGGCAAACAAGTGGGTGTGATATGCATTTGACTCATGTTCATCTTTTCATCACATTCTAAAACGTTCTCCTCCATGACATTTTATAATTTCAACGGTACTTTACAATAAAAATCATTACAGTTAAATCTTTTGTTTTCAAATTTTATGAACCAGTATGGTTTAGTTGAAATGACATGCATCCACGGCCTACTGTCAGCTTTCACAATTTTATACAACGAAGCTGTCAAAACGGAAGAGATTGTCACGCCCTGACCTTAGAGATCCTGTTTATGTCTCTATTTTGGTTTGAGTTGGGGTGGGTATTCTATACTCTATTAGTTGTATTTCTATGTTTTGGCTGGGTAGGGTTCTCAATCAGGGAAAGCTGTCTATCGTTGTCTCAGATTGAGAACCATACTTAGGTAGCCCTTTTTCCCACCTGTCTTTGTGGGAAGTTGACTTTGTTTATGGCACATAGCCTTTAGCGTCACGGTTTGTAGTGTTTATTGTTTTGTTCGGCGTCTTTTCAAATAAATAGAAAATGTATGCCCACCACGCTGCGCCTTGGTCCTCTTCCTTCAACAGCCGTGACAGAGATGAGAAGGCTACTTTGACAGCAAGTATTTGGTTAAGGTTGTTTCTTATTCTTGCTCAGTACTGCAGTGGCAGCTTCTCTTTAAAACTGGATGGAAAATTATCCTCCTGCTCACTCAGATCTCAGCTCTATACTCACAGCCCTAGCCCGCTCTCCTCAGTACTGCTCTGCCCCCCTCCCAGCTGTTAGACACAATGATGAACCTGAGGACTTTCTTTTTCACCATCATTCTGGTGCCGTGGATGCTTTCTTCTGCAGCAATACATGGAAGCAAGGAAACCTAGGAAACCTAAGGTAATTTTTGAAGTGAATATCTTTTGTAAATGTTTGTACCAATTTTGATTATTTGATTTTGTTTAGGGTTTATGAACATGTTTTTTGGGGGCACGATCCCATACCTCTAAACTTTCTTAGCAGAATTTGTTCTACAATTTTGAAGCTTAAGGTTTGCATATGAAAGTCCCATGTACAAGGTGCCAAACCCTAACCCTACATAAATGAGTCATTTACATTACATTTAAGTCATTTAGCAGACGCTCTTATCCAGAGCGACTTACAAATTGGAGTCAACATAATACTTTTAGTTTGAAGACTATACCTTGGGAGTCTGAGAATACAAAAACACTTGCTCAGCAGATGATGAAGCTGTTTGTAAAACATAATTGGTGTGAATTAAATGACCCAGCTTATGTCTTGGAGACCTTTTTTCTAAACAATTCCACAGAAAGAGGTTGTGACAGTCCCAGACTATGACACTACTGGAGACTCAGATACAAGCCCAGAAGCAGCTCCTAAAGAAGAGGGTGGTGAGTTTATTTACTCAAATTCAAGCTATTCACAACCACTTATTTATTAATACCATACGCTAGGTCTGATGAGCCATTTCTTTTTCATTCAATTTGTGAATGCAGTAAAAAAAAAAAAAAAAACACATTACAGCAGGAATGTTAAACGTTGTGTCCTGATAACTACCATGGCACAATCATATGTTAGGTTTCTATAAGAATGAAGAGAGATGAATACAAGGAGGGATTACTTGGCTGATCGATAGGAAAACTTAAGGAGAATGCATTTAAGGGACATGGCAATTTTTTTCAGAGCTGCCCACGTGCCTGCTGTGTGTATGTCTGACTGGGTCGGTGTACTGTGAGGTCTCCCCTGAGATGACTGCAGTTCCATCCCTGCCCAAGGAAACTGCATATCTCTACGCACGCTACAACAAAATGACCAAAACCACCAACAAAGACTATGCAGACATTGGTTAGTGGAACACTGTCCCTTTATCTATTAGAGTAACTTTGTAACACTGTGGACATTTCTTTGACCAAATGTAAGATGTTATTCACTTCTCACTTCCTTTTTCAGTGAACATCTCTAAAGTTGATGGTCTTTAACGTTTTACTGCAACCTTGACAAGAATCGATCTGATTGGGAACCTAATCTCTGAGATAGAAGATGGAGCTTTCTCAAAGTTTGCACTCCTTGAAGAGCTCAATATCTCAGAGAACAAGCTGGCCAAACTACCCATGTTACCTGCCAAACTCGTGTCCTTCAATGACAATAACAACCAACTTACAACCAAGGGTGTAAAATCAACTGCTTTTAAGGTAAGCCAGGAAGTCAGTCCAAGATCCTGGAGCATACATTCTTCTTACATACAGTAAATATGTACAGTCTGAGTAATGGTTGCCTTGAATGTCAATATAATTTGAACAACAATTTCCATGGCTAACATTAATCTTACCTGCAATACCCTGCAGCATGTAAACATACAACAAACACATTTTCTCTGAAACTCACCAAAATGGCGTACCTCTACCTTGGCAATAACGAGCTGGAGACGATACCAGAACTTCCAGAGAGTCTCCACATTGTGCACCTATATGTCTGTTTACAACTATCTCTCCCAAGGCAATAACATTTGGACAAATATGTTTCTTTCACCTAACACATTTTAGAGTATACATGTATGTGCAGGTAAATGCAGAATTATATATAACAGAACAAAAAAGTCATTACAAGCCAACATCTGTCTTCTAATGCACTCCCCTTGCAGAACAGTAATATCACCACGCTATCGGATGAGACTTTCTGCCAAGGCAACAATACTCAGTACATCAGAGCCAACATGGAGGAGGTGAGACTGGACGGCAACCCTCTAATGCTGGCCAAGCATCCCAACAGCTTTGTCTGCCTTAGGGCCATGCCCATTGGACCGTACCACTGAACCAGTGGGATATAGAGGACCAAAATACTACAGTGAGTGGTTCCCTTGTGGCAAGGGCTAACTAATGTAATACACAGGTCAGTAGATAATAGCGCAGAGTAAAGTCCAGTGTGTGTGTATATCTAGTTAGTGCAAAAAATGGTCAATGCAGGTAGTCCGGATAGCCATTTGATACATTTTAGTCTTGTGTAGCAGTCTTATGGCTTGGGGGTAGAAGCTGTTCAGTGTCCTGTTGGTTCCAGACTACCATCAAGGAAGACAAGGAGAGGGAGGTGGAGAGGGAGACAAAATAAATAAGTGAGTGGGTATAGTGAGAGAGAAATAAAAGAGTGAGAGTGGGTCAGAGGGTAAAAATAGAGGGTAAAAATAGAGGGTAAAAATAGAGGGTAAAAATAGAGGGTAAACATTTGAGTGAGAAAAAGGATGAGAGAAGGTCAGATGTAGAGTGATAGAATATGAGAGCGGAAAGGAGGGGGAGAGGATAAGGGAGGGAGAGGATAGGAGGGGGAGAGGATAGGAGGGGGAGAGGATAAGGGAGGGAGAGGATAGGAGGGGGAGAGGATAAGGGAGGGAGAGGATAGGAGGGGGAGAGGATAAGGGAGGGAGAGGATAGGAGGGGGAGAGGGAAAGGGGAAGTTGGCAGCAGAGGTGCTGACTAGTCCTTGCTTCTGCCTGTGGCTCAGAGAGATTAAAGAGTTAGGAGAGAACTCTGTCACCACTCTCCTCTCCTCCCTGTTTCCCCCACTCCGTCTCTCTCCCCTCTCTGTCTGTCACCGCTCTCCTGTCCTCTATCTTTCCCCCACTCCGTCTCTACCCTCTGTCTTTCATTGATATCTACCCAATACCCTCTATCCCCCCCCTCTGTAGGACCTCAGTGACCTATCCTCTCATCCTCCTTTCATTCAGTCTGTCAGTTACCGATCCTCTCGTCCGCTCCTCCACCTCTCCTCCTCTCCAGAAATGAGAAATTTGTTTGTTTTGTAAGTTACAATTGAATGAGTCTCTTAGGACGTCTTGTCAAGTTCATGATTTGTTAAATTGGTGTCCTCTTAGGTAGGCCAGAGGAGTTATCTTAAACGACATAACTATATACACAATACTCTATACACTGTTTTTCCTCTATTGTTTTATATTTCCAATAGCATATATGTACAAATTGAAACATATTGCATTTAAGTTTTTACTGCAAATAAATCAAGGGAATAGCATTTGCTATTGCAAATTGCATTCATCAACATTTTAAGTAATAATGGCTGATAAATGTACATAGTGTAACTACAATTTGCACACATTTAAAGCTGTTAGCCTATAATTTAAATTGGTTTAACAAGCCATTGTCCGTAAACGTATCAGAATGAAACGTTCTAAATTATTCAAACTACACTGCGATGCATCCACTGAGTAATGTAACTTTTATTAGACAAATACCACGTTGTCATATTTGGCTCGTTAAAATTTTTCATCCTACCTCAGTAAAACGAAGTGTGGAAATAAACAAACAATGTGTAACGATCTTCTTTGGGAGAAAGAGAGGAGGACCAATGCGCAGCGTGGTAAGTGTTCATGATGAATATTTAATGGATCAAACTGAACACTGAAATACAAAAACAATAAAGTGAACGAACGAAAACCGAAACAGTTCCGTGTGGAAGACACAGAAAACAACCACCCACAAAACACAATAGAAAACAGGCTCCCTAAATATGGTTCCCAATCAGAGACAACGACTAACACCTGCCTCTGAGAACCATATCAGGCCAAACGAAAAACCCAACATAGAAAAAAAAACATAGATAACCCACCCAACTCACGCCCTGACCATACTAAAACAAAGAAATAACAAAAGAACTATGGTCAGAACGTAACACAATGTTTTGTTCATACATTAAATAGTCTTTTGAACCATTCAGAAATGTTTGCCTCAAGTCCACTGCGATTTTGGTGGGAAAGTTTAAGAAAGAAAGTTGAAGCTCATTTACTGCAAGCAAAAATTACCCCAGTGGACACATTGGTTGCTGTAGCTTCATACACCACAGTCGATCTACAAACATAGCCCTATTAGCTATACAATTAGCCGCTACACATTAACACGTATCTGTTAGCAGAAAATGTATTATATTAACAAAAGGTTAAAAAAAAAGTTTGCTTTACATAACTTTCTTGCTGTTGCAGTTAACAGCACACTTCCTGTAATTCTGCACATTTTGCCATGGGGTGGAGATAATATTTGATTGGTGGAGTGCTGGGAGATTCTGGAGTGCACACCTGAGACAGAGTTTTCCAACACCATTGTAACGTCCTGACCAGAGTTATTATGTGTTTTGCTTGTTTAGTGTTGGTCAGGACGTGAGCTGGGTGGGAATTCTATGTTGTGTGTCTAGTTTGTCTGTTTCTATGTCCAGCCTAATATGGTTCTCAATCAGAGGCAGATGGTAATCGTTGTCCCTGATTGAGAATCATATATAGGAGGCTTGTTTTGTGTTGGGATTTTGTGGGTGTTTGTTTCCTGTCTCTGTGGTTGTCTGCACCAGATAGGTCTGTCTCGGTTTTTGCACATTTTGTTATTTTGTATGTTGTTTGTAGTGTTTCACTTGTTCTTTTATTAAACATGTTGAACACTAGCCGCGCTGCACTTTGGTCCTCTCCTTCACCTATGGAAGAAAGCCGTTACAACCATGGAACTAAACACCAAATGATGGAATTTCTTGTGGAAGAATGGTGTCGCATCCCTCCAATAGCATAGATTCTAAAAGTGTCTAGAACTCTAAGGCGCATTGAAACTGTTCTGGCGGCTCGTGGTAGCCCAACGCCCTATCCATAACAGGTAGACCTTTATTGTGAGTCACTATCCTATCATATAATGGAGATACCAATCCATCATTCCCTGAACAGGTAAATTATTTGAAAATAAGAGTGGGAGTGGGAGACCCTGTTGGTTTTCTTTTTTACCCCAATTTCGTGGTATCCAATTGGTAGTTAGAGTCTTGTCTTATCGCTGATGGGCCAATTGTGAGCCCCCCATGGGTCTCCCGGTTGAGGCCGGCTGCGACAGCTTGGACTCGAACCCAGAATCTCTAGTGGCACAGCTAGCACTGCAGTGCCTTAAACCACTGCGCCACTCGGGAGGCCCACCCTGTTGGTTTTCAACGCTGTACAGAACCTGAGATAAAAGAACCAGAAAAAACAGGGAGAGAATATGACTCTTGAAAATAAAATAGCCCTTATATATCACTCAAAACAGACAGAAAAAAGAAAATTTGGGTAACACTTTAATTACAATGTAGGTGTCACAACCAGCCATAAAATAACACAATATGTCACAACAGGTCTAAATATATGTATCATGACAGTGTTATGACCATGTTGTGACAAGTTCTCAGCCGTTAAGACATATTATGACATGGTTATGACCGTGTCATAATGTGTTATGACGCTGGGTGTCAAGTAAAGTATTACCAAAAAGTGTTATTCCAAATAGGTGAACTGATGAAAATTACAAGTTGTTGCTATTTTACAGTAAACAAATTGACAACAGAATTTCAGCATGCTTACAGGGAAGGACACTCAACAAGCACAACACTTACACAAATGACTGATGATTGGCTGAGAGAAATTGATCATACAATTATTGTGGGGGCTGTCTTGTTAGACTTCAGTGCAGCTTTTTACATTATTGATCATAGTCTACTGCTGGAAAAACATATGTGTTATTGCTTTACACCCCCTGCTATAATGTGGATGAAGAGTTACCTGTCTAACAGAATACAGAGGGTGTTCTTTAACGGAAGCTTATCAAATATAATCCAGTTAGAATCAGGAATTCCCCAGGGTAGCTGTTTAGGCCACTTGCTTTTTTCAATTTTTACTAACGACATGGCACTGACTTTGAGTAAAGCCAGAGTTTCTATGTATGCGGTTGACTCAACACTATCCACGTCAGCTACTACAGCAACTGAAATGACGACAACACTCAACAAAGAGCTGCAGTTAGTTTCAGAGTGGGTGGCAAGGAATAAGTTAGCCCTAAATATTTCTAAAACTAAAAGCATTGTATGTTGAACAAAACACTCACTAAACCCTATACCTCAACTAAATCTTGTAATAAATAATGTGGAAATTGAGCAAGTGGAGATGACTAAACTGCTTGGAGTAACCATGGCTTGTAAACTGTCATGGTCAAAACATATTGCTGCAGTAGTAGCTAAGATGGGGAGAAGTCTGTCTATAATAAAGCGATGCTCTGCCTTAACAACACCATCAACAAGGCAGGTCCTACAGGCCCAAGTTTTGTCGCACCTTGACTACTGTTCAGTCGTGTGGTCAGGTGCCACAAAAAAGGACTTAGGAAAATTGCAATTGGCTCAGAACAGGGCAGCACGGCTTGCCCTTGGATGTACACAGAGAGCTAATAATATGAATGTCAATCTCTCCTGGCTAAATGTGGAGGAGAGATTGACTTCATCACTACTTTTATTTATGAGCGGTATTGACATGTTGAATGCACCGAGTTGTCTGTCTAAACTACTGGCACACAGCTCGGACACCAATGCATACCTCACGCTGCTGCGCCTTCTTCACAACGCTGTCTGTGTGGGTGGACCAATTCAGTTTGTCCGTGATCTGTACTTCCAAATATCTTAACAGTCATAATATATATCCTTATAGTGACAGCTTATGAACGGCACTAGTGTTAGGGGTGCGTATCTGGTGGCAGGGAAGTCAGACGCAGGAGAGCAGAACTTGATAATAGCCGGTGCAGTTTAATAGTAAAACTAATGGCATAAGAAATACAAAGTATGGGCACAATTAACCCGAAGCGCACCAGTCAAACATAATGTGCACTAGCACTTACAAACAATACCACACAAAGACATGGGGGGAACAGAGGGTTAAATACACAACACATAATGAGGGAAATGAGAACCAGGTGTGTGGGAAAACGAGACAAAACAAATGGAAAATGGATCGGCGATGGCTAGAAGACCAGCGACGTCGACCGCCGAACACCGCCCGAACAAGGGGAGGCATCGACTTCGGCAGAAGTCGTGACAACTAGGTATATATCATTATTAGTTATTGCTGTTAGTGTGTCCAACTGGATTTGAACCCATGTCTCCTGTGTGTCACAAGACTATGTGAGCCTCTCTAGGCTTTAGATCATAGAGTTAACGGAAGTCTTTAAGTTCCAGGCAAAGTTACTAGTCAGTCATCACGCAAACATGGTTCACCAAACCACTTCCGGACTCTTTGGACTAAAACCTAATTATGATAAGTGTACAATATTACGTTGGGATGTGGAATTGGAGACAAGTGGGAGTGGAGTTGCTGTGCGAGGGATAGAATGACGGTCAAAGATAAAAGTAAGAACAGAACAAAAAGTATGTTTGTATGACACTGAGGGGGCAGTGTTGTTACAGCTAATGCCGGTTTGCCTGAGGCTGATGCTGTGCAGGTGTTTATACACATGCATATACACACACTCTCATTCAAATGCACACACATGCACATACACGGACACACACACATGTAAATAGTGCCACACATGCACTCAAAAATATTCAGATGGCCTTGCTGTTATGATTTCTGTTGTCCTTGATGTCTTGTTTTTTGCATTGTTGTGTTCTGTTTTCCTTTGTCTTTCTCTTTTTTGTCTTTTGTTAATTTTGTTGGTTGTTGGTGTATTGGGGACGGGGGCTTGGGGTCTTGGGGGTTGGGAATGGAATTATTGAATTTTTCTCGAGGGGGGTCTCAGATGAAGTGGGGGGGGGGTTCTCGGATGGTTCAGGGCAGCTCTTGGGGAACTGTGGGAGGGATCTTGGAGGGCTGGAGGCCTCGCGGTAGGGAGCTTGGGCCGGTGGCTGATGAATCACTGGTTCGGGTCCCATGGATCGCACGTTCGGGTACCCGTTTTTGACCTTGTGGGACATTGGTTGACGTGCCCTGTTAGATGACTAATGTGATGTAGATGTTGAGCGGCTTTACTGGAAGTAGATTGTATGTTTTAAATATTCAATACATATATATTTTTTGATTTCCCTTCACTGGAACCAAGACAATTATTCCTCATCCACCAAACCTTACAGTTGGCACTATGCATTGCGGCAGGTAGCATTCTCCTGGAATCTGCCAAACTCAGATTCGTCCGTCATACTGCCAGATGGTGAAGCGTGTTAACGGAAGTCTTTAGGTTCCAGGCAAATTTACTAGTCATCACGCAAACATGGTTCACCAAACCACTTCATCACTCCAGAGAATGCGTTTCCACTGCTCCAGAGTCCAATGGCGGCGAGCTTTACACCACTCCAGCCGACGCTTGGCATTGCGCATGGTGATCTTTGGCATGTGTGCGGCTGCTTGACCATAAACTCATTTCAAGAAGATCCCGACGAACAGTTCTGTGCTGACGTTGCTCCCAGAGGCAGTTTGGAACTCGGTAATGAGTGTTGCAACTGAGGACAGATGATTTGTATACGCTATGCGCCTCAGCACTCTGCGGTTCCGTTCTGTGAGCTTGTGTGGCCTACTACTTCGCGGCTGGGCCGTTGTTGCTCCAAGACGTTTCCACTTCACAATAACAGCACTTACAGTTGACCGGGGCAGCTCTAGCAGGGCAGAAATTTGACCAACTGACTTGTTGGAAAGGGGGCATCCTATGACGGTGCCACGTTGAAAGTCACTGAGCTCTTCAGTAAGGCCATTCTACTGCCAATGTTAATCTATTGAGATTGCATGGCTGTGTGCTCGATTTTATACACCTGTCAGCAACAGGTGTAGCTGACATAGCCAAATTCACTCATTTGAAGGGGTGTCGACATACTTTTGTATACATAGTGTAAATATACATTTCAAAGTTAGAAAACATTTTACGAATAGTTCTAAATGTCAGATAATGCCATATAGGCTAGAGCTTTCAAAACAACACTGAAAACTCTTAAATAAGGACATTTAAGTTTGTTCAAAAAATGTTATACAGATAAATCGAATCAGATTCTTGCCTGGCTACCCATCCACATCGCTCCAGCCAACTGACGTTTCTTCTCGCGATCGAACTTTGTAAAAATGGAAATAAATGTAATAAAATGTTAAAGGGTGTATATGAAACAAGGGATCATGGAGAAACACTTCACCAGGTACCATAGTATTATTTTGACCACTATTAACATTTGAACCCCAAAAATAAACTACAAGAAGTTTAAACCAACAGTTTGCAAAGTAGTTTGAACGTTCTGGACGTTTGGTGTTCTGAAACGATGGACTTTGACGTCACTCGGGGAACCAGTCAATCAACTGCAGTATATTATTATAGCAGGGGTTGGCATAGACTGTTGACAATATGTAAACAATGTTTTGTTTCCAAATGTTTATTGAAAACATAAAAATATTTGCACAATGAGCCCTTGTTGTCTCTCAAATACATTGTTACAGTTGTTGGTTTGCTAGCTAGCGAATTTGATCCATATTAGCATAGACATCAGTCAAAACAATCAATTTTTTAAATTATTTTTTATTTCACCTTTATTTAACCAGGTAGGCTAGTTGAGAACAAGTTCTCATTTGCAACTGCGACTTGGCCAAGATAAAGCATAGCAGTTCGACACATACAACAACACAGAGTTACACGTGGAATAAACAAACATACAATCAATAATACAGTAGAAAAATCTATATACAGCATGTGCAAATGAGGTAAAATAAGAGAGGTAAGGCAATAAATAGGCCATGGTGGCAAAGTAATTACAATATAGCAATTAAACACTGGAATGGTAGAATGTGCAGAAGATGAATGTGCAAGTAGAGATACTGGGGTGCAAAGGAGCAAGATAAATAAATACAGTATGGGGATGAGGTAGATTGGATGGGCTATTTACAGATAACAATAACAAGATATAACAAGCTGAAAGAAGACACCTACGATTCCCCACATGGCAGCTTCTTGTCATTGCTGCTAGCTATCTGACCGTTCACAATCATAACAGTGCATGCCATCCGGCCACATCGATGTGCCAGTGCATCATTTTCGTGATGTTGTCAGCCTACCCGTCTATACGCCATGCCCCAAGGATATCCCTTGTTGGGACAGTGGTTAGGGCATTCATAATTGGTGATGGTGGCCTGATTTCGAGACCCGCTAGGGGAATCACACTACTCTCCCATTCTTAGCAATATCTTTGTCATTATTTGGCAACATTTACAACGCCCCTAACTGATCTAATTAAAATCAGTTTCTCAATGAAAGTTAGAATTACCCCTTGAGCACAAATTATGACCACATGTCCACTACCTCTCAAAAAGGATCAGTATTAATTCATTCTATATAGCTGAACATCTCTCCATCATCTTCTTGAAACGCACTTTTAAATAAATCTCAGCTCTGTTAAAAGTACACTCAAGAAAGTATTTTATTGACCATAGTGATTCAGGAGTAACATTAAAACAGGGTTACAGTGCCTTCAGAAAGAATTCATACCCCTTTACTTATTCCACAGTGTGTTGTGTTACAGCCTGAATTCAAAATAGTTTAAGAACACTACAATCTCAACATAATACCCCATAATGACAAAGTGAAAACATTAGAAATGTTAGCAAATTGATTGAAAATGAAATACGGAAATATCTCATTCACATAAGACTTCACACCCCTGAGCCAATACATGTTAGAATCACCTTTGTCTGCGATTACAGCTTGAGTCTTTCTGGGTAAGTCTCTAAGCACACATGGATTGTACAATATTTGCACATTATTCTTCTTAAAATTCTTCAAGCTCTGTCAAGTTGTTTTTTGATCATTGCTAGACAGCTATTTTCAAGTACTGCTTTAGATTTTCAAGCCGATTTAACTCAAAACTGTAACTAGGCCACACAGGAACATTCAATGTCGTCTTGGTAAACTCCAGCGTATATTTGGCCTCGTTTTAGGTTATTGTCCTGCTGAAAGGTGATTTTGTCTCCCAGTGTCTGCAGGAGAGAAAAAAAACTCACTAGACCTTGCCGATGACAAGCATACCCATAACATGATGCAGCCACCACCATGCTTGAAAATCGTGACATGAGATGAGATGCTTCCTCTTCCTCTCTTGTCCTTTCCTCCTCCTCACCCCTCTCCTCTCCTTCCTCCTCCTCTTCTCTCCTTCCTACATACAAGCACGTATAACCTACCAACGGGAAATTAAAAACTATAATATCTTATGTTTCACAGAGTCGTGGCTGAACGACGACATGAATAACATACAGCTGGCGGGTTATACACTGTATCGGCAGGATAGAACAGCAGCCTCTGGTAAGACAAGGGGTGGCGGTCTATGAATATTTGTAAACAGCTGGTGCACAATATCTAAGGAAGTCTCGAGGTTTTGCTCGCCTGAGGTAGAGTATCGCATGATAAGCTGTAGACCACACTATCTACCAAGAGCGTTTTCATCTATATTCTTTGTAGCTGTCTATTTACCACCACAAACCGATGCTGGCACTAAGACCGTTCTCAAAGAGCTGCATACAGCCATTAGCAAACAAGAAAACACACATCCAGAGGCAGTGCTCCTAGTGGCCGGGGACTTTAATGCAGGGAAACTTAAATCCGTTTTACCTAAATTCTACCAGCATGTCAAATGTGCAACCAGAGGGAAAACAACTCTAGACCACCTTTACTCCACACACAGAGACGCGTACAAAGCTCTCCCTCACCCTCCATTTGGCAAATCTGACCATTATTCTATCCTCCTGATTCCTGTTTACAAGCACAAATTAAAGCAGTAAGCACCAGTGACTCAGTCAATAAAAAAGTGGTCAGATGAAGCAGATGCTAAGCTACAGAACTGTTTTGCTAGCAAAGACTGGAATTTGTTCCGATAGCATTGAGGAGCACACCACACCAGTCACTGGCTTCATCAATAAGTGCATCAATGACTTCGTCCCCACAGTGACTGTACGTACATACCCCAAACAGAAGCCATGGATTACAGGCAACATCCGCACTGAGCTAAAGGGTAGAGCTCCAAGCGGACTCTAACCCGGAAGCTTATAAGAAATCCCACTATGCCCTCAGACGAACTATCAAACAGGTAAAGTGTCAATAGCGGACTAAGATCGAATCGTACTACACCGGCTCCGACGCTCGTCGGACGTGGCAGGGCTTGCAAACTATTACAGACTACAAAGGGAAGCACAGCCGAGAGCTTCCCAGTGACACGAGCCTACCAGATTAGCTAAATTACTGCTATGCTTGCTTCGAAGCAAGTGACACTGAAACATGCTTGAGAGCATCAGCTGTTCCAGACAACTGTGTGATCATGTTCTCTGCAGCCGATGTAAGACACAAGTCAACATTCACAAGGCCGCAGGGCCAGACGGATTACCAGAACGTGTACTCCGAGCATGCGCTGACCAACTGGCAAGTGTCTTCACTGACATTTTCAACCTGTCCCTGTATGAGTCTATAATAGCAACATGTTTCAAGCAGACCACCATAGTCCCTGTGCCCAAGAACACTAAGGTAACATGCCTAAATGACTACCGACCCGTAGCACTGACGTCTGTAGCCAAGAAGTGGTTAGAAAGGCTGGTAATGGCTCACATCAACCCTAGACCCACTCCAATTTGCATACCGCCCCAACAGATCCAAAGATGATGCAATCTCTATTGCACTCCACACTGCCTTTTCACACCTGGACAAAAAGAACACCTATGTGAGAATGCTATTCATTGACTACAGCTCAGCGTTCAACACCATAGTGCGCTCAAAGCTCATCACTAAGCTAAGGACCCTGGGACTAAACATCTCCCTCTGCAACTGGACCCTGGACTTCCTGACGGGTCACCCTCAGGTGGTAAGGGTAGGTAACAACACATCCACCGCGCTAATCCTCAACACGGGGGCCACTCAGGGGTGCATGCTCAGTCCCCTCCTGTACTCCCTGTTCACTCATGACTGCACGGCCAGGTTCGCCTCCAACACCATCATTAAGTTTGCCGATGACACAACAGTGGTAGGCCTGATCACCGTCAACGACGAGACAGCCTATAGGGAGGAGGTCAGAGACCTGACCGTGTGGTGCAAGGACAACAACTCTCCCTCAATGTGATCAAGACATAGGAGATGATTGTGGACTACAGGAAAAGGAGGACCGAGCACGCCTCCATTCTCATCGACGGGGCTGTGGTGGAGCAGGTTGAGAGCCTCAAGTTCCTTTGCGTCCACATCAACAACAAACTAACATGGTCCAAGCACACCAAGACAGTCGTGAAGAGGGCACGACAAAACCTATTCCACCCCAGAAGACTGAAAAGTGTTTGCATGGGTCCTCAGATCCTCAAAAGGTTCTACAGCTGCACCATCGAGAGCATCCTGACGGGTTGCATCACTGCCTGGTAAAGGCAACTGCTTGACCTCCGACCGCAAGGCACTACAGAGGGTAGTGCGTACGGCCCAGTACATCACTGGCGCCAAGTTTCCTGCCATCCAGGACCTCTATACCAGGCGGTGTCAGAGGAAGGCCCTAAAAATTGTCAAAGACTCCAGCCACCCTAGTCCATAGAATGTTCTCTCTGCTACTGCACAGAAAACGGTACCGGAGTGCCAAGCCATAAGTCTCTTGAACATCTAATCAAATGGCTAACCAGACTATAAGCATTGCCCCCCTCTTTTATGCTGCTGCTACTCTCTCTTATTATCTATGCATACTCACTTTAATAACTCTACCTACATGTACAGTCGTTGCCAAAAGTTTTGAGAATGATACCAAAATTAATTTTCAAAGTCTGCTGCCTCAGTTTGTATGATGGCAATTTGCATATTCTCCAGAATGTTATGAAGAGTGATCAGATGAATTTCAATTAATTGCAAAGTCCCTCTTTGCCATGCAAATGAACTGAATCCCCCAAAAACATTTCCACTGCATTTCAGCCCTGCCACAAAAGGACCAGCTTTTGGAGACTTATGGAGGATGGCCTGGTGTCAAGAAGGGCAGCAAAGAAGCCACTTCTCTCCAGGAAAAACATCAGGGACAGACTGATATTCTGCAAAAGGTACAGGGATTGGACTGCTGAGGACTGGGGTAAAGTCATTTTCTCTGATAAAACCCCTTCCTGATTGTTTGGGGCACCCGGAAAAAAGCTTGTCCGGAGAAGACACGGTGAGCGCTACCATCAGTCCTGTGTCATGCCAACAGTAAAGCATCCTGAGACCATTCATGTGTGGGGTTGCTTCTCAGCCAAGGGAGTGGGCTCACTCACAATTTTGCCTAAGAACACAGCCATGAATAAAGAATGGTACCAACACATCCCCGAGAGCAACTTCTCCCAACCATCCAGGAACAGTTTGGTGACGAACAATGCCTTTTCCAGCACGATGGAGCACCTTGCCATAAGGAAAAGTGATAACTAAGTGGCTCGGGGAACAAAACATTGATATTTTGGGTCCATGGCCAGGAAACTCTCCTGTACTTCAGACCTTAATCCCATTGAGAACTTGTGGTCAATCCTCAAGAGGCGGGTAGACAAACAAGAACCCACAAATTCTGACAAACTCCAAGCATTGATTATGCAAGAAATTAATTGACAGCATGCCAGGGCGGATTGTAGAGGTCTTGAAAAAGAAGGGTCAACACTGCTAATATTGACTCTTTGCATCAACTTCATGTAATTATCAATAAAAGCCTTTGACACTTATGAAAGGCTTGTAATTATACTTCAGTATTCCATAGTAACCTCTGACAAAAATATCTAAAGACACTGAAGCAGCAAACTTTGTGTAAATGAATATTTGTCTCATTCTCAAAACTTTTGGCTACGACTGTACATATTACCTCGACTAACTGGTGCCCCAGCACATTGACTCTGTACTTGTACCCCCTCGCTATTTTACTGCTGCTCTTTAATTTTTTAAAACTTTTATTAAATTTGTTTCATATTTTTGGGGGTATTTCTCTTAAAACTGCATTGTTGGTTAAGCAAGCATTTCACTGTAAAGTCTACACCTTACAGCGAATAAAATTAGATTTGACTATCCAACATGATATATTTCTGAAATCCTCAAGATGTTTCCTAATCACACAGAGGAAAAATGTTGATATCAGGCATGACACATCCACTTGTGTACACTGCGCCAAAACCATATTTTCAGTTAGCGTGCCAGGTACCTCAAGATACGATATGTAGTGTGATTCTCAATTATTAGTCCTAAATTGTACACCAATGACAATTCAATTATATCATCTTGAGGATTTCAGCAATATGTGTTAATATGTTAGATAGCGGTTACAGAAGACGGAAATGCAGTGTCCCACTTTTTCTGAAATCACCCTACTATAGATGGGTTAGCTGACAACTTCACGAAAATAAAGTGTACGCATCAATGGGGCAGAAGTCAGAGTTGTTGTGATTCTGGATGGCCAGATAGCTAGCAACAATGACAAAAAAAATGCCATGTAGGGAATCGTGACTCATTTCATCTCGTTTTAGATACCATGTCATTTTGACTGATTGCATGTCAATGCAAATATGGCTTAAATTCGCTAGCCAGCTAATCAACAACTTCAATGATGTATTTAAGAGACAAGTTCTCATTGTGCAAATATGTTTTCAATAAACATTGGAGACTAAATACACTGCTCAAAAAAATAAAGGGAACACTTAAACACAATGTAACTCCAAGTCAATCACACTTCTGTGAAATCAAACTGTCCACTTAGGAAGCAACACTGATTGAGGTGCCAAGTATCTCTTGCTTGTACCAATCCTGACGTATGACGTAAAGGTAACGTAAGGGTAATGGCGGACTGAAGGGATTTATGTAGAGCACCTCAAGATAAAACATAATATTCGAAATATCTGCTAAATTAGACTAAAATATTAGCACTACTTAATCTGGTGAGTGATAACCTTCAATCTGGACAATAACACAAAACAAATCCTAAAACTAGAGACATTTATCGACAAATATTACGAAAACAGGCAACAACCAAACATGACGGAGAGTAAGACAGGGGAACCGATTACAAAACGAAAACGTGACTCTTCTACAGACACTGATGACTTAATATTCTCACCACCGGGAATGGTAAAGGTCGAAACCGATCTGTTAAAATCAATAAATGACAAACTGGGTATACTTGAATTAGTTAGTAAGGATATAAAAGAGTTGAAGGCAAGCCTAGAGATGAGTGATGAAAAAGCTGCGACATTGGAGAAGCAAACACACGCGCTAAAAGGGACAGTCAATAAGATTGAAACCGAAATGAATGGAATTAAAAAGGAGAACACCGTTCTGAAGGAAACCTTACTAGACATACAAACTAGATCCATGAGAGAGAATTTGGTACTTACAGGTATCCAAGAAAAAGAAGGAGAAGTTCCTGAATCTATAGTTAGAGAGTTCCTCCTTACAGCGCTTCAGATTCCACGCGAAGTTATCGACAAAATCCAACTTGAACGCGTTCACCGCTTCGGACAGAGAGGGCAGAGGTACGAACGCCCAATCGTTGCCAAATTTGCTTCATTTAAAGATAAAATAATGGTTAAAAGCCTGGGTAAAAGACTTGCTGGGACCAAAATTGGCATGAATGATCAGTTTCCGAAGGAAATTGCAGAACGGCGCAAAGTTCTGTATCCAATTTTCAAAGAAAATAGATTAAAAGCGAAACGAGTAGCTCTCGTCGTTGATAAACTATATATTGATAACCAGTTGTTCAGAGACACAAAGACTACTCCATGGTTATTTTAAAAATTACAAAGTTCTCATAGACGAGGGAAATAAACACAATTCAAGCCCGGTTACTGATTGTAACAATACAACAAAAAATATAGCTTTTCTATAAATCTTCACATATAACTAATTAAACACACAAGCACTAATTCAACATAGTGAAGATAAAAACTAAGTAAACAGAAGGCACAGTATGTGTGGATGGTATGGTTTGTGTTTATTTTTTATTTTATTTGTTATGTTTGGAAAGTTGAGTGAGTGAGTAATGAAATGGTTGCATATCCCAGAGCCAATGTATTGCTGTGAGCCGGGTATGAGAGGGCTTTCAATGTTGTTCAGATGATGGATATACCTTTATAATGAATTATACGTCTTATTTATTTATTGTCCTATCATGGAGAACTACATTTTTTATTTATTTTTTTATAAATTATATCTAATTATTTATTATCCTATTTTAATGGTACGGTCCATGGCACTATACCCTAGACACCCACCTGAATGACCCAGATACTAAGGAGAAGTCCCTAACTGTTTTATGTGCCCGCTGTAAGCGGTCTGTATGCAGCTAAAATGAGGTCAGAGACCAAGAGCAGCACTGCCCCCTCAAGATTCTGAGCCTGCTTGGCAGGGTTGGTCCTGCAAAGCCAAAGCCCCATAAAGGGAGAGCATAATATACAAGGAAATTCTCAAAGCTGCTAATGAGAACCTTGACGACCTTATACCTAGCCGGTGGGGATTCCGGTGGGGTGCCCCCACCCAGGCAGTGGCAGTGCTGGCAACACTAGCTGCAGTAACCCATGGGGAGGGGGTCACACTCGGACATTCAGAGAGGGGGTATATTATTGTGGCCCTGGCGGCACAAAATCAAAGTCGGACTGCATGGAGATGCGTGGGGACATGGTCATGACGGGTGGCCGTATTGTGGGTGTTTCAGGAATAAGGTGTACATTTGACCTCCATTATCTAGGATATGACAATGGTAAATAAATCTCTCAATTTTTGCTAATTTTTTGTGCGGTCTTGCAGGCCTTCTCATGCAGCTGCAACTGCAAGTGCATTTGTTAATCATGACCCATTTTGAGTTGGGCTCTGGGATGGTGCAATTGTTGAGAAAGTGAGCTTATGGTTGTGTGGGGGTAAGGGCTGAGTGTGTGTGGGTGTATGTGTGTATCCCACAACTGTTGCGAAGGAAGAAGTAAAAGATGTTAGGGACAATAGAGGATGATCCACAGATATATATAATACAAATCGAGGTGAGGGCAATGGAAATGCATATGGTAATTGATCTTCTTCAATTCGGTAAATGGCACTGTATGCTCTTTTCAAAGAATGGATCCCAGTCGGTTCAGGGCTATGGGATACAGGGGGTCGAGGGTGGTCTACCGGGCATTGGGATGACAAGCCATCTCGAGATGAGGCCTTTTAGCGGGTGGAATAGTAGGGACCAATTGGAGGTTTACTTAGTAGAAATGCAAATATCATGGTACAACTATATAGACACTCAATCATTAGGTTACTTTTTAATAGTACGTTTACAAAAATATATTCTGATTAAAAGAATGAAAGGTGTGTCTCATTATGGTAAGTGGTGAAATAAGTATAGCCAGTTACAATTGTAATGGCTTAGCAGATAATAAGAAAAGACGATCAGTATTTACCTGGCTAAAAGAGAAGGATTATAATATCTATTGTTTACAGGAAACCCATTCAACAGTTTTAGATGAAGTTTTGTGGAAAAAGAACTGGGGGGGCAAAATATATTTCTCCCATGGGCAAAGAAATTCAAAAGGGGTGATCGTTTTAATTAACAATAATTTTGATCCAAATGTGCAAATTGTCCGAACAGATCCTCAAGGTAGATGGATTATTTTAAATATGTTATTGGACAATAAACAAATATGGCTTGTTAACCTATACGGTCCGAATAATGATGATCCAAGCTTCTTTGAAAATATATATAAGAATTTATCAACTCTACAAGCAACACTAGACTCTATTATTATAGTGGGAGATTTTAATACGGTCTTAAATACCTCTATAGACCGGAAAGGAATTCACACTACAAACTATCACCCTCAGGCACTTAAGGAAATCATGAATGTCATGGATATATTGGAATTAGTGGATATATGGAGACTTAAATACCCTGATTTAGTGAGATATACATGGCGGAGGCTGAATCAAGCTAGTCGTCTTGACTACTTTCTTATACCATTCTCTCTGGCACCAAAAGTTAAAAAAGTGTTGATAGGGGACAGAATGCGGTCGGATCATCACATAATTGGCATATATATTTCTCTTACAGAATTTCCACGTGGGCGAGGATATTGGAAATTTAATCAAAGTCTACTAGATGATAAATTGTTTAGAACTAGGACAGAAGATTTTATAACTGACTTTTTCAGACATAACATAGGTACAGCAGATCCCCTTATTGTATGGGACACTTTTAAGTGTGCCTTTAGAGGCCATGCAATTCAGTACTCATCTATAAAACAAAGGGAATTTAGATCAAAAGAGTCCATATTAACAAAGGAAATTGAAGGACTAACAGTACAGTTAGATAGCAATAAAAACGGTACCATAGAGGCACAGAATAAGTTAGAGGAAAAACAAAAAGAAATGGAGGAACTTATTCAAGAAAGATCCAGTGTAATATATTATAAAAATAAAGCGAACTGGATGGAATATGGGGAAAATGCACCAAATTCTTTTTCAATCTTCAATATAGAAATGCTACCAAAAAAAATGTATTAAAACTTGTTACAAATGATGGAGTCACGCATGATTCACCAAATGATATTTTGAAAGAGGAAGTAAAGTACTTTAAGAATATGTTTTCGTTTCAGGCTCCTCCATCTCCACTAACTGAAACTAATTGTATGGATTTTTTTCCTATTAATAATGTAAAATTAACATCTGTACAGAAAGACTCATGTGAAGGCCAAATTACAGAGGAGGAACTGCTTGATGCAATTGGGGCCTTTAAGGATGGGAAAACTCCAGGGCTGGATGGCATACCAGTGGAAGTATACAAAACTTTTTTTGATATACTCAAAGGACCATTATTAGCTTGTTTTAACCACTCCTATATAAATGGTAGATTATCAGACACGCAACAAGAAGGTCTGATATCGTTATTACTGAAACAGGACCCAAGTGGTATATATAAAGATCCAGTCCAATTAAAAAATTGGAGACCTCTTACACTTCAGTGTTGTGATGCAAAAATCCTAGCAAAATGCTTGGCGCATAGAATAAAAAAAGTTTTGTCAGATATTATTCATCCTAATCAGACAGGTTTTTTACATGGACGATACATTGGAGATAATATAAGGCAAGTACTGGAAACAATAGAACACTATGAAATATCGGGGACACCAGGTCTGGTTTTCATAGCTGATTTTGAAAAGGCTTTTGATAAAGTACGACTGGAGTTTATATATAAATGCCTAGAATATTTCAATTTTGGGGAATCTCTTATAAAATGGGTTAAAATTATGTATAGTAACCCTAGGTGTAAAATAGTAAATAATGGCTACATCTCAGAAAGTTTTAAACTATCTAGAGGAGTAAAACAAGGTTGTCCACTATCGGCATATCTATTTATTATTGCCATCGAAATGTTAGCTGTTAAAATTAGATCAAACATTAATATTAATGGATTAGAAATCCGTGGCTTAAAAACTAAGGTGTCATTGTACGCTGATGATTCATGTTTTCTTTTAAAACCACAACTAGAGTCTCTCCACGGCCTCATAGAGGATCTAGATACCTTTGCTATCCTCTCTGGATTAAAACCAAATTATGATAAATGTACCATATTACGTATTGGATCACTAAAAAATACACATTTTATATTGCCATGTAGTTTACCAATTAAATGGTCTGACGGAGATGTGGACATACTCAGTATAAAAATCCCAAAAGAAAGAAATGATCTCACTCCAATAAATTTTTATAGAAAGTTAGCAAAAATAGATAAGATCTTGCTACCATGGAAAGGAAAATACTTGTCTATTTGTGGAAAAATCACCCTGATTAACTCTTTAGTCATATCACAGTTTACCTATTTGCTTATGGTTTTGCCTACACCTAGTGACCTGCTTTTTAAATTATATGAACAAAAAATATTCCATTTTATTTGGAACGGCAAGCCAGATAAAATTAAAAGGGCCTATTTATATAACGAATATGAATTCGGAGGGCAGAAATTATTAAATATTAAAGCATTAGACCTCTCACTAAAGGCATCAGTCATACAAAAGTTATACTTAAATCCAAACTGGTTCTCTAGTAAATTGGTACGAATGTCTCATCCTATGTTCAAGAAGGGCCTTTTTCCCTTTATTCAGATTACACCTGCTCACTTTCGGTTGTTTGAAAAGGAAATAATCTCCAAAATATCCTTATTTTTTAAACAAGCCTTAGAAAGTTGGTTGCAATTTCAGTTTAATCCACCTGAAAGGACGGAACAAATAGTACAACAAATCTTGTGGTTAAATTCAAATATAGTAATTGATAAAAAAACTGTATTTATCGAAGAAATGTTTAAAAAAGGTATAATTTTTGTGAATGATATCATAAATAGGACTGGTGGAGTTATGTCACACATGCAGCTAACACAGACATATGGAAATGTCTGCTCTACCCAAAATTACAACCAATTAATTGCAGCATTACCACAAAAATGGAAGAGGCAAGTAGAAGGGGAAAAAAGTAAGGAACTTGTATGTCGGCCCTGTATTAAAGAACATAAATGGTTAAAGAAAAGTGTGATAAATAAAAACATATACCAATTTCATTTAAGGACCAAAAAACTGACAGCTGTGCCATATAAATTGCAAAATAGTTGGGAAGAGATTTTCGATGTACCCATTCCATGGCACATGGTTTATGAATTGATACGCAAAACAACGCCGGATTCAAAACTTCGAATTTTTCAATTTAAATTACTGTACAAAATTCTTGCAACTAATAGAATGTTATATATATGGGGTATACAATCTTCCCAGCTCTGCAGATTCTGTTGTGAGGAGGCAGAGTCATTAGATCATTTATTTTGGTATTGTCCATATGTAGCTCGTTTTTGGTCACAGGTCCAGGAATGGCTGAAGAATTGCAACATTTGCCTAGAACTAACGCTACAGATAGCAATACTGGGGGATTTGAAAAGCCATAGTCAATCAATCAATAATATAATAATTATTTTAGCAAAAATGTTTATTTTTAATTTACAATCTGTAGAAGCTATGAGAATAGGAAGGTTCAAATCTTTTGTGAAGCATCACAGCACAGTTGAAAAATATATGGCAAATAAAAATCCGAAATGGATGATGTTGGAAGATAGATGGGAAGGGTTGAGTAGAACTGAAGGGTGGGACTAATAACAAGATAAACAATGTAGGGCATACGGGATCTGTGAAATTTGTATAGGTGCGGAGCTTTTGTGAAATAGCACAGTTACAAGTGGAAATAAAATTGGATGGACAACAGAAATAGAGGAAGGACTAAGAACAAACAAGAGAGAACTATTATAAAGTAGTCTGTGTCTGTAAAATAGGTATAAGATGTATAAATTGAAGGTAAAAGCAGAAGTGTTTATTAGTTTACTCCAATTGGGGGAGCGGTGGTAGGGTTGCGGGGAATAATAATAAAGGTATATTCTTTAAAAAAGTATGTATGTCTATATAGGTATGTGTATGTATATATATATATATATATGTATGCATGCGTGTATGGATATATATATTTACCCAAAAAAATATGGGGGATTGGAAATGATGCAGACAATTACATTGGAAGCAACATTCTTTCCGCAATATTAAGCTGATCCACCCCAAAAAAAAAAAAAAAAAAAAAAAAAAAAAAACAAAAAAAAAAAACACTGATTGACAATAAATTTCACATGCTGTTGTGCAAATGGAATAGACAAAAGGTGGAAATTATAATAGGCAATTAGCAAGACACCCCCAATAAAGGAGTGATTCTGCAGGTGGTGACCACAGACCACTTCTCAGTTCCTATGCTTCCTGGCTGATGTTTTGGTCACTTTTGAATGCTGGCGATGCTCTCACTCTAGTGGTAGCATGAGACGGAGTCTACAGCCCACACAAGTGGCTCAGGTAGTGCAGCTCATCCAGGATGGCACATCAATGCGAGCTGTGGCAAGAAGGTTTGCTGTGTCTGTCAGCGTAGTGTCCAGAGCATGGAGGCGCTACCAGGAGACAGGCCAGTACATCAGGAGACGTAGAGGAGGCCGTAGGAGGGCAACAACCCAGCAGCAGGACCGCTACCTCCGCCTTTGTGCAAGGAGTAGCACTGCCAGAGCCCTGCAAAATGACCTCCAGCAGGCCACAAATGTGCATGTATCTGCTCAAACGGTCAGAAACAGACTCCATGAGGGTGGTATGAGGGCCCGACGTCCACAGGTGGGGGTTGTGCTTACAGCCCAACACTGTGCAGGACGTTTGGCATTTGCCAGAGAACACCAAGATTGGCAAATTCACCACTGGGGCCCTGTGCTCTTCACAGATGAAAGCAGGTTCACACTGAGCACATGAGCACATGTGACAGACGTGACAGAGTCTGGAGACGCCGTGAAGAACGTTCTGCTGCCTGCAACATCCTCCAGCATGACCGGTTTGGCGGTGGGTCAGTCATGGTGTGGGGTGGCATTTCTTTGTGGGGCCGCACAGCCCTCCATGTGCTCGCCAGAGGTAGCCTGACTGCCATTAGGTACCGAGATGAGATCCTAAGAGCCATTGTGAGACCATATGCTGACACATGCACATTTGTGGCCTGCTGGAGGTCATTTTGCAGGGCTCTGGCAGTGCTACTCCTTGCACAAAGGCGGAGGTAGCGGTCCTGCTGCTGGGTTGTTGCCCTCCTACGGCCTCCTCCACGTCTCCTGATGTACTGGCCTGTCTCCTGGTAGCGCCTCCATGCTCTGGACACTACGCTGACAGACACAGCAAACCTTTTTGCCACAGCTCGCATTGATGTGCCATCCTGGATGAACTGCACTACCTGAGCCACTTGTGTGGGTTGTAGACTCCGTCTCATGCTACCACTAGAGTGAGAGCACCGCCAGCATTCAAAAGTGACCAAAACATCAGCCAGGAAGCATAGGAACTGAGAAGTGGTCTGTGGTCACCACCTGCAGAATCACTCCTTTTTTGGGGGTGTCTTGCTAATTGCCTATAATTTCCACCTTTTGTCTATTCCATTTGCACAACAGCATGTGAAATTTATTGTCAATCAGTGTTGCTTCCTAAGTGGACAGTTTGATTT
The DNA here is from genome assembly GCF_016432855.1 of Salvelinus namaycush. NCBI lineage: Eukaryota > Metazoa > Chordata > Actinopteri > Salmoniformes > Salmonidae > Salvelinus > Salvelinus namaycush. Next base: position 41,575,963 of record NC_052320.1, read on the forward strand.
CACAGAAGTATGATTGACTTGGAGTTACATTGTGTTGTTTAAGTGTTCCCTTTATTTTTTTGAGCAGTGTAGTTTACATGTCGTCAAAAATCTAAGCCAACCCAGCCTGTCTTGCCCCAAAGTTGCGCAAGCGTCAGTTTTGTGGCGCAGCGGTCCAAAGCACTGCATCTCAGTGCTAGAGGTGTCACTACAGACCCTGGTTTGATCCTGAACTGTATCACAAACGGACGTGATTTGATTCCCATAGGGCGGCGCACCAATGGCCCAGCGTCGTTAGGGTTTGGCCGGGGTAGCTCGTCATTGTAAATAAGAATATGTTCTTAACTGACTTGCCTGAAAGGTTAAATGAAAAAAAAAAAAAACTTTAGCTACTTCAAAAAAATGACAATTACAAAATTGAAACCTAAAATGGGAAACTTTATTTTTATGCACCAGTACATAGTATGCACATTTACGTCACAATGCATTATTTATGACAATTTTAGAACCTTAACATCAAAACAGCAAAAAAATGTCACTGATCTTACCGTGTGCTCCGTGGGGGTGCGCATCCTGTTTGAAGCTTGCTCTGCACTCTGCCACAATTTTAGGGCTTTCTGTATAGTGGTCTAAAGTTGGTGGGGTATTTCAGCCTGTATTAATGTTAATCCTGAATCACTATCATAAAAGGTTTGATCTTACATTTATTTTTATTTCACCTTTATTTATACAGGTAAAACAATTAAGAACAAATTCTTATTTACAATGACCTGTCAAATATCAATAAACAAGTCTACTATAGAGATCTACAGCGCATTCTGAAAGTATTCAAACCTCTTGACTTTTTCCACATTGTTACATTAAAGCTTTATTCTAGAAACAGGATAAAAAAAAAAAAAATCCCCCTCAATCTACACACAATACCCCATAATGACAAAGTGAAAAAACAGGTTTTTAAAATGTTTGCAAATGTATTAAAAATAGAAAACAAAAATAACTTAAATACATAGCTATTCAGACCCTTTGCTATGAGATGCTAAATTGAGCTCAGGTGCAGCCTGTTGCCATTGATCATCCTTGAGATGTTTCTACAACTTGATTGGAGTCCACCTGTTGGTAAATGCATTTATATATAATTTTGAGTGTTGGTACTTCACCCCTTTTCCCCCAATTCCGTGATATCCAAATTGGTAGTTACAGTCTTGTCCGTACGGAAGTTGCGGCGATGGGACTCGGGAGAGGTGAAGGTCGAGAGCCACGCGTCCGAAACAACTGCGCCAAGCCTCACTGCTTCTTGACACATGCTCGCTTAACCCAGAAGCCAGCTGCACCAATGTGAAGAAACACCGTACAGCCGGTGACCGAAGTCAGCGCGCATGCGCCCGGCCGCCACAAGTCGCTAGAGTGCGATGGGACAAGGACATCCCAGCCGGCCAAACCCTCCCCTAACCTGGACGAAGTTGAGCCAATTGTGCGCCGTATCATGGGTCTCCCGGTAGCGGCCGGCTGCGGCACAGCCCAGGATCGAACGCAGATCTCTAGTGACGCCTCTAGCACTGCAATGCAGTGCCGTAGAGCACTGCGCCACTCGGTAAGCCCTTGTGGTAAATTCAATTGATTGGACATGATTTGGAAAGGCACACCTGTCTCGAAGGTTCCACAGTTGACAGCGCATGTCAGTGCAAAAACCAAGCCATGAGATCAAAGGAATTGTACGTAGAGCTCTGAGACAGGATTGTGTCGAGACAGATCTGGGGAATGGTATCAAAACATTTCTGCAGCATTGAAGGTCTCCAAGAACACATTGGCCTCCATGGAAAAAGTTTGGAACCACCAAGATTCCTCCTAGTGCTGGCTGCCAGGCCAAACTGAGCAATCGGGGAGAAAGGCCTTGGTCGGGGAGGTGACTAAGAACCCAATGGTGACTGACAGAGCTCCTCTGTGGAGATAGGAGAACCTTCCAAAAGGACAACAATCTCTGCAGCACTCCACCAATCAGGCCTTTATGGTAGAGTGGTCAGACGGAAGCCACTCAGTAAAAGGCACATGAAAACCCACTTGGAGTTTGCCAAAAGGCACGTAAAGGACTCAGACCATGAGAAACAATATTTTCTGGTCTGATGAAACGCTTTGGCCTGAATGCTAAGCCTTCACTTCTGGAGGAAACCTGGCACCATCCCTATGGTGAAGCATGGTGGTGGCAGCATCACGCTGTGGGGATGTTTTTAAGCGGCAGGGACTGGGAGATTGAGGGAAAGAGTAACAGAGTACAGAGATATCCTTGATGAAAACCTACTCCAGAGTGCTCAAGACCTCAAACTGGGGTGAAGGTTCACCTTCCAACAGGACGACTCTAAGCACACAGCCAAGACAACGCAGGAGTGGCTTCGGGACAAGTCTCAATGTCCTCGAGTGGTCCAGCCAGAGCCCGGACTTGAAACCGATCGTATATATCTGGAGACCTGAAAATAGCTGTGTAGCGACGCTTCCCTTCCAACCTGACAGAGCTTGAGGATCTGCTGAGAAGAAAAATGGGAAAACTCCCCAAATACAGGTGTAAGAAGCTTGCAGCGTCATACCCAAGAAGACTTGAGGCTATAATCACTTCCAAAAAGGTGCGTTAAACTGAGTAAAAAGGTCTGAATATTTATGTAAATGTCTTATTTTTTTAAAACTTTGCACACAAAAAAATATTTGGGGCTGTCATTATGGGGTACCGTGTGTAGATTGAGTGAAAAACACTAATCCATTTTAGAATAAGCCTGAAAATTATCAAAATGTGGAAAAAGTCAAAAGGGTCTGAATACTTCCCGAATACACGGTACACACACAAAGAAAACACGAAAAGCAAAGCACATCCATATAAAACAAACATTCAGTAAAAAGTCCCTCTAACATCCACCTGAATTGCCCTAGAGCAGGGGTGTCAACTCAGTCCTCTGTAGCTCAATTGGTACACCATGGCGTTTGCAATGCCAGGATTGAGGGTTTGATTCCCAGGACCACCTGTATGTAAAATACATTCACGCAAGACTAAATCGCTTTGGATTAAAGCGTTTGCTAATAGGCATATTTTAATCCATGGAGGGTTTAGTGTCTGCAGGTCTTTCCTTTCAATTAAGCACTAGACAACCAGGTGCTAGAGGCACCAAATCCACCAACTTTATGAAAACTTTGAGATCACGAGGTACAAAAAAACCTAAAAGCAGATTTACCTTAACTCTATGGAGATTGAAGGGATCTCCTGGGTTAGCCATCCCTGAGTCCGAGCTGAGATTTACTTCAAAGTGCATTTCAAGAAGACAATGGAGAGATGCTCAGCTATATAGAATTAATACTGATACTTTGTGCTCAAGAGGTAATCACAGAGTCACATCTTTCAATGAGCAACTGATTTTAATTTGATCAGTAAGGTGTAACTGTTGCCAAATAATTACATTAACATATATTGCTAAGAATGAGAGAGTAGTGTGTGTCTCTAACCCATGCCACCAGCACCAATGACAAACACACTAACCACTCTCCAATAAGGGATATGCCTAGGACATGTCCTTATTGGGCCAGTATAGCAAGGCCCTGTCCACAAGCAAACCCAAACCCTCGGCATTTGTGTAGACCTGAAACAGTCTAGGTGTAAATAATAGGGTGAATGCACTTAAGTAAATCTCAGCTCTGTTAAAAATACTCAAGAAAAACTATAACATTAAAAAACAGGGTTATATGCCCCACCAACATCAGACTACACAAAAATCCCTAAAATTGCTGAAATAAGTCATCGAAATCAGAGAACAGTCAGATTAACATAACTGACACAGAGATGGTGGTGTAGCAGGACGATAGGAATGCCGTGTACCAAGAGTTTGGGAGTTAATGGATCAGTGGTTAAAACATCAGAATCTCGATGGGCTCGGCCACAGTAACATGGGGTGACGTGTAAATGATGAAACAAATGTCTTGGAGAACGTTTCTTTGGGATCATCAGGCGACTTCCGGACAACTGACACATGTTCTGGCAACGTTACAATGAAACGTGTCTAGAACATTCATATTTTAGAGTTTGCCATGTTCTGTGTATGTTTGGTGGGACATTTGAATATTCTCCCAACCCTTAGAAAACGTGTCTAGAACACATAGAATATTCAGTGAACATGGTAACCACGTTCTGCGTAAGTTCTGCTTGACATTAACGGAATGGTCTCTTGGAAACAGTCCTTGCACTTCACTGGAACATTCCTAAGAAAAACGTCAGACTCTTAAGGGAACTTCCTCTGAAGTTGTGGGAACGTTTGTTGTTAGCAGGGTTTAGAGAGGTGGAAAATGCATGCACCTCTTCACCTGGTCCCCAGTGGTCCTATGGGCTGCTAACGCCCCTCTTTCTCGCTGCCTTATTCGTGTGCTGTTCTGTACCCTCAATAATGGCTTGAATAATAGGCTAGTTAGGAGTTTGTATTGCAGAGACCATGGCATGTTTTCTAATATGAGATTGTTGCAGTTAGCATTCAGACCTTATGACTGTACACTCCCAGTCAGTAGCCTTTTGGATGTACGGGCATTGATTTGGACAGCTAACGGGTTATTTGTTGAATGAACATAACCCTGATCAATCCATCCCAGCGTCTCATATTTGATTACAAAATTACTGTTATATTACAGCTGTTATGATCAGCACATTTCAGCAATAAGTCTATATTATGCAAATCACCTTGTCATCACTATCGACATCTGTAAATTATCCAAAACGTTGTGACATGTAATTTGATTACGGCACTAGTGTCAGCACATTGTTGCAAAATTATTTCATAGGATAGCTTCATGATCTAAAATGCTGCAATGTTTGTAGTGCCACGCGTTGAGTCCTGCGCCACCAGTTTATCGAGTGGTTCCCCTAGTGCTGGCGCGGCGCAATTGGCAGAAAGCCAACTGTTTTTAATGTCTATGCAAATGCACATAAAAAGGTAGCTTTTTTGTTGAAAATGAGGTGAAATAAAATTACTATTCTGCCCTACAAAGCAAGAAAGGCAGTAACTGCTCAGTGTAGAACTGAGAAAGATGGTGTTTATTTACCTTGTTTCGCAGTTACTGCTAATATGACCCTCACTTTCTCCAAAACACAAGAGGCAGGAAACTTGTCCGCATGTACTTCATGTAGAAAATAAATAAATACAAAAAAATAGCTTATTTGACCAGTTACTGCCTTTTTGCTCGGTAGAGCAGTATTGGTTGTGAATAGGCTACGCTGTGGTCGTTGAGTTGTTTTGTTTGCCCTGTTCAGATGTTTCATATGCATCCTTTAACAGATGTATAGGAACTCTTAACTTCTCACATCCAAAAAGAAAACTACCTTTATAACACATCTGGAAAAAAATTAAATAAAAATCACACCATTTCAATGGACCCAATTATCCAAAATACAGTAACGACATGACTAGAATGTGATGTATATAAAATAGCTGTAATATTCTAGCAAGTGAATGCTGCATAGTTATACATGACTTCATTGTCAAAGGTGTGTGTATCATTTATAAAACAGATAAGAAAATTACATTTCATAACGGTTCAAAAGAAAAAATAATATACACTGTCAGTTCAACTCACCACACTTATCCATTCCTTCCCGTATCAGTCAAGGGGTGGCCTATACTATGTGCAGTGTTAGACAAAACAAAACCAGATTTTTGGATGTTTAGGTAATACCCCAGCATCCTCTTATGTAAACATATATTAAACATAAATATAATTTTTTTCTCCAATCTCAGAAAAGTATCCCAAACAATCCCAATCCTCCCAAACTGAGCACAGCCAAGACAAAGCACCGTCTCGATTTGAGATGTAACTGAAACTGTTTAAAACATGTACATGGAGGACAAAAGGACTAAGACTCTTAACGGCCGTTCACATTGGGTAGGCAATAAGTGGTCAAATCTCTGACCGGTGACCTCGGAGGGATCTTCTGGGCTTACCTCACCTCCTTGTCTATGATTGAGTCAACGTTCACCTCGAACCTCCGGTTGCTCTGGCTCAGTCAGAGGTCTTCCTGCTCTTTGACCAGCCAGACCCCATTTCTGGGCCTCTCCACAGAGTTTGTCCTCAGCCTCAGTCGTTTTCCTTTTCTGGTCCCTCATGCAAGGCATTCTGTTGCATTCCTTCAAAACCCGGTCGTTGTGCAGCATGGCAGGAACAGGGACTCCAATGATATTGACTGGGCAAGGCACAAAGTTCACTTTCCTCAAAGTGACTGATTTTGCGGAGTTTCCGGTACCTTCCAAATGCAGTGCTTGTGTCCCTGTTAGAGATGGTGGCCGATGAGAGTTGGGCACCGTTACCTCTTCTGACCACACCTGTGTGGAACTGCAGTCTTGCTGTGTGGCCTGTAGAGGGTCCAATTATGTTTGTCAGTCTTATGCATGACTGCATCTGGACAGGCCCAACAGCCAATTCTGGTGGTTTTGAGAGGACCGTCTGTTTGAGAGACTCCTTTGACAGATTTGTCAAAAGAATCTTGGGTTGATTCTTCAGGACAACTTTCGCTGCTGCACTTAACAAAGCATAGTTGATTTCAGTGTTCTTGTCCAGGGGTTTTCGACTCTTCTTTCTGCCAGTCTTTTTAACCTTTGAGGCAGCAATGTCCAGAGTACTCTGCGTCTTTACTACAGGCCTGAGTACTGAAGTACAAGACCTGTAACCATAAACATCCTTACTTTTAAGAACAGTAGGCTTGTGACCTTCATCTTTGAGTCCTTTAATAAAAGTGGCCAGTTCCTTTTCACTGTCAAAAAGGTCTTCTGACATAGGACTGAATGCCTTCAGGGTCTCCAGTAGAGTAGTTTGGCCAGCTGAGCTGAATCGCGACCATGACAGGACAACCTTCTCTGCAGCTTCCTTACAATTCATGGCATATACCATGTGTTAGCATTGGCAATACTCACGTCCGAGATTAGCCCTGTGGGAGAGAAAAGTAAAATCAATTAGAAAATGTGCAGTGACTCCATACTAAAACTTCTGTAAATCATTGAAATTCAAAAACTTGAATATGGGACATTTCAGGTTGCTGATTATGTAGGCTAACATTTGATTCAAAGTACCACAACAGACAAAAAGGGAAAACCCAGACACATCACAGGGGGTATAAATCTGAAGCATCTGTTTAGAACTTCCACTCACCACCAAATGTGGTGATGAGCAGAAGTCCAGTGGCAGGAAGTGGGAGAAAATGGTTCTAGATTAAACTTGGCTGACAATCTGTTAATTCTCAAGATTCAATCTCACCACAGTTTTTGGTTCCTTATGCACTCTTTTTTCCTGCATAAAAAAAGAAAAAAGAAATCTGCTTCAACTAGCGAGTTAATGCGACCACTATCTGACTTACTGAATTAATAAGGTGACTGGGCATCATATTTTGTAAGCTTTCTGCCGTGTTTGAGAAGTCAAAGCCCTTTGGGATGAGTTCTGTACACCTGCCACCATTTGATATTCTTGAGTTCTGCGCCGAGCAGGCAGGCCCGTTGCCCTAGCGACTCCAGACACCGTGTACACATGCAGCTTCAGAGCCAGTACTGTTCTTCCGTCAGACAAGCATGCATTACCTTAGTACATTTTTACAAGCGAATGTGAAGGAGATTTAAAAATTAACTCAAAATACAGTAGCACCCACACACACGAATAACAGCTGGATAGCCTGTCTTTGTGCTCGTTAGCATATTTAGCTAGCAGCCTCCATGGAAATTCAACATTGTGCTAATTTTATTAGCATTCTGATAAGACGCTCAATGGTATTTGGCTGTTTTTAACTAACAAGTAGGTTAGTTAAAAGGGATGAAGTGAAAACCTATAGGAGGATAGCGCTCCACGACGAGGGATCGGCATGACAGCAAGCTGTTCAATACTAGGCCATAATGACTGACGAGTGGTGTGGATTGGTATAGCTCGGCTCAGTCCCACAGTATGTTATCAATAGCAGTGTTTACGTTAGCCGGCAACTACCGGCTTTTGGCCGATAATACTAATAAAAAACATGAAGCCAATAAATAAATAACTTGCTGACCAAATTAACGGCTGCAGGGGCAGTATTGAGTAGCGTGGATGAAAGGTGCCCAGAGTAAACGGCATGCTCCTCAGTCCCAGTTACTAATATATGCATATTATTATTAGTATTGGATAGAAAACTCTGAAGTTTCTAAAACTGTTTGAATTATGTCTGTGAGTATAACAGAACTCATATGGCAGGCAAAAACCTGAGAAGTTCCAATTCCTGTTTGGATTTTTTCTGGGGGTGCCATATTTTCAACCAATCTCTCAATGAAAATACAGAGAGATATGGATGGGTTTTCACTTCCTACGGCTTCCACTAGATGTCAACAGTCAATAGAACTAAGTCTGATGACTAATGTGAAGGGGGGGTCGAAGGAGACAGAAATTAGTAATCACTGCCATGAGGTGACCATGCATTCAACATGCGCGTTCACGTGAGAGGCAGTTTGTTCCATCTCTCAATTGAAGTCAATGTAATTTTCCGGTTGGAACGTTATTCAAGATGCATGTTAACAACATTCTAAAGATTGATTCAGTACATCGTTTGACATGTTTCTACTGACTAACGGAACGTTTGGACATTTCGTCACGTTATAGTGGTCGAGCTTTGAGACTTGTTAGGGTGTTTGGTAAACAATTCGAAAGTAGCTAATTTGACAAATAACGGACATTAACGAACAAATCAAGCATTTATTGTGGACCTGGGATTCCTAGGACTGCATTCTGATGAATTCATCTAAGGGAACATTTATCATGTATTTTCTATTTCTGTTGAGTCCAACATGGCGGCTAATTTGGCTATTCATCTGAGCTCAGTCTCAGATTATTGCATGGTTTATTTTTCCGTAAAGTTTTTTTGAAATCTGACACAGCGGTTGCATTAAGGAGAGGTATATCTACAATTCCATGTGTATAACTTGTATGATCATCTATATTTATGATGAGTATTTCTGTTGAAACGATGTGGCTATGCAAAGTCACTTGATGTTTTTGCAACTAGTGAATCTAACGCCTCAATGTAAACTCAGATTTTTTTATATAAATATGAACTTAATCAAACACATGCATGTATTGTGTAACGTGAAGTCCTATGAGGGTCATCTGATGAAAATAATCGAAGGTTAGTGATTAATTTTATCTCTATTCTGGTTTTTGTGAAAGCTATCTTTAGCTGGGAAAAATGGCTGTGGTTATTGTGGTTTTGTGGTGACCTAACATAATCGTTTGTAGTGCTTTCGCTGAAAAGCCTATTTGAAATCGGACACTGTGGTGGGATTAACAACAAGATTACCTTTAAAATGATATAAGACACATGAATGTCTGAGGAATTTTAATTATGAGATTTCTGTTTTTTGAATTTGGCGCCCTGCACTTCGACTAGCTGTTGTCATATCGATCCCGTTAACGGGACTGCAGCCATAAAAGGTTAACCTTTTCTCAATAGGGGGTGCTGTTTGCACTTTGTAAAAATTTCGTTCCCAAATTAAACTGCCTTGTACTCAATTCTTGCTCGTACAATATGCATATTATTATTACTATTGGATAGAAAACACTCTCTAGTTTCTAAAACCGTTTGAATTATATCTGTGAGTAAAACAGAACTCGAGTTGGAGCAATTTTCCTATGAGGAAGTGAGAAATCTGAAGGCTGTTCTGAGGTCAGTTTATTAATTTGCATGTCTTCTATTGGTTGAGATGCACTGCATACGCCTTCCCCTGGATGTCAGCAAATAGTGAGAATTGGAATGGAGTTGCTAGGCAGATCTGAGGCCTTATAAATGGGCTGGCAACGTGGGGTCCTCTCTTTCCTTCCTTCGCCATGACGCAAGACAGACCTCAGGATGGCGTTCTAGAAAGCTCCCGTTATAGCCCTTAGATATAGCCGGCTCTGATTTTATTCGATATAGGTGTTAAAGACATCATAATGTTGTTATTTTAAACCGAGTTATATCAGTTTATATCAGTATATTGCAATTTTCGGGTATTTATTTGTGCTGCGTTCTAGTGAGTTGGGTACGTCTGGGCCACATGGCTAATGTTTACTGCTAATTCCAAAGTTGAAGGCGACAATCTACAACCGAGCAACGATTCTTTTGGACAAAGGACAACTTGCCCAAGATTCTGATGGGAGCTCATCAAAAAGTAAGAACTATTTATGATGTTAATTCGTTGTTCTGTTGAAAAATGTAAAACTCATATTCCGCCATTAATTTCGGTGCGGTCTCGCTTTAACGCACGCTGTATGTCGTAGTAATGTTAATTTTAAAAATCTAACACAGCGATTGCATTAAGAACTAATGTATCTTTCATTTGCTGTCCAACCTGTATTTTTTAGTCAAGTTTAGGATTAGTTACTGATTAGATGCCTCTCCCAAGATTTCTCCCGACATATTGTTGGCAGCTTGGCTACTATTCTCATTGTATAACCATGATGTGCCGCTAAATATGCACATTTTCGAACAAACTCTATATGTATTGTGTAATATGATGTTATAGGACTGTCATCTGAAGAAGTTTGAGAAGGTTAGTGAAAAAATGTATATCTTTTGCTGGTTTATTCGTTATCGCTATTGTTGGCTTGAATCAATGCTGTTGTGTGGTTGGCTATTGTAGTAAGCTAATATAATGCTATATTGTGTTTTCGCTGTAAAACACTTAAAAAATCTGAAATATTGGCTGGATTCACAAGATCTTTGTCTTTCATTTGCTGTACGCTGTGTATTTTTCAGAAATGTTTTATGATGAGTATTTAGGTAATTCACGTTGGTCTCTGTAGTTATTCTAGTTGCTTTGGTGAGAGTTGTGATGGTGGCTGCAATGGTAAACTATGATTTATACCTGAAATATGCACATTTTTCTAACAAAACATATGCTATACAATAAATATGTTATCAGACTGTCATCTGATGAAGTTGTTTCTTGGTTAGTGGCTATTTATATCTTTATTTGGTCGAAATTGTGATAGCTACCTATGCAGGGAAAAAAATTGTGGGAAAAAAAAAGTTGTCTTTTGCTATCGTGGTTAGCTAATAGATTTACATTGTGTCTTCCCTGTAAAACATTTTAAAAATCAGAAATGATGGCTGGATTCACAAGATGTGTATCTTTCATCTGGTGTCTTGGACTTGTGATTTAATGATATTTAGATGCTAGTATTTACTTGTGACGCTATGCTAGGCTATGCTAGTCAGCTTTTTTACTGATGGGGGTGCTCCCGGATCCGGGATTGTGTGCAAGTAGAAGTTAACAGGGAGAAAATAAACATTTGCATTGCAAAATAATGTTTTTTATTAAATTGGACATATCAGTGGATGTACAGTGGCTTCTGAAAGTATTCACACTGCTCGACTTTCTAGATGTTGTTACAGCCCAAATTTAAAGTGGATTCAATTTAGATTGGTCATCACTGGCCTACATACAATACCCCATGTCAAAGTGGAATTATGTTTTCCTACAGGTTAATAGGACACTATGTATTTTTCAGAAATGTTTTATGATGAGTAATTAGGTATTTGACGTTGGTGTCTAATTATTCTGGCTGCTTTCGGTGCAATTTCTGATTGTAGCTGCAATGTAAACTATGATTTATACCTGAAATATGCAAATTTTTGAACAAAACAGATTTATTGTATAACATGTTATAAGACTGTCATCTGATGAAGTTGTTTGTTGGTTAGTTTGGTTGGTTCTTGGTTAGTTAGGTTGGCTTTGTGCATGCTACCTGTGCTGTGAAAAATGTCTGTCTTTTTTTGTATTTGGTGGTGAGCTAACATAAATATACGAGCTGTTTTCGCTGTAAAACATTTTAAAAATCGGACATGTTGGCTGGATTCACAAGATGTGTACCTTTCATTTGCTGTATTGGACTTGTTAATGTGTGAAAGTTAAATATTTAAAAAAATATATATTTTGAATTTCGCGCCCTGCACTTGAAGTGGCTGTTGTCATAAGTGTACCGACGCCGGGCTGCAGCCATAAGAAGTTAAGTCACATGGACACAGATTTTTGAATGACTACCTCAGCTCTGTACCCCACACACACAATTATTTTTTAAAGTCCCTCAGAGCAGTGCATTTCAAAACAGATTTTTGCCACAAAGACCAGGGAGGTTGTCCAATGCCTTGCAAAGGACACCCATTGGTAGATGGGTAAAAATAAAATAAAAGCAGACATTGAACATCCCTTTGAGCACGGCAAAGTTATTAATTACACTTTGGATGGTGCATCAATAGACCCAGTCACTACAAAGATACAGGCGTCCTTCCAAACCCAGTTGCCGGAGAGAAAGGAAACCGCTCAGGGATTTCCCCATGAGGACAATGGTGACTTAAAAAAGTTAGTTTAATGGATGAGAGATTAGGATGGATCAACATTGTAGTTACTCTACAATACTAACCTAAATGAACAGGTGGAAAGGAAGCCTTTACAAAATAAAAACATTCCAAAACATGCACCCCGTTTGCAATCTGGCACTAAAGTAAAACTGCAAGAAATGAACTACAAGTCCTGAATACAAAGTGTTACGTTTGGGGCAAATCCAACACGTCACTGAGTACCACTTCACAACTTCCATGGTCGTGGCTACATCATGTTATGTGTATGCTCATCATTGGCTAAAAATAAAACTGAATAGCTGAATAAATCCTAGAGGAAAACCTGGTTCAGCCTGCTTTCTAACAGAAACTGGGAGACAAATTCCCCTTTCAGCATGGCAATAACTAGGGTTGCACATTTTGGGGGAATATTCAGAGGTGGAAACTTTGTGGGAATTAACATAAATGCTAATTAATATTAAAACCATTTAAATGTAGATGTTTTTTGCATTGGATATATTTACCATATAATATGGATACAAACAACTTTTACCTTATCATAAGTAGACAATTGCAAATGATTAAATCCTTCCAATAGAAATAACAATTTAGTACCGAAATGAACTTTTAATTAAATGATTTGACTCTTCATATGGGATGATTTCACTGAAGAACAAAAGGGATTATTGAATGATCCATCACATCTCCCAAAAACATTTAACATAAGATCATAGTCTAGAAAATAAAGCCTTATTTGTCTTCCTCTCAGGCTTCCATGTCTTCTCCTGGACCTCCTCAATGTCCACCACTTTTCAACCTGGTTGAGGATGGCTCTTTGTCAGGCTCAAAAATCCTCAAATTTGCCCAGATGCCCACCAATTTTTCAACCCTTGTATTGGTCAGCCTGTTGCGTGCTTTGGTGTGTGTGTCCCAAACAAGGACCAGTTGCGCTCTGAGGCAGCTGATGTTGGTGGGATTTGGAGGATGGAGGCAACAGGGGAAAGAGCCAGATCCACAAAGTCCCTTCCGCCAGGTGGCTGATGAGATATGTTGGCACGACTGCCATATTGCATCTCCATCCCAAAGCCATTGCTTAGAAGTGTATTTCCCCAGACTGCCAAGAACCTTGCACCCATCCAGGCCAAGGTGGCGAGACACGATAGTAATGAAACCATAGGCCTTGTTGATTTCAGCACCAGACAGGATGCACATACCAGCATACTTGGGGTCCAACATATACGCTGCGGCGCGTGTGGGCTTCAGGCAGAAGTCTTCACGCTTTTTGATGCATTTCAGAACTGCAGTTTCCTCTGCTTGGAGCAACAGTGAAGTGGGCAGGGCAGTATGGATTTATTCTCTTACATCTGCAAGCAGAGTCTGAACATCAGACAGGATGGCATTGTCTCCCTCAATCCGTGCTATGGCTACTGCTATAGGTTTCAGGCTGCTTACCACTCTCCCAAAATACATCCAGGAGGATCCTCTTGATGGGGCTGTCCATATCAGAAGACTGATATGGACATTTCTTGGAGACTCCTTCCCCTACAGAAGACTGTCAAACATGACGACAACACCACCCCAATAGGAGTTGCTGGGCAGCTTCAATGTGGTCCTCTTATTCGTCTCACTTTGCTTGGTGAAGTAGATTTGTTATAACTTGATGACCCTTCACATACCTAACCATTTCCTTGGCTCTCTTGTAGAGTAGAGTATCTATTGTGTTCAGTGCCATGTCCTTGAGGAGTAATTCAATGCATGCGCAGCTCAGCCAATGGGTGTGATGAGGGTAGGACTCCTCCACTTTAGACCAAACAGCCTTCATGTCCACAGCATTGTCTGTTACCAGTACAAATACCTTCTGTGGTCCAAGGTCATTGATGACTGCCTTCAGCTCACGTGCAATGTAGAGACTGGTGTGTTGCCCCTTGAATCTGTGCTCTTGTAGAATACTGGTTGAGGGAGTGGAGATGTAGTTAATTATTCCTTGCTCACAAACATTCAGCCACCCATCATATTGCAAAACAGTCTGCTTCCTCTATGATTTGCTTGACCTTCACTTGAACGCTGTTGAACTCTGCATCCAGCAAATTAGTAGATAAAGCATGTCTGGTTGGAAGGGTATATGCTGGGTGAAGAACATTCACAAATCTCTTCCAATACACATTGCCTGTGAGCATCAGAGGTGAACCAGTTGCATACTCAGCTCGAGCAAGACATTAAGCATTTCTCTGACTACATTCCTCCATTGAGTCAAATCAACTTCTGATTCCAGGAGGACCATGAGCTGTTGTTATCGATAAGATGTCCGATTCATGATTTTCACCTCCAATAGTAGAGGGACTTTTGTCAGAGGTTGCTTGTTGTGAGCCCAGAGGGAACTTTATGGACTTGGCCAGATGATTCTGCATCTTTGTTGCACTCTTCACATAGGATTTGGCACAGTATTTTACAGCTTTTCCTTCTACATTAGCTGAAGTGAAATCTCTCCACACATCAGATAGTGCCTGTGGCATTTCCTAAATAGTTAAGCAGTTAGATTAAACTCCTTAGTTAGAAAACTTTTAAAATTAAAACGGGTGAATTAAAACTCATCAGGTTCAAGCAAGCTAAAACCCACATGTTAACAATTTCTGCTAGGTAGTTTTTGCTACCAAGTTAGAAATAATTTAAACACTGCTGTAGGCTACTATTTAGTAGTCAACTTCTCTAGGATAGGGGGCAGCATTCACGTTTGGATGAAAAGCATGCCCAGAGAAAACTGCCTCCTACTCAGTCCCAGATGCGAATATATGCATATTAATATTGGATAGAAAACTCTGAAGTTCCTAAAACTGTTTGAATCATGTCTGTGACTATAACAGAACTTATTTGGCAGGCAAAACCCCGAGGACAAACCATTCAGATTTATTTTTTTATGTCACTCTTTTCAATGTGTTTTCATTGGGAATCCAGATTTCTAAGGGACCTTCCTGCAGTTCCTATCGCTTCCACTGGATGTCAGTCTTTAGAAATTGGTTGAGGTTTTTCCTTTGAGAAATGAAGTAGCCATGTTCAGAATGAGGCTCCAGTGAAGTGTACTGTTAGAGGCGCGTGACAAGAAAGCATGCTACACATTGTTTTCCTCTGGTATTGAACACAGATCGTCTTCAATTTTATCGATTATTTACGTTAAAAAAGACCTAAAGTTGTATTACAAAAAGTTTGGACAAAGCTTACAGTTTTGTAGTCATGTTGAGCTTGTTGGAACCAGTGTTTTTCTGGATCAAACGCGCCAAATAAATGGACATTTTGGATATATATCGACGGAATTAATCGAACAAAAGGACCATTTGTGATGTTTATGGGACATATTGGAGTGCCAACAGAAGCTCGTCAAAGGTAAGGCATGAATTATATCTTTATTTCTGCGTTTTGTGTCACGCCGGGAGGGTTGAAATATGATGGTCTGTGATTGTTAGCTGGGGTGCTATCCCCAGATAATAGCCTTGTTTGCTTTCGCCGTAAAGCATTTTTGAAATCTGACACGTTGGCTGGATTCACAACAAGTGTAGCTTTAATTTGGTATATTGAATGTGATTTCATGAAATTTTAATAGTAATTTATTTGAATTTGGCACTCTGCATTTTCACTGGATGTTGGCCAGGTGGGACGCTACCGTCCCACATATCCCAGAGAGATTAACAAAAAATAATGTCTCAAAATATATATTCACCCCGCCCAGTATTGTAATCAAAACTTACCAGAAAGTATGTAGTCCGTGGCTTAGACAGTGTAGTAGTGTGGGCTCAATAGCATCTCATTAATGTGCAAGATCTTGAGAATCAGCAGCA
This sequence comes from Salvelinus namaycush, assembly GCF_016432855.1. NCBI lineage: Eukaryota > Metazoa > Chordata > Actinopteri > Salmoniformes > Salmonidae > Salvelinus > Salvelinus namaycush. The sequence goes on from NC_052320.1 coordinate 41,592,112, forward strand.
CATGTTTTTTTATTTTACCAGGTAGGCTAGTTGAGAACAAGTTCTCATTTGCAACTGCGACCTGGCCAAGATAAAGCATAGCAATTCGACACATACAACACAGTTACACACGGACTAAACACAACATACAGTTAATAATACAGTATAAAAAAGAACAAAGTCTATATACAGTGAGTGCAAATGAGGTAAGATAAGGGAGTTAAGGCAATAAATAGGCCACGGTGGTGAAGTAATTACAATATAGCAATTAAACACTGGAATGGTAGATGTGCAGAAGATGAATGTGCAAGTAGAGATACTGGGATGCAAAGGAGCAAGATAGATAAATACGGTATCGGGATGAGGTAGGTAGATGGGCTGTTTACAGATGGGCTATGTACAGGTGCAGTGAGCTATGAGCTGCTCTGACAGCTGGTGCTTAAAGCTAGTGAGGGAGATATGAGTCTCCAACTTCAGTGATGTTTGCAGTTCGTTCCAGTCAATGGCAGCAGAGAACTGGAAGGAAAGGCGACCAAAGGAGGAATTGGCTTTGGGGCTGACCAGTGAGATATACCTGCTGGACCACGTGCTACGAGTGGGTGCTGCTATGGTGACCAGTAAGCTGAGATAAGGCAGGGCTTTACCTAGCAGAGACTTGTAGATGACCTGGAGCCAATGTGTTTGGCGACGAGTATGAAGCGAGAGCCAACCAATGAGAGCGTACAGGTCGCAGTGATGGGTAGTGTATGGGGCTTGTGACAAAACAGATGGCACTGTTACAACCTCCAACACTCTACTCAACAAATTGGATGCAATGTTAGATGACATCGCCGAAGTCGAGGATCGGTAGGAACGTCAGTATTACGAGGGTGTGTTTGGCAGCATGAGTGAAGGATGCTTTGTTGCAATATAGGAAGCCAATTCTAAATTTAATTTTGGATTGGAGATGCTTAATGTGAGTCTGGAAGGAGAGTTTACAGTCTAACCAGACACCTAGGTATTTGTAGTTGTCCACATATTCTAAGTCAGAACCGTCCAGAGTAGTGATGCTGGACGGGCTGGCAGGTGCAGGCAGCGATCGGTTGAAGAGCATGCATTTAGTTTTACTTGTATTTAAGAGCAGTTGGAGGCCACGGAAGGAGGCGAATGGCATTGGAGCTCGTTTGGAGATTTGTTAACACAGTGTCTAAATGTAGATGTATACAGAATGGTGTCATCTGCGTAGAGGTGGATCAGAGAATCACCAGCAGCAAGAGTGACATCATTGATGTATACAGAGAAGAGAGTCGGCCCGAGAATTGAACCCTGTGGCACTCCCATAGACAGCAAGAGGTCCGGACAACAGACCCTCCGATTTGACACACTGAACTCGATCAGAGAAGTAGTTGGTAAACCAGGCAAGGCAATCATTTGAGAAATCAAGGCTGTTGAGTCTGCCAATAAGAATGTGGTGATTGACAGTCGAAAGCCTTGGCCAGGTCGATGAATACGGCTGCACAGTCATGTCTCTTATCGATGGCGGTTATGATATCGTTTAGGACCTTGAGCGTGGCTGAGGTGCACCCATGACCAGCTTTGAAACGAGATTGCATAGTGGAGAAGGTACGGTGGGATTTGAAATGGTCGGTAATCTGTTAACTTGGCTTTTGAAGACCGTAGAAAAGGCAGGGTAGGGTAGATATAGGTCTGTAGCAGTTTGGGTCAAGAGTGTCCCCCCCTTTGAAGAGGGGGATGACCGCGGCAGCTTTCCAATCTTTGGCAATCTCAGACGATACGAAAGAGAGGATGAACAGGCTTAGTAATATGGTTTGCAATAATCTCGGCAGATCATTTTAGAAAGAGAGGGTTCAGATTGTCTAGCACAGCTGATTTGTAGGGGTCCAGATTCTGCAGCTCTTTCAGAACATCAGCCATCTGGATTTGTGAAGGAAAAATGGTGGGGGCTTGGGCGGGTTGATGTGGAGGGTGCCGGGCAGTTGACCGGGGTAGGGGTAGCCAGGTGGAAAGCATGGCCAGCCGTAGAGAAATGCTTATTGAAATTCTCAATTATAGTGGATTTATCGGTGGTAACAGTGTTTCCTAGCCTCAGAGAAGTGGGCAGCTGGGAGGAGGTGCTCTTATTCTCCATGGACTTTACAGTGTCCCAGAACTGGGTTTGTACTACAGGATGCAAGTTTGTTTGAAAAAAAGCTTGCCTTAGCTTTCCTAACTGCCTGTGTATATTTCCTCCCAACTTCCCTGAAAAGTTGCATATCACGGGAGCCATTTGATGCTAATGCAGAACGCCACAGGATGTTTTTGTGCTGGTCAAGGGCAGACAGGTCTGGAGTGAACCAAGGGCTATATCTATTCCTGGTTCTTTAATGGTTTTTTAATGGAGCATGCTTATTTAAGATGGTGAGGACGGCATTTAAAAAAAATAATAAGCAGGCATCCTCTACTGACGGGATGAGGTCAATGTCATTCCAGGATGGCCAGGTCGATTAAAAAGGCCTGCTCGCAGAAGTGTTTTAGGGAGCGTTTGACAGTGATGAGTGGTCATTTGATCGCAGACCCATTACGGATGCAAGCAATGAGGCAGTGATCGCTGAGATCTTGATTGAAAACAGCAGAGGTGTATTTGGAGGGCAAATTAGTTAGGATGATATCTATGAGGAAGCCCGTGTTTACGGATTTGGGGTTGTACCTGGTAGGTTCTTTGACAATTTGTGTGAGATTGAGGGCATCAAGTTTAGATTGTAGGATGGCCGGGGTGTTAAGCATGTCCCAGTTTAGTTCACCTAGTAGCACGAGCTCAGATAGATTGGGAGCAATCAATTAATATATGGTGTCGAGGGCACAGCTGCGGGCAGAGGGTGGTCTATAGCAAGCGGCAACGGTGAGAGACTTTTTTCTGGAAAGGTGCATTTTTAGAAGTAGAAGCTCGAATTGTTTGGGTACAGACATGGATAGTAAAGACAGAACTCTGCAGGCCATCTTTGCAGTAGATTGCAACACCGCCCCCTTTGGCAGTTCTATCTTGGCGGAAAATGTTATAGCTAGGGATGAAGATTTCAGGGTTTTTGGTGGTTTTCCTAAGCCAGGATTCAGACATGGCTAAGACATCCGGTTTGGCAGTGTGCTAAAGCAGTGAGTAAAACAAACTTGGGGAGTAGACTTCTAACGTTAACATGCATGAAACCAAGGCTTTTACAGTTACAGAAGTCAACAAATGAGAGCACCTGGGGAGTGGAGCTAGGCACTGCAGGGCCTGGATTAACCTCTACATCACCAGAGGAAAAGTAGGATAAGGGTACGGCTAAAGGCTATACGAACGGGCCGTCTAGCACGTTCGGAACAGAGTAAAAGGAGCAGGTTTCTGGGCACGATAGCATAGATTCAAGGCATAGTGTACAGACAAAGGTAAGGTAGAATGTTTTTACATTGGAGGTAAACCTAGGCATTGCGTAATGATGAGAGATATAGTCTCTAGAGACGTTTAAACCAGGTGCTGTCATCGCTTATGTAGGTGGTGGAACCACATGGTTGCTTAAGGCATATTGAGCAGGGCTAGCGGCTCTACAGTGAAATAAGACCGTAATAACTAACCAGGACCGTAACGGACAAGGCATATTGATACTAGAGAGGCATGCGTAGCCAAGTGATCATATGGGTCCAGTGAGTGGTTGGGCTGGCTGGGGACACGGCGATTCAGACAGCTAGCAGACCCGGGGCTCTAGCAAGCTAGCAGACCCGGGGCTCTAGCAAGCTAGCAGACCCGGGGCTCTAGCAAGCTAGCAGACCCGGGGCTCTAGCAAGCTAGCAGACCCGGGGCTCTAGCAAGCTAGCAGACCCGGGGCTCTAGCAAGCTAGCAGACCCGGGGCTCTAGCAAGCTAGCAGACCCGGGGCTCTAGCAAGCTAGCAGACCCGGGGCTCTAGCAAGCTAGCAGACCCGGGGCTCTAGCAAGCTAGCAGACCCGGGGCTCTAGCAAGCTAGCAGACCCGGGGCTCTAGCAAGCTAGCAGACCCGGGGCTCTAGCAAGCTAGCAGACCCGGGGCTCTAGCAAGCTAGCAGACCCGGGGCTCTAGCAAGCTAGCAGACCCGGGGCTCTAGCAAGCTAGCAGACCCGGGGCTCTAGCAAGCTAGCAGACCCGGGGCTCTAGCAAGCTAGCAGACCCGGGGCTCTAGCAAGCTAGCAGACCCGGGGCTCTAGCAAGCTAGCAGAAGGGCCTTCGGGGGACGTCGCGATGGAGGAAAGCCTGTTTTTTCCTCCTCGCACGGTGACGTCGATAGACCAGTCGTGGATTAGTAGGGTTCCAAGTAGCTCTAGATCGCTAGCAGGCCGCTGTTAGCAGAATGGGCCTTCAATGGACGTCGCGCCTGAGGGGCCTGTTGGAATCCTCGGGCAGACTATGTCGGTATTCCAGTCGTAGAGGATCGGCTGGGTTCCGTGCCCCATACCGGCAGTAGAAGGGGTCCGAATATTGTAGCCCAGGAGTGGGCTTCGGTGGTAGCCCAGGAGCCCTAGCTTCGGGCTAATTGGTGCTTGCGCCGGGATGGAAATGCTAGCCAGGACTTGCCACCCGGGATTGCGGTTAGCTAGTTGCGAAGATCCAGATGAAAAGGTGATGGAGAATGCACTGTGCATGCAGAGGGTTAACAATTTCATGGAATTGTGTTTAGTTTAACCAAAATATGCCACAAGACCTAATTGAATCATGCCTCCCATTCAAGTGCAGGCAATCAGCGCAATTAACCCAGCACTTTACACAATGTGACCTGGAGGCAGTATCCTGAATGTTTAATTTCATATTACGAGGCATGTCTTACCTTGCTTCAGTCTACAGGCAAAATCTGACCATGGAAACAGATAATTATTTTATAAATACTTAATAGGCTACAAGTGAGTTAAGTTTGGGAAAGCTTACAACTTACCCTACCATTTATACTGCTCTGCGTGCCAGTAATGATTTTCATATGCACATTTGTGGAAAAGTTTAGTTTTAATACGGTTTTTGCTTCTCATAATCAGTGGCATCTGGTTAAATCAAAAACCTGACTTAAAATGAGAAGAATCTAAAAGTTACTGCAAGAGCAGCCTCTGCCATATGGACACATTGACGGCTAAAGAAATGGAACTCAGTCTATTAAGGCCAATGCAGTGATAGGCCTAGAACTTCCATTGCTCTTTCATGCCGAGGATTGGTGATTCTTCGAATGATTTCTCAAATAGCTTACTGTGAGGAACTATAGTTAATAGACCATTAGCAATGGATGTTTAAAACACTTTCCTACATTTCCGCGCAGCAGGCCAGGTACTTCTACGCTTGCTCAGTTTACGCTTGCTCAGACGCACGTGCTCGCCCACCATTATAAGGACAGAGAAAACAAACATGCTCATTGCTCACATGGAGCACTCCAACATTTACAAATCTCATAAACGGTTAGTGAAATAAACCAAAACTTGTTTCCCACCAGTGTAGCAGGTTGCGTACTCTGCAAACACACCCAGAATGGTACATTACCAGTAAATACATTATCAGAAATTAATGTAACCAAATGACTGAGAATAACAGTTCACATTTACTACTGGTGACATTTTAAATTTGATCAAAAAGGGAAAATCGCACAAGAATTTGCAAAAGACAGCGGAGCCATTCTGGAGGGAGACTCGCCTAGATCCTCGCCACACCCCTACCCTTGTCTCAACATTTTATATTCTACGCAGGAAACATTTCACATATTTTAGATGCTTTTCACTGACAGCCGCAACTCAGATAGGCTTACTGCCACGCGCACTGCCCAAATTGCAGCCTTACCAAACAGGTTTGTGATTTGAAACAACCCACAGTATAAAGAAGCTAATGATCCTCGATTCCTCTGTAGCTAAGTCACGCTTTCTGGTAAAGTATTTTATTTCTGTATAGAGAGGAATAATATAATTAGCAAATTTAATTAAATTTACTTCCCGATTGGACCCACCGCTACACAATTTCTCTCCTGTTCTTTTGATTTTCATAACTCTTTCGTTGTCCAGAAGCCAAAATCCCAGTCATATTAGCAACTATCCTAGTTATTGCATCTTTAGCTTCCCCCTCTAAGTTTAAGAGGTTTTTATCCCTGTCCCATGAAACTGCTATCAGCTGTGCCGTTTAGAATTGCATTTTGGTTCATGTTTGAAAAGTGTTTTATTGGCTGCATGTTCTGTTAAGATGCATTACCATAATTTAAAGGCGATTTGTCATTCTGCGCAGTGTAGGTGGATGCCCTAATGTGTTATGCCCTAAAGCATATGGGACTGATAAAGTTCTCAAATGGAAGGTAAATTTAAATCTTCCCGGTCACGTTGTCTGATGCCACTGATCAGTGACAATGGTTGGCTGCTATTTAAGTGACAGTCCTGCGACCCCCAGCGCATGACAAAATGAACAGTACAAAACCAAAAGATATGGATCTGTTTGAAGCAATTGATCGTGTTGACTAAACATTTATACTAACGTCACCAATGTGGTAAAAAGGATGTGTAATAACCCCAAATTGATGTGGTCAAACAATCCGCTTGTGTAATGTACACTGAACCAAAAATAAACATGAAACAATAAGATTTTACTGAGTTGCAGTTCATTAAAAAATTAAATAAGTCCATTGAAATCAACTCATTAGGCACTAATCTGTGGATTTCATGACTGGGAATACAGATATGGATCGGTTGGTAAGAGTGTGGATCAGAAAACCAGTCGGTATCTGGTGTGACCATTTGCCTAACGCAGCGCGACATCTCCCTCGTTGATCAGGCTGTTGATTATGGCCTGTGGAATGTTGTCCCACTCCTCTAACGGCTGTGCTAAGTTGCTGGATATTGGGCGCATGGTCAATCTGACATTTACATTGGCCATGCAGCATTTACGGTGATATGGCCTCAGCAGAAGTCAGGGCATTCATTCATACTTCTTGCGCTTGATGGAGCTGTTGTCAAGTGAGTTTGTCTTCTACAGGATGTATCGCCCCCACCTACCACCAACCAATCATGTCTATGCTGAGATATACAGAGCCCTCTGCCTTGTTACCAAATTTGTGAGGCGCATGGCGATGCGGTACGGAGCTCGATTTGGCCTCCGCATGCATCCGGAGGCTCCGCAATTGCATCACACCCTCCATATGGAGGGTCCTGGTCCAGCTGGTCTAGGCTGTCGCTGCTGCTTGATGGTCTCGCAATTATTTTTCCTCACCAGCTCAAGTTCTCTTCAGTGTATTCCGGCTCAAATAAATAGGGCTGTAGGTCCCTATGTAAAAGAACGTATCGTTGATCAGCTCTTGGAAAGAGGAATCAGACACACCCATTGTAGCTAATTATTTAGCAGTTGCGAATAGACTGGACGGTAACATTGCTCCCATGAACCAACAAACTTAGTCCATCCCGTTTTGAAAATAATGTCTTCCAGGATGGGAACAGGGAAGTATGGCTCCCGTCAAAGCGGTTTATAACTAATCCAAGGTCGTTTCCAATGGGAAGCAATTAGTCATAGTGGGCCGAACAAGCAAGGAGGGAGCGGAGCCAAGCACGAGCTAGCGAGATCTTATTGGCGCTTTCGCACATATTTCTGTAAGGGACCACCTACTCTGAAGTGTGCAATAAAGCAATTCACCCATGCACTCCTAAACAATTACATTTTTGGAAACCTTGGCAAGAAGTGAAGTCTACAAAAAAACGTAGTCCCCTGTTCATAAAAGACAGTAGTTTTCGGAACAGAAAACTGTATTGAGATCAAATGTTTCATTGATGAACACATTTGCAGAATGTCAGCCAAAATTAATCTTGTGCCATCTTCTCCCACTGGGCTTCCTCACCATCATATTTTGTAGTGAATGGGAAAGCCAAGCGGATGCTTCACACTTAACTTCTTATGGCTTGGGTGCAGTATTTCGACGTCTGGATGAGAAGCGTGCCCAAAGTAAACTGCCGGTCACTCAGGCCCAGAAGCTAGGATATGCATACAAATTGGTAGATTTGGATAGAAAACACTAAAGTTTCCAAAACTGTTAAAATAATGTCTGAGTATAACAGAACTGATATGGCAGGCAAAAACCTGAGGATATATAACACTTGTATTTTTTATGAATGTTCATGACTATTTCTGTATTTTGAATTTGGCGCTCTGCAATTTCACCGGATGTTGTCGAGGTGGGTCGCTAGCGGAACGCCTGCGCCAGAAAGGTTAACATCCAGGGAAATATCAGTCTCTGTTCTGTGGTGAAGTCTTTACAAAGCATCAACCTAGATATCCTGCAATGTCCTGGCAGATAGGAACCTTGTTGAGACAAGTCCCATAGCTCTACTGAATGACATCTACTTGCGTGATTGTGCCATCAGCGAAACACAAAGGCCACAATTACTACAAAACATGACATACATTTTTTGATCAGATCGCAAGCTCAATTAAAAACAGCATCATTGGTTTTACTCTCCTTTCACGAAAAAGCAAAAATAGAGCTATAGTGCATCATGTCTGAAACACCCTCTCATCTCTTATGTAGGGAGACAGGAAAAAACGAATTGTGTCTTGCGGTGAAGTTTCCTTTAATAAAAAAAATGTCCATCACCATTATCAGACAACTTAGGACGTCCCACACCCTTGCCTGATTTATTTAAGAACAAATTCTTATTTATAATGACGGCCTACACTGGCCAAACCCGGACAACACTGGTCGCCGCCCTATGGGACTCCCAATCATAGCTGGTTGTGATACAGCCTGGTTTCAAACCGGGGTGTCTGTAGTGATGCTTCAAGCACTGAGATGCAGTGGTCTAAGACACCTTCCTACATTGTCCGAAAATGTCTGAAAATGCTGGTGGAAAATAGGGTTTTATTAAAAGGGAAACTACACTGCATTTGTTTTACTACGACAGTACATATTTTTCAAGTCCCCCCTAGCGGCTCGCCATAAACGCTAAGCCTTTGCAGCCTGGACGGGTAATGCTTTATTTATGTATGAGCCGCCCATGGTACACGTGAATTACCGGGAATGCACTTCAATCCAAGACAATAGTGCAGATCTAGCGGCCACTATCGACTGCCTAGGCTACACGAGTTGTCCCATCCCCCCTCCAGCTAGGCATTATTCGGGAAACACTTTTCACGCCACTTTGATAACTACCGAATTGACTTTTTCGCAGCAGGTTATGAAAATTGACGTAGCATGTTAGGAGACTGAGGTTATGGTTATAAAAAGGTTATCGAAAATGCTATTCTAACCTGCTACTAAAATCACTTCGTATCAAAGTGGAGTGAGAAGCTTGTGTCCCGGAATTATTCTGCACTTTGAGTTTAGGTTGTGTGTGTCACAATACCTATCAATTTACCCACTTTTGCAGTAAAATATTTTTAAACAGCCAACCATTTCATAAAATGGGAGACAAGTTAAAAATCATGGTTGTGTTTTGTTCCACCTCGGGTAGTTACATTAGGGGTATCAACAAAAAAAGAGTGTAGAGCCGGCCTTGCCACTACGCACTAGCCTATAAACATTTTTGCGATATAGAGAGTAAACAGACGTGAATTCAGTCACATTAGTTAGTTAGATAAGTAGATGCCCCATTACTCATTCGATTATTTGAGTAGTTAGCTAATCGGTACTCCCAACAGCGGGAAAAAAAGTAATAAACATTAGCTACAAACAAAGTGGATAGCCGGTTAGTAGCATTGTTCGGCTGGCCAGAGAAGAGGCAGGGCATTTGAAACACGAGTCGACGTAGCTAAAGTTAGCTAGCTAGTTAGCCGTTACGTTTGAGGCCAGACCCCCCAAAAAGCCTTACATTCCTGACTCGAGGAACAAGAGAACATAATGCCGTATTGACAAACCGGCTGGTAACGTTCGTCAAAGCCAGCTAACGTTAGCTATTTAAACACCTATGCTATCATGGCTTGCTATCTTTTCCCCCCCATATCATAGTTTGTGTAACGTTACCTTCTTGTGCAAACCGCTGCTCCCTTGCGCCGATAACTCCGATCAAATTCGAACAGGTACACTTTGTTTAAAAATATTAAAGGGAACTGCACTCACGCCTCCTCATCAAATACTGCTTTGACAGGTAGAAATCTATTCAAGCCTTGTCAAAGTAAAATGGCAACTGATAGGGGTGTTTCAGGTTTTAAGAACTGAAAGAGAAGACGGGCGGAGTTTCGTCTTCTTCTTTGGTATAATGACGTTCCCACATTTATTTGTGCATGCCGCCACCTACTGTGCGGTAGTGTGTGATCGTTTTATTTTTTATTAAAAGGACGGCAAAATAAAAAAAAAATGGCATCACCAACTAACCCCACACACCACAATTCCATATAAATGTAAAACACCAGTTGCTATTTTAGCATGTAAATCTTGGTGGGGTAAACAAACCGAAACAATTGGGGATGCATGCCAGCAAAGCCACTACACAACACTAAACAATACATGAATTGCACTATAACGATAACAAATGATGCCCACAAACTGTTAGGGCCTACACAAAGATGTCCCAAAAGAAGAGTCCCAAAAGCAGTCCCTTACAACAGAAACACCTTACCACCGTTACACCCGGCTTTCAGCCGACCCTTGTCTGGCAGTGAAACAGTTCATTTCAGCCTCATTTACTGCCTTTTAAAAACATAGCTGATATGACTGACTTGCTTAAACAATTAAATGTGGTTTCTAATGACAATTGAGATGTAAAAACTATGGCATAAGGGGACGACAAGCGGATAAGAGGCAATCCGTAATTCCGATTAAGACATTAATGAGTGAGCTAGGACGAACGTAGTCAATATAACTATTTGTTCAGCACTATTTAAATGTACAGCGACAGAATTCAGAACATGGGCCGTTCTTAGTGTTCTCCCTGTACACCAAGTCAGAACTGTAGTCGAAATTAAGAGGGATAAATATACCAAATTATTAGGGTGAAGCACATGGGCTACTAACAGCTTACTACACAACATACACATAGTATTACTTTCTTAGCTACAGTGTACATATCTCCCTGGCATATTACATCATTTATGTAGCAGCATACAATACATTTTTAGACTCACCTTGTTGTGCTGTGCTCACTTGAACAGGAAGGTGGCACGGCGGTCCTTCGTGGGCAAATTTTGTCATCAAACTTTGTCATCAAAGTCTGTCATTCTATGGATTTATGGTGCTTTCAAGACAACTGGTAATTCAGAAAAAAACAAGGTCAAATCAGTGATCTTCAGGTCGTAGCTCTAGAAAGAGGCCCGACTTACAATTCCGAGTTGGGTGACCGTTCAAAATGTATTTTCCTAGTCAGAGCTCATTTTCCCCCGAGTTCCCAATTGTCTTGAACTCACTGAAGTCAGATTTCCCAGTTCCAAGTTAACAGTTGTTTTGAGCGAGTCAGAAATCATGTTGGATTGACAGCATGGCCAATGTTGAATGTTTATCATTTTAAGCTTGGAAAAGAGACCCTTAAACCCAGACTTGGGACCTCACAGCCACTCCACTGAATAGCAGGCTAGTGATTGCTTTGCAAAGTGTTGAAGGCTGACTATAGCTCAGCCTTCAACACCATAGTACCCTCCAAGCTCATCATTAAGCCCTGGGTCTGAACCCCACCCTGTGCAACTGGGTCCTGGACTTCCTGATGTGCCACCAACAGGTGGTGAAGGTAGGAAACCTCCACTTCGCTGATCCTCAACACAGGGGCCCCACAAGGGTGTGTGCTCAGCCCCCTCCTGTACTCCCTGTTCACCCATGACTGCATTGCCACTCACGCCTCCAACTCAATCATCAAGTTTGCAGACGACAGAACAGTAGTAGGCGTGATTACCAACAATGATGAGAGAGCCTACAGGGAGGAGGTGAGGGCCCTGGCGGAGTGGTGCCAGGAAAATAAACTCTCCCTCACCCTACTATCATCCAGAAGGTGAGGTCAGTACAGGTGCATCAAAGCTGGGACCGAGAGACTGAAAAACAGCTTCTATCTCAAGGCCATCAGACTGTTAAATAGCCATCTGTCATGTTTGTCGTAATGATCGGACCAAGGCCCAGCGTGAGTAGAGTTTGACATTTTTAATAAACAGAAAACTCTCCAAAACAATAAAGCACAAACGAAACGTGAAGCTATACAAAAATAGTGCAGACAGGCAACTAAACATAGTCAAGATCCCACAACTGACAATGGGGAAAATGGCTACCTAAATATGATCCCCAATCAGAGACAATGAAAGACAGCTGCCTCTGATTGGGAACCACACTCGGCCAAACACAAAGAAATAGAGAACATAGAATGCCCACCCAAATCACACCCTGACCTAACCAAACATAGATAATAACAAGGATCTCTAAGGTCAGGGCGTGACACTCAGAAATTATAGACGAGTTTCCCACTAGTAATTACCAATTGGCTGGGTGTTCAAGTGGAATTTTCCCACTCCTATGCTTTTTGAAAACAAATATACAAGATGTTATGAACATGTAATGAGGCATAACCCTTTAGGTGTAATCACAGATTATCTATTATATTGACCAGATACTCTAGTGGCCGCTCTAACAATGAAAAAAAATGGTTTAAAACTGGAAGGCAGTCAGGGGGTGGCAAGATCAGGTGGGACCATTCTAGCCAATGAGAGGGCAGATTCGCATACAGACAACAGGCACAACGGTTTCCACTAGTTACCACTACCACAAAGTCAAAATTGGCTATATTGTAAAAATGTATGGACTTTTTTTTTGCTTTCTGGTCTTAATTTAAGGTAAGGGTTAGGTATAAGGTTTTCTGTGTGGTTAAAGTTAGGAACAAAATCACATTTTAAGAAGATAAATTTTAGAAATAGGCAGGGTTTATGACTTTGTGGCTGTGATAACTAGTGACGACTAGGCACAACTCCGATATAAAGTGTTTTTTCACGAAGTTGACAGGATGTCACGTATCCTACTTATATCAATACACTCGTAACAACCTAACTATTACGAAACGTTTATTTGATAAAATAAGCCACACGTAGCAAGTAAGCCATTCCATTTTTGTTAACCAAATTCAACACTCTTTCATTGACCTCTATACAACAACTCCTCGCTTGGTGAATGGAAAAAATTACACCTGCTGGGCCCAGTTATCCCTCTCTCTTCATCTCTTCCTCTCGGGCGTAATCAGTGTTCCCGAGAGATATACAATGTCAAATCAAATCAAATTTATTTGTCACATACACATGGTTAGCAGGTGTTAATGCAAGTGTAGCGAAATGCTTGTGCTTCTAGTTCCGACCATGCAGTAATATAACCTAACAATTTCACAACAACTACCTTATACACACACAAGTGTAAAGGAATGAATATGAATATGTACATAAACATATATAAATGAGTGATGGCCGAACGGCATAGGCAAGATGCAGTACATGGTATAGAGTACAGTATATACATATGAGATGAGTAATGTAGGGTATGAGAACATTATATAAAGTGGCATTGTTAAAAGTGGCTAGTGATACATTTAATTACATCAAGATGGCAAGATGCAGTAGATGGTATAGCGTACAGTATATACATATGAGATGAGTAATGTAGGGTAAGTAAACATTATATAATATAAAGTGGCCAGTGATAAATTGATTACATCAATTTTTCCATTATTAAAGTGGCTGGAGTTGAGTCAGTATGTTGGCAGCAGCCACTCAATGTTAGTGATGGCTGTTTAACAGTCTGATGGCCTTGAGATAGAAGCTGTTTTTCAGTCTCTCGGTCCCCGCTTTGATGCACCTGTACTGACCTCGCCTTCTGGATGATAGTGGGGTGAACAGGCAGTGGCTCGGGTGGTTGTTGTCCTTGATGATCTTTTTGGCCTTCCTGTGACATCGGGTGGTGTAGGTGTCCTGGAGGGCAGGTAGTTTGCACCCGGTGATGCGTTGTGCAGACCTCACTACCCTCTGGAGAGCCTTCCTGTTATGGGCGGAGCAGCTGCCGTACCAGGCGATGATACAGCCCGACAGGATGCCCTCGATTGTGCATCTGTAAAAGTTTGTGAGTGTTTTTGGTGACAAGCCAAATTTCTTCAGCCTCCTGAGGTTGAAGAGGCGCTGCTGCGCCTTCTTCACCACGCTGTCTGTGTGGGTGGACCATTTCAGTTTGTCCGTGATGTGTACACCGAGGAACTTAAAACTCTCCACCCTCTTCACTACTGTCCCGTCAATGTAGATAGGGGGCTGCTCCCTCTGCTCTTTCCTGAAGTCCACGATCGTGTCCTTTGTATTGTTGACATTGAGTGTGAGGTTATTTTCCTGACACCACATTCCGAGGGCCCTCACCTCCTCCCTGTAGGCCGTCTCGTCGTTGTTGGTAATCAAGCCTACCACTGTAGTGTCGTCTGCAAACTTGATGATTGAGTTGGAGGCGTGCATGGCCACGCAGTCGTGGGTGAACAGGGAGTACAGGAGAGGGCTGAGAAAGCACCCTTGTGGGACCCAGTGTTGAGGATCAGCGGGGTGGAGATGTTGTTACCTACCCTCACCACCTGGGGGCGTCCCGTCAGGAAGTCCAGGACCCAGTTGCACAGGGCGGGGTCGAGACCCAGGGTCTCGAGCTTAATGACGAGTTTGGAGGGTACTATGGTGTTAAATGCTGAGCTGTAATCGAAGGAACAGCATTCTTACATAGGTATTCCTCTTGTCCAGATGGGTTAGGACAGTGTGCAGTGGGATGGCAATTGCGTCGTCTGTGGACCTATTGGGGAGGTAAGCAAATTGGACTGGGTCTAAAGTGTCAGGTAGGGTGGAGGTGATATGGTCCTTGACTAGTCTCTCAAAGCACTTCATGATGACTGAAGTGAGTGCTACAGGGCGGTAGTCATTTAGCTCAGTAACCTTAGCTTTCTTGGGAACAGGAACAATGGTGGCCCTCTTGAAGCATGTGGGGACAGCAAACTGGGATAAGGATTGATTGAATATGTCCGTAAACACACCAGCCAGCTGGTCTGCGCATGCTCTGAGGACGCGGCTAGGGATGCCGTCTGGGCCTGCAGCCTTGCGAGGGTGAACACGTTTAAATGTTTTACTCACGTTGGCGACAGTGAAGGAGAGCCCGCAGGTTTTGGTAGCAGGCTGTGTCAGTGGCACTGTATTGTCCTCAAAGCGAGCAAAAAAGTTGTTTAGTCTGTCTGGGAGCAAGGCATTGTGATCCGCGATGGGGCTGGTTTTATTTTGTAGTCCGTGATTGACTGTAGACCCTGCCACATACCTCTCACATACCTCTTTTATCCACAAAAAGTCTGTTTGATGGAAACACATTTCTGGTGGGTAAATGTGCATATTGTTTTATACAGATTTTAGAATATTCGCATTAAAATTTGTTGCAAATTGGATGGAAATTTAGATTATGAAACAGATTATGACAAATGGCTTTATTTGACCGGACAGACCAACTACATCACGGATGACATGAGCTCTCCAGTGTTTCCTTTATTTTGGCAGTTACCTGTTACCACAGTACAGGTATCGCAACCGTATGCCATTTATGCCTAAACAGACATTGTTAACATTCAGAAGAGACAGACATATCCATATATTTAAAGGACTGTTGATGATTATTATGCATTATTTAAATTTTACAATCAAATTGTGTTACTAGTATTAGGCCATGAATTTACCACTTATTATTCACACCATCACTATTCCTTTGAAAAAGCTGATCCTAGAATGGCCATGGGCTCAATTAAAAATATTTTATTTGACACTGTCATTTCTGATCATCATGGCAATGAAATTTCATTACAACCAGACCAACCAACATTTTTTTTACCATCAGAATGTCAATATTTTACCATTTACTAATGATGATGATGAAAACTGTATGAAAGTGACTCCATAGACGACAGATGTGGCATAGTCGTCAGTCTTCTATACTGAACACAAATATAAACGCAACATGCAACAATTTCAAAGATTTTACTGAGTTACAGTTCATGTAAGGAAATTCATAAAAATGTATTCATTAGGTCCTAATCTATGGATTTCGCATGACTGGGCAGGTGCAGCCATGGGTGGGCCTGGGAGGGCATAAGCTCACCCACTTGAGAGCAAGGCCTACCCACTGGGGAGCCAGGCCCAGCCAATTAGTTTTTCCCCATAAAAGGGCTTTATTGCAGACAGAATACTCCTCAGTTTCATCAGCTGTCCGAGTGGCTGGTCTCAGACGATCCCGCAGGTGAAGAACCTGGATGTGGAGGTCCAGGGCTGGTGTGGTTACATGTGATCTGTGGTTGTGAGGCCGGTTGGACGTACTGGCAAATTCTCTAAAACGGCTTATGGTAGAGAAATGAACATTCAATTTTCTGGCAAAAGCTCTGGTGGACATTCACCATTCCAAAGTCATTTCTGGTCACAACTTGTAGACTTGTAGAGTTGTTTACGTGCTGCTGTGCATTTTGTTTCTAACCTTACTTTGCTACCTGCCAACTTCACAACTTTTACTTTTTAATTACCGTTTATATTTTTAGTTTTTCCCTCGCGCAATTTTTTTCATTCAACTTTTTCACTCTTGCTTTATATGCTTTATATGGATGTGGTTCGTCAGGACCTCCACCAGCTGAAGCTAAGTAGTAACATTAACATGATGCCTTCTAATTACAGTCGCTGTACTCATAATACACAGGAGAATGATCGCTTTACGGTGAGGATAGTAGCTGTGCTGCAAGCCCAGTTTCAGACGCAATCGTTAGGCAAGGGTAATTTCAGTGTAGGAAAGGATGAAATAGCGTCTGTGCCGCCAGTAAATACAGATAGTAGTATAAATCCCCTCGCAGCCGACAACTTTCTCATGGCTTCTGGAAGGAAATGCTGTAGGAATGCTCAACCTGTGTCGCTCATTCAACCAACAGAAACGTTCAACCGGTTTTCCTCATTAAGCAGCGAGTCGGAGTCAGAGGCCGAGCCTTCTCTGGTCTCTACTCCTCCCGTTACGGGGTCTGAGACGCCGAAGCCTCCCACCATTAGCTCAGAAAAATTGAAAACCCTAGTCATTGGCGTCTGCATTACCCGCAGTATTAGACTTAAAACAAATCATCCAACGATCATACACTGTTTACCAGGGGGCAGGGCTACCGACGTTTTAAGGCTAATCTGAAGATGGTGCTGACTGAAGCTAAAACTGGCGAGTGTAGAGAGTATAGGGATATTGTTATCCACGTCAGCACCAACGATGTTAGGATGAAACAGTCAGAGGTCACCAAGCGCAACATAGCTTCAGTGTATAAATCAGCTAGAAAGATGTCGGCATCGAGAAAATTGTCTCTGGCCCCCTTCCAGTTAGGGGGAGTGATGAGCTCTACAGCAGAGTCTCACAACGCAATCACTGGTTGAAAACTGTTTTTCTGCCTATCTACAAAGATATAATTTGTAGATAATTGGCCCTCTTTCTGGGACTCACCCACAAACAGGACCAGCCTGGACTGTTGAGGAGTGACGGACTCCATCCTAGCTGGAGGGGTGCTCTCATCTTATCTACGAACATAGACAGGGCTCTGACTCCCCTAGCTCCACAATGAGATAGGGTGCAGGCCAGGCAGCAGGCTGTTAGCCAGCCTGCCAGCTTAGTGGAGTCTGCCACTAGCACAGTCAGTGTAGTCAAATCAGCTTTTCCCATTGAGACCGTGTCTGTGCCTCGACCTAGGTTGGGCAAAACTAAACATGGTGGTGTTCGCCTTAGCAATCTCACTGGAATAAAGACCTCCTCCATTCCTGCCATTATTGAAAGAGATTGTGATACCTCACATTACAAAATAGGGCTACTTAATGTTAGATCCCTCACTTCCAAGGCAGTTAGAGTCAATGAACTAATCACTGATCATAATCTTGATGTGATTGGCCTGACTGAAACTTGGCTTAAACCTGATTCATTTACTGTGTTAAATGAGGCCTCACCTCCTGGTTACACTCGTGACCATATCCCCGCGCATCCCGCAAAGACGGAGGTATTGCTAACATTTATGATAGCAAATTTCAATTTACAAAAAAAATGACGTTTTTGTCTTTTGAGCTTCTAGTCATGAAATCTATGCAACCTACTCAATCACTTTTTATAGCTACTGTTTACAGGCCTCCTGAGCCATATACTCAGTGGGTTTGAACCAACATGTCTCCGGACCTATTCACTGCCACAGTCATGCTCTGGACCTAGTTTTGTCCCGTGGAATAAATGCTGTGGATCTTAATGTTTTTCCTCATAATCCTGGACTATCGGACCACCATTTTGTTACGTTTGCAATCGCAACAAATAACCTGCTCAGACCCCAACCGAGGATCATCAAAAGTCATGCTATAAATTCTCGGACAACCCAAAGATTCCTAAAAGCCCTTCCAGACTCCCTACGCCTACCCAAGGACGTCGGAGTACACAAATCAGTTAACCACCTAACTGAGGAACTCAATTTAACCTTGTGCAATACCCTAGATGAAGTCGCACCCCTAAAAACAAAAAACATTTGTCATAAGAAACTAGCTCCCTGGCATACAGAAAATACCCGAGCTTCCAGAAAATTGGAACGGAAATGGCGCTACACCAAACTGGAAGTCTTCCGACTAGCTTGGAAAGACAGTACCGTGCAATATCGAAGAGCTCTCACTGCCATCCTATTTTTCCAACTTATTTGAGGAAAATAAGAACAATCCTAAATTTATTTTTGATACTGTTGCAAATCTAACTAAAAAGCAGCATTCCCGAAGAGAGGATAGCTTTCACTTCAGCAGTAATAAATTCATGAACCTCTTTGAGGAAAATATCATAATCATTAGAAAGCAAATTATGGACTCCTCTTTAAATCTGCATATTCCTCCAAAGCTCAGTTGTCCTGAGTCTGCACAACTCTGCCAGGACCTAGGATCAAGGGAGACACTCAAGTTTTTTAGTACTATATCTCTTGACACATTGATGAAAATAATCATGGCCTCTAAACCTTCAAGCTGCATACTGGACCCTATTCCAACTAAACTACTGAAAGAGCTGCTTCCTGTGCTTGGCCCTCCTATGTTGAACATACTAAACGTCTCTCTATCCACCGGATGTGTACCAAACTCACTAAAAGTGGCAGTAATAAAGCCTCTCTTGAAAAAGCCAAACCTTGACCCAGAAAATATAAAAAACTATCGGCCTATTTCAAATCTCCCAGTCCTCGAACCATTTTAGAAAGAGCTGTTGCACAGCAACTCACTGCCTTCCTGAAGACAAACAATGTTTTTGAACGCTTCAGTCTGCTAACCTACAAAACATTACATGGGCTTGCTCCTACCTATCTTTCCGATTTGGTCCTGCCGTACATACCTACATGTACGCTACGGTCTCAAGACACAGGCCTCCTTACTGTCCCTAGAACTTCTAAGCAAACAGCTGGAGGCAGGGCTTTTTCCTACAGAGCTCCATTTTTATGGAATGGTCTGCCTACCCATGTGAGAGACACAGACTCGGTCTCAACCATTAAGTCTTTATTGAAGACTCATTTCTTCAGTAGGTCCTATGATTGAGTGTAGTCTGGCCCAGGAGTGTGAAGGTGAACAGAAAGGCACTCTTACCCTCTTTCCACTGGGATTCTCTGCCTCTAACCCTATTACATGGGCTGAGTCACTGGCTTACTGGTGCTCTTCCATGCCGTCCCTAGGAGGGGTGCGTCACTTGAGTGGGTTGAGTCACTGACGTGATCTTTCTGTCCGGGTTGGCGCCCCCCCTTGAGTTGTGCCGTGGTGGAGATCTTTGTTGCCTATACTCGGCCTTGTCTCAGGATGGTAAGTTGGTGGTTGAAGACATCCCTCTAGTGGAGTGGGGGCTGTGCTTTGGCAAAGTGGGTGGGGTTATATCCTGCCTGTTTGGCCCTGTCCAGGGGGGTATTGTCGGATGGGGCCACAGTGTCTCCCGACCACTCCTGTCTCAGCCTCCAGTATTTATGCTGCAGTAGTTTATGTGTCGGGCAGAGGGGTATTGTTAGAAGTAATCTCGTCTCCATCCCACTCAGGCCTGTCAGTAGCTACACGAGGAAGCGTCGCTCATCTAATATTACCTTGAATGCTCCATCTGATATGAGCTCTCGAAATAGTGGCCTTGGAAATTCATTTGAATGCTAGAAGCTTGATCCGAAAGTTAGATTTGATTGAAATACTGGTCTCACAATCACATGCTGACATATTGATTATATCTGAATCCTGGCTCTGTGTCTCTTTTCCAGACTCAGATGTTCTGTTAGCTGGGTACAATATCTACAGAGCAGACAGAGTGGGTAGAGGTGGAGGTATTGCCATATATGTTAAATGCAACCTAGATGTCAGTGTCCATTTCAACTTCTGTTCTGAAACAGTATGAATGCTTCGTTCTAAATGTGGTCCTTGGTCATAATGCACTATTAACGCTAGCGGGAGTTTATCGCTCACCCTCAGCTCTGGTATCTGCTCTATGCAAATTGTTTGAGTTAATGTCTAATTATGTCAACTCTGAATTATTGATTATCAGAGATCTCAATCTGGACTGGCTGATGCCAGCATCGTTTAAATTAAAAGACATTTGTAACGAACTAAATCTTACTCAACTAATAACTATACCTACCCGTCCTAATCCAAAAGACCCCCAAAACTCTACATTAATAGACCTTATCTTAACAAATACACCTCACAAATATATAGCTAGTGGGTTATTTGGAAATGACATCAGTGACCACTGCCCTATTGCATGTACCAGAGATACTAGGCTAAAAAACCCTGGCCCCCGTATAATTCTAAAGAGAAACTATAAACACTTCTCAGAGCAAGCCTTTATCCATGACCTTTATATCTCAGAGCTTTTATCCGTAAACTGCATAATGGTCCCAGTTTTAAGGTTCTGCATAATGGACCAGTTCTCTTTCTTTTCATAAATTTTTACCTTCATGGCTGATAAACACGCCCCGTTAAAGCGACTTACGGTAAAATAAATAAATAAATCGACCTAATCCTTGGGTCTCCTGTGATTTAAAATTCCTTTTCCTGCAAAAGAATCTGTAACGTAACTCTAGCTCTTCCTCCTCCTCGGACGAGGAGAGGAGAGAGGGATCGGAAGACCAATGTGCAGCGAGGTATGATGACATAATGATTTATTAACTGAAGTCAAAAAGACGAACACGAAAAACACTTGGAAAATTACAAAACAACAAACGAACGTAGACTGACCTAAAACATGTGAACTTACATATAACGAAGAACGCACGAACAGGTACACGACTACAAACAAACGATACAGTCCCGTGTGGTAACATATACGGACACAGGAGACAACCACCCACGACAAACAATGTGAAACAACCTCCCTATGTATGTCTCTCAATCAGAGGAAAACGAAAACACCTGCCTCTGATTGAGAGCCATACAAGGTCAATTAACCCTGACACTTAACAAGGAACAAACACAGAGAATGCCCACCCAGCTCACGTCCTGACCAACAAAACAAAGCTATACAAAAGGAAAACAAGGTCAGGAACGTGACAGAATCAATGTCACGATCGTTACAAGGAGTGGACCAAGATGCAGCGTGGTATGTTTCCATCCTTTTATTTGGAAGAGAAACTAAAGAACAAAAACAATAAAGCGAACAAACAAAACGTGAAGCTCAGAGTAGTGCGCTCAGGGAACTATATCTAGACAAGATCCCACAAAGCACAATGGGGAAATGGCTACCTAAATATGATCCCCAATCAGAGACAACGATAAACAGCTGCCTCTGATTGGGAACCATACCAGGCCAACATAGAAATATAATTCACCTAGATAACCCACCCTTAATCACACCCCGACATAACCAACATAGAGAATAAAAAGCTCTCTATGGTCAGGGCGTGACAATCAAGCATGGGCCTTGGCGAGGAAAACTGGTTGGCTGCTTTTTAGGCAATTGAGAAATAAATGGACCTGAGGAATAAAAAGTTAAAATCTAGGTATTTTCTTGATGCTATGACAGAGTCTGCTGGTGATCCCTCTAAATTCTGGAAAACTGTTAACTCACTTAAACGAGGAAACTCATTGACTTCCCTGCCGAAGCAAATTACATCGCAATCTGGGATCATCAGTGACCAAACTGAAATTTGTGATGTTTTTAATAAGCATTTTATTTCTGCTGGTTTTCTTTTTGAAAGAAAAAATTGCCAACATGATCCTGACCGCTCTATTGTTTCAGCCCCTCGGCCTTCAGCTGATGTGGAAAACAGTAAGCCGGTTTTTAATTTTCAAAAAGCCACAGAAGATGAGGTCTTATCTGCACTATCTGCTATAGATTCTAAGAAATCCTTAGGTGCTGACAATCTGGATCCATATTTACTCAAGTGTGCGACACCTATTATTGCTAGTGCAGTGACGCATGTCTTTAATCAAACATTAGTCGTAGGTAAGATTCCTAAAGCTTGGAAAACAGCTTTTGTTTTACCACTCCTCAAGGGAGGTGATGGTAGTGAATTGGATAATTATCGGCCCATCTCTAAGCTCTCCTGTTTGACAAAAATTCTAGAGTTATTGGTGAATAGGCAACTACAATATTTTTTTAACTGTTAACAATACTCTTTCTAGCAATCAATCTGGCTTCAGACCTAAACACAGTACCACTACGGCCACTGTACGTGTTGTAAATTATATTACTAATGCCCTAGATAATTGAAAGTACTGTGCCCCCTTGTTCATAGATTTGTCTAAAGCTTTTGACACTGTAGACCATGCGATACTTTTGGGTAAGCTGTCGTTAATAGGACTGGGATCGGATGCCTGTCGTTGGTTTCATGACTATCTAAAGGATAGAAGTCAGGCTGTTAGAGTTGACGGGATCCAGTCGGAGCCATTGGAGTTGGTTAAAGGGGTCCCACAAGGTTTGATACCTGGTCCATTATTGTTCACTCTCTACATAAACAATATCTGTGATGAGATAAGAAAGTGTAAAATTAATATTTTACAATTTATATGCTGATGACACTGTCATGTACTCTATCGCTTCAATGGCTGACCAAGCATTATCACAATTGGAGACAGATTTTAAGATATTACAAGGGTCTTTTATACAGCTGAAATGTGTTTTAAATTGGTTGGTTGGTTGAAAAACCACTTGCACTTTCGAGCTTGGATGGCTATCAAAATAATCAGGTCTCTGCATATAAATACTTAGTTTATCATCCAGCTATATCTCTGTCTTTTAAAATGCACATTGACAAACTTTATAAACGGCTAAAACTTCCTCTATGGAAACAGGACATGTTTGTCCTCCACAAATAGAAGACAAATTGTGCAAGCTACTTTTGTGTCTGTTATAGATTATGGGGATATTATTTACATGCATAATACGACATCCACACTTAATCACTGGATGCTACTTATCATTGCGCACTTAGGTTTATTACGGGTGCTAGCTACAGAACTCATAACATAACCAAATCAAAATGTGGGTTGGACTTCGCTGTCCATGAGACGAGAACAACATGCTCTCATGTTTGTCTATAAAGCACTTCTGAATAAGCTACCTTCTTATTTATCATCACTCATCAACATTAGAATTAGAATTCCCAAAACCAGGTCTCAACATGGATTACACTTGAGGCCCCTGCGATTTCCAGAGTTGGGTATGGCTGCCTTTTCCTGTTATGCTCCTTGCTTATGGAACAGCCTGCAGACTAAACTTAAACTTGAGACTCTTGTCCCCCTTGCCCATTTTAAACATTTATTGGAGGATTTTTATTTTTGTATTGCTTGTAACTGATTCGGGTAATGCAAGTTCTTGTGCTTTTAGGGGAATAACCTATGTGTAAATGTAACAATCTGCTGCTGTATTTTTTTGGTGTTATCTGTGATCGTTTTGTTTGTCTTGTGTAGTTTCATAATCATTGTACCTAAACTGTATGTGTAAGCATGCATATGCAGGGCCCAGCTGTAAAAGAGACCTTGGTCTCAATCTGTGTTCATTGTTTGAAATAAAGGTATAATAATATGATACAATATGCAGTATCCTACTGTATGATGAAAATCAAAAAAATAATTTGTTCTTAACTGACTTGCCTAGTTAAATAAAGGCACCATTTTTTTTTAATCGGACTATTCTGTTAAAACAACTAAAGTCACATTTTAATCAAAATTCTAATCATAATTGGCTTATTTCAAAATGTCCTTTTGTGAAACGCAGCTGGGAACTAGTTTTGTATGATGGCGAGTGGTGGGGTCAATAAACCAGAATTGGAGGATCCTGCATCACTGTTTAAATCTCTAGCTTGGGGAAACATTTTTGGCTTCCCAGTAGATTACAAAGGCGATGGATACAGTATGTCGCCATACTCAACAAGAATAGCCTATGTAGCTGCCAACACCTCAAATATGAGGTGGTACACCAACAGCACCCCAGTACACACGAGCAAGAAGGAAATGCAAAGAAAGAACTACACAACATATTTTCCCCTCCGCATTCAAGAAGGCCTTGGCAGCTGATTCTGACCGGGCCAAAGAAATTACAAGAGCGATAGGTAGGCTATGTTTAAATTTTGTTTACAGTCTTTGATTTATAGTGGATATGTCCCCATTCTCGGTTTTTGAGAATATGGGGTTTCAGCACCTTGTGAGAGTGCTCTAGCCATGTTACGAACTTCCCGTTTTGCACCCATTTCAGCAAACAGGTAGTACCCACTCTATATAAGCAAACCAAAGCTAAAGTTTTCAGTTAATTGGCCAATGCACGCTTAACAG
Organism: Salvelinus namaycush; assembly: GCF_016432855.1. Lineage (NCBI taxonomy): Eukaryota > Metazoa > Chordata > Actinopteri > Salmoniformes > Salmonidae > Salvelinus > Salvelinus namaycush. The sequence continues at coordinate 41,616,779 of NC_052320.1, forward strand.
TGACAGTGACAGCCCATCACATTACACCGGAGTGGGAGATGTACTGTGCTACAGACAAGCCCTCTTTATGAGTCACAAGTGCCCATCTGGCACTGAAGGAAGCAGTGTCGTGGTGCGTTCGTATCCAAGTGGAAAGTGGGAATTTACCACATTTGACTGGGAAAAATCCACTTGAATGGCCCTCAAACCTTTAATTACAAGTGGGAAACTCGTCTATCATCCTGAGCACTCACTTCTCCCTCATGGTGACCTCTGACATCACCTACCAAGGAAATGGCCTCTGTAACATTATTTACAACAGTTAAATTTAACAACAAAACATTATTTACAAAAAGCAATCTATTAATGTGGTTTTTGAATTCTATAATTTGTTTACAAGCATGTTAGCTGTACTTCTAGTTTATGGTTGAGACAGCTTGTCGGCCATTAGCCAATCTGTGTTTTTCATTGAGTTCAAATCACATGAATCCATCCAACTGGTATTTTCAAAAAATTGTATTTCACATTTATTTAACTAGGACAGTCAGTTAAGAACAAATTCGTATTTACAATGACGGCCTACCCCGGCCCAACCCTAACCCGGAAGACGCTGGGCCAATAATCAGTACAGTACCCAGTAGAGCACACTAGAGTTGAGTTTACTGTATTGTACTGTACTCTATTTCAGTGGTTCCCAACCTTTTTTTAATGGTGGCACACCTTGTTGGGATAAAAAAAAAAAATCTGCTGCACACCTAAAATGTCCCTATTAATAAATGTTGTGGTTTTTACAAATTCCCTGCCAGTGACTGTTATCAGCACCTCACAACTCTGAACTGCACACTCCACTTCCCATCCCCCACAACCGGAGCCTGAGAGCCTAGGGGGTGCCATAAACCTGCCTCTCAAACTCTTCCTGACCTGTGTTCTGATAGGTTGCTATGGAGGTTACTAGGGGGCCAGACATCTGCCCTTCCTCTTGACTCTGCAGGTCCAACACACTCAATTCCCACAAATACTGCTGAGGAGTATTTCTGTCTGTAATAAAGGCCTTTTGTGGGGAAAAACTCATTCTGATTGGCTGGGCCTGGCTCCCCAGTGGGTGCGCCCCTGCCCAGTCATGTGAAACCCATAGATAAGTACCTAATGTATTTCTTTCAATTGACTGATTTCATTATATGAACTGTAATTTAGTAAAATCTTTGAAATTGTTGCATGTTGCAAAATGACTAAAATGTAATGTTGCGTTGATATTTTTGTTCAGTATAAATTCCCATCAACCCCACACAAGAATTTGGTTGGTCATCTGAATAGCCTGACTAGTTTTCAGCCTGGGGCAACATTGAAGGGTTTCCACTAGATCGCAAAGCCACAAAGTAAAAATTGGCTATATTATAAAAATTTATGAAAACAAAAATCTGCTTTTCTGTCTTAATTTAAGGTTTTACTATTAGGCATAAGGTTAGCAGTGTGGTTAAGGTTAGGTGTAAAATCACATTTTAAGAAGATACTTTTTAGAAATTAGCGGGTTTATGACTTTGTGGCTGTATAAACTATTGACGACCACATTGACTCGAGCTACAGAGCAAGACATCAGTCTAGCTAGCTGCACTCATTTAAAAAAAAAAAACACACAAGTGGCTTACAGGGAGAATCAATTAAATAATAAGGGTAACTGTTAACTTACAGCTATTTTTAGATTTTGTGTTATCAACTATACTGAAATAATGTTACAACAGCTGTAAATTGTGCTAGTTAGCACATTAGCTGACTTGGTTTGGTAAACCCAAAAATACATTACACAAGCATATCAAAACACGCCTTTGCAATGTTACCCCTTTCAGAGATTTAACAAGTGTTTAATTCATGACGACTGTTAGCTAGCTAGCTACTTATCTAACTTGCCAAAGGTATGCACTTTATGTCTACGGTGTCCATAGCAATACCTAGCAGAGGCAATTATGTTAGCCAGTTGATGATGTGGAGACGCTGGGCAATTTGCATCACTTGGCGTCACACACTGACTGTACTTCATCTGTGTGTTGATCCAATCAATGTATGTGACAATTAGCTTAGCTAAGGGACAGGCTTTCTCCCACCTCAAACTGGTCAATATGTAAACACTGTAGCACGTATATTCTCTTATTGGGTGATGCATGGTCTTTGATTATATGAATAAACTCATCACAGACTTTTTGCTCTTCAGCAGATGGGGAAGTTGTGGTTTCAGTTTGGAGCTTGATGTGCTATCTATGACCAAATGAACCCACCTGACAATGTTGAACACGCACCAGTGTCAATATGAGCAGGTTAGCGTTTTTTGTCAGTAGCTGGCACCAGAGGCACAACTTTCACTGGGGACAAAGGGGATATGTCCCCCCCACATTCTGTAATTGCATTTTGTCCACCCCAGTTTTATCATTAGAATGTGATATAAAACAAAGGCTCTTAAAAGGCTCTTAAACACTCCAAACAGCCTACCCGACCACTCTGAGGCGTCCGCATGATCCTAAAGCACACCAGTGCTTTAGGATCATGTGGACGCCGCCGAGTGGTCGGGTAGGCTGTTTGGAGTGTTTAAGAGACTTGGATTTAGGACCACACGGACACCACAGAGCGGGCTGACAGGCTGTGTGAAGGCAAAGCTTCTGGAAGGCT